>NW_024368041.1:6832538-7137538 GCF_014805655.1 Passer montanus | reverse complement strand
CATAAAGAAACCAGTTTATATCCATCCAGATTGTTACAGGTATTTACATGCTACCTTGATCATGAGAAAATCAATAGGAATCAAGTACCTAAATATCCCTGAGAATACAGGCTGCAGTGACTAAAACTGGGAAAATATGATCAAAACAACAAGTGGCTGCAATCACTTAATTGCTCCTGGGTTTATGGACATGCATTTGTTCAGATGAGTCCTAGGGCAGGTTAGGCTCTGCCTGAGCACATGGTGCCATCCCTAAAGGATCAGACTGTCATCCACAGAGCTACCTACCAATTACTAAGAAGAATCTAAGTTCAAGCCTGATAGAGAAACTACTGGAAGGTCAGCAAAGATTTCCACTAGTTTAAAATTCTCATTAGTTCCTAATTAGTGCCTGGTTGCCCACCTTAGTGGGGAAATCAACCAGCAGCTATGCAGGGTGTGTAAAAAGAAGTCCCTCTCCTATGAAAAATAATGGTTGAAACCTGTAGGATAAGGACTACAATATGAAGATGCTCACCGTTCTCTTTCCACCATTTTTTAGCAGAACAGCAACCCAAGAGTACAGACCTCAGGCCATATCAGTACAAGACACACACCCCCATGAGCTTCTGCAACCTGCTCAGGTCTGCCCTGGTTTCCAGAGCAGAGAGAAGCTCCTTCACACAGCTCACCATAAACCATCTTCTCCCAGCAATGAAAGACACAAATGCTGGATCCAGCCCATGTTCTCATTTGAAATCTCTCATCTGGTTTTACAACCAGGAGGCTTCAGCATCCAAGAGAGTAAAGAGGATGAGAGGATGTAACCTCAGGTCAGGCTAAGGCTACTTCCCAACTTTGCATTGGCATAACTGTGCTAACTCCAGAAGCATGAAAGAAGCTTCAGTGCTCTTGCTTGTAGAATTTGTTTTGCTGGTGATCAGATGGTGGAAATGAGGGATCTAAGTCACAAGGCAAAGCAGAACCTCACCACGATAAACTGTGTTCTCAGTAGGAAATTTGGTCTCAGTATTTCAGACAAATTCAGGTGTTGGTTTAACTTGTCATGTGGGTTTAGTTTCTCCACCTCAGAGCTCATTCTGCTCTGCTCTTAAACCACTGCCTGTGTCATGGCATCACAATTGCTTTTCTTGTTTTCTTTTACCTCCACCCATAAATAGCATTTCCCAAACTGAAATCCCCCTACTCCAAACCTAGTTTTAGCTTTTATTTTAACTGATTCCAATGATAGACCATTGACTCAAGCCTGGAATGAAGTATTAAAGTTGGGTCAAACTCCAACAAGCCCAAGGCAGCCTCATTCAGTGTGGTGATATACCCACAGCTAGCTAAGGATCAGTGTCAGGAACAACTCCTTCAGCTTCACAAGCATTTCTACAGTCAAGCCATCCCCCATTCAATATTCCTGCTTTTACTTCAGCCTTCCTTTCAAATCCAATGTTTTGAAAGGGGGATGTGTTTCACCTCCCTCAGTGCCTACAGGATAGGTATAACACGTGTGACTGGCACTCTCAGGATAAATATCCCCATGCAAGCACATAATCAATATACATGTAGCATTTTAGCCCCACAGAGTCAATTTTCACACTCTGAATTTCCATTTTGCCAGTCTGGACCAGGGGCTAATCTCGTAGTCAGTCTCACTGCTGTTATCACATTGTGCCAGAACATTCAAAGTAAAATCAACAAAATATCCAACACTAAGGAAGATTTCATGCACCACAGACTTGGATCAGATATTTTCAATTTCCTACGGTGTTCATCTGTATTACAAGAGACTGGAAAATGCAGTTTTTTTATGTCAGTCTTCTAGCTAATATTTTAATCATTTAACCATCCCTCTGCCCTTCAATTGGAAGGGGAAGTCTTCACTTCCTGGCCTGGTATTTCTGCACATTTCTACTTTCTGCTTCATTTTTATTCCAGAGAGGGCTGGTTTTCAGCTGTGGACAAAATGACCTTTGAATATATATCTCCAAAGAGATTTGAGATCTTTAGCTGATTGTGACAGTGTCTACCTGCCATCACTACCAATGCCTTGATTTAAGTCAGGATTTGACTTTATTACCAAGATTAAAAAAAAAAAATACTACATCACTCACACTGCATACAGAAATCATGTCCACATTATACAGAGCAGTAGATCTGAACTCACTGTGTTTTTGCTATGCTGTGGCATAAACACTATTCATTGCCATTCTCTGTGACCCTCTAATCATGTCTTCCCGGTTAATTGCAATTTTTACTGGTATTTTTCTACTTATGAAGATGCTTTTTCTTGAACAAGGTCAGGTTTTCATCATTTTCAGTAAATAAGTTTTGACCAAAGAGCACAGTTTGTGCTGGCTTCCTTATGTGGCCAACATTTCCCTGATGAAAAGCACGTCACAAAGATGCAGCTCCCAATAACTTGCTCACAGTTTTGGCCTTGTCTGTGTTGCCGACAAAGTATGTTTTTCACACAGGGATTAATTAAGGCACATTAGTCATCTCCTGAAAGCTAACAACAGGGCGATACAGTGCTAACACAATAGGTCTTCTCAACTGCTTGGCAGCGCTCTACTTAAAAATGTGACTGACCTGAACCTTGCTTCCTATGAGACCCTGTGGGCTCTTGCTGCACATTTCATTTCTGCTTCAGAAAAACTCCTTTTCTGAGCAATGAAGAGGCAACCATAACTTTCGTTTTTTTTCCAGTAAGTGGGTGTGAAGGTGACAGAGCATGAGTGTTCAGTGCAGGCACCATAGCATTCTAGAGCATTAGCTTTATATGTGATATGAGTTGATATTAAGGCACAAATCCAACCACAGATTATGCAGCAGCCCTGCTGACAGGCAGACAGGTTCTGATCTGAGCCATTGTGATTGCCCCATCTCAAACCCAGCTCTGGTTTTGCCCCCAGTTTACAACTGACAGTGAAAACCCATAAAGCTGGAGTATAACAACTGCTACTACACTTTCAGCACGGCAACCTTAATCAATAAGAATACATCAAAAGCATTTTCTTTTTGCTGGGAGGAATGACCAGAGAAAAACTGAGACTGCTGGTTGGCTACCACTGAATTCTAGGTGCCATCAGCATTCAGGTCGCTGATGCTCATTTGACACTGAGCACTCTGTACAATCAGAGCTTGTGTGTGGCTAAGTAGGTGCATACAAACCAGTTTAATCAGCCAGTTTGGGATTTCTGACTGTGGTGGTTTGCTAAATGTCACTAAAATTGAAATGCAGAATTCTGGGGGAAACCCACTGGCTGTCAGGACCTTCAGCACACACTGTCTTCTGTCCAGAAGGAGCACAAAGCAAAGGGGAAGTAACTTCTTTATGACAGTGCTCTTCCTGAAGGGCAGGAAAGAAAAACAAGTACACGAACAGGAAAAGGCACCCAGTACAGACTGTCCAAAAGAAGGAAGGGCTGAAAAGTGGAAAAGTCCCCAGTCATAAAAAACCAGACTTTAATTTGTGAAAGAGCAGTCCTCAGCACCTAGGGAAGTTTGAGGTAGAGATGAGCCAGATGACTCAGTTACTTAGTGTAAGACAGACTGCAAGACCAGACAGAAAGAGGAGTCTGCATGGTAAAGAGAGATGATTTGTGATCATAGTCCAAACATAGGAAATGAAAAAAAATATGTACAGAAATATGTACAGAATATGGACAAATGTGAAGAGTTCATGCTAATTTTTTCATAGTCTTTGGGAAATATGTCCCAGAGCTTGATGCAAGCATTTTATTATTTGAAGTTTATTTGAAGGGCTGGCTTCATTATCCATTGCCATCTTAGGTGCTCCTTCAAGTATTAACTATTGGGTGAAGACCTGAGAAATGAAAAGCAGAAGTTTGCAGGTAGGCAAGAAAAGAAATAGCATAGGAAAGAGGTTAAATAACTGGTTTAAAGAAAATAAAAACAAACCCAGTAGTTTAAAAGATCAAGGGCCTTGGCTTTAGCTCTTTTAAATGTACATTTCCAGGTTCAGCCTCCAGCCACCTCTAAAAAAACAAGTAAAATTTTGTGGATTTTTTGAAAGTGCCTGTTTGTCTTAGAAAGAGCCCTTGGAAGCTGAGCAATGACTTGCCCAGTCAAATGTGTAACACTTACACTTACCAGCTTATAAATATGCAAAACTAATATAACACAGGCATGGTGCTCTGTTGCCATCTGAAAACTCAGCCATACTCAAGGGTGATTCAATCTGCATTCATTGCAATCCATTTGTCAGATGTTTTCCATGTTCATGATAACCTCTGAAAAGCTCAAAATGAATTGTCATCGAGCGGAGATGACTTCTCAGGAAGGTTTGCCAGTTTAGCTGTAATCATATAAGCAAAACAGAATCATTGACCCTCCAAGAATCAATACAGCTATGCTAGTGCAAAAATATTTACAGTAGTTGTTTTTTAAAGCATGTCTGCAATACAGATTTGGGACAGAATCAGTCACGGAGGTGCCAGGCTGTGATGTGTGACAGACATTGAGCACCCAGCCCACATGAATTTCCAAATGGCTGTGCCTTAACCTAGGCAGAGTATTCCACTAAGCCACACAGGCAAAAGAGGAGTTTTGCCCTCTTTTGTGGTAACCTGTACCACATTTTTCCATGCCAGAAATATGTTCATTGGAGAAAACCAACATTATTTGGGTGTGAACCAGGTTTTTTACCAGTATAGGTTTAATTTGGGCTAATACATTTTTTAAGATACAACATTGGAGAGGCAAGTCCTTTTAGATTTCCCATGTGCAAGGCAACGACTTGTGTCTTCAGTTCCCTCCCTGCACCCACTTAGGTCATCTGGAGTAAATACCAAGTAGGGCATCCCTCAAAACATCTGCTGATACTTTACTGGCACTTCTGCATTAAGAAGTGTCCACCAGGGTAGATGAAACAGCCTCAACTCTGTGTCTAGATAAATACCAGGAGGAAAATATGGCAAATACCTCAGAAAAGAAACCTCTTCTACAGACACAACTGATCTGGAATGACATCTGCTCCATCATCACCTGCTTTTCCTCCCTCTTTCCATGTAAGACCAATAAATTATCATTGCTGGCATTTTAGCCTTCTTTCACAAGAATATGAGGCCTGTATAATTACTCTGTGTAAGACTGGGTGTACCTGTATATTAACACTTTCCAGGAATAATTTTTAAGCCCATTTTCAGGTTCAAAAATTATTGAATACATTGACAGAGAGGTGAAAGACTCAAAGACACTAAAGCTATGCAAATAGGAATGAGGAAGAAGAGAAAAATGAGGAGGAAGAGAAAAATCACACAGCAAAATAAACCCCTGTATTCTATCTTGCTTTGGGACCACCACCCAAGAGTAAGAAGAGTCAGAGAAACTTGAAGGCATCCAAGTGAAGAGCACTGGGATGGAGGGGACAGTGAAGTTCATAATGAGCAAGGAGAGACTGGCTTTGTTCAACCAGGAGAGCAGAAAACTATTGGCAGGGGATCAGGTTCCTTTCTTTTTACTGCCTGATGGAAACAAAATGGGGGAAATGGAGACAGCCCCATCTGAAAGATGCACAGTGAAAGGACAAGCTGAAACAATTGCAACCTATGTTGGAGGCTATTCCAGCTGGACAGAAGAAAATTGTTTCGTCTTCAGAGGAGTTCAGTGCTGGAACAAGACCCCTCAGAAGGTGGGCATTGTCCAACCTTGGAGATTTCCAAACCATGCTGAATGAGACCCCAAGAAATCTGATCTACCTCCAGAATTGGACCTTCTCTGACCATGATGCTGGATTAGACACCTCAAGGTGCGTGAGGGCATGAGTTGGACTCTATGATCTTAAAGGTCTCTTCCAGCCTTGTGATTCTGTGAAGGGGACCCTTCCCACCTAAATCATAGTACTTGACTCATCTATCATTAGACACCAGAGACACCACATAAAAACACATCCTTAAGATACAAATGTGTAGGAAATGAAACTTCCTTGGGGTTTACTACTCATGGAACTATTTGAGCTTTTTAGCAGTGTTTTGCCTTTATTAAGTTGTATTAAAGCAGTAGTGTGGAAAATAAAGAATGGAAATACATGCTAGCTTTGCCTTCACTAGACACAAAAAGAAAATGCAACTTTATTAATTGTGAAAATCTGCTTCTCAAAAGATGAAAATAATTTTGGTGTGCAGCTTCAAGTCCTGGAGACAAGTCCTATGGAAAGTTAGGGGTCTTCATTTCCAGTGCAGGAAAGAAAACACTCTAACAGAAAGGTGCAGACATTGTTAGTGCCCCATGCTCAGGTTTTTCTCTCTGTCAAATCAGATGTGCCCATTGTCTGAGTTTCACCTATGAAATCAGTGCCCTTAGCTGTGGGTGATCTGAAATGGGATGCTGTACCTGACTTTGGATGAGCTGCATGATGCTGCTTTTGCCCCAGGAAAAAGCTGTTGAACAGAAACAGTAAATAAACCCCCCAACTTTACTCTCCCCCAGGAAGGTAGACCTCTACACACAGCAGAAAGTCAAGCTCCAACCCCTGGGCAGAGAACAGAAAGGGAGCAACTCCACAGCCCTCTGTGGCACACACAGGGGAACACAATTGCATTCAGCACCTCATGGGCTCCCACAGAGTATCCAAAACCTCAGGGATAAAGCCCTGGGCAGCCCAATCTCAGCACTGCCTCTGCTTTGAGGAAGTCTGGACCAGAGACCTCCTGAGGTCCCAAGCCAACTCATCTTATGATCATGCAAATATTTACTCAAGAGCTTTAGCAGTCACCTGATGCCAATTTAATTGTCTTGCACATCTCCATTCACCAGCCCCAGAGGAAAAAAGATAAGTAAAAATTTCAACCGAATGTGGTGTTGAGTATTTTTAACGAGAAAAAAAATAAACTGGAGTTGGCAGCTCCTTTTTTCACAAGTTTCTATCTAACCCACTGAATTGCTTTAGATTAAAAAATTACATTACACTCTGGAGCCATCTCACTTAGAGTCTTTGGGCTTTTGTGGTTTTTTTTGAAAAAAACCCATCATCTTTAGACTGGATTTTAACAGCCTTTAATTATTTTTAATTGTGAATGATTCAAAATTGCTTTGTTTCATTTGTTTGTTCCTAACAAGATGTTTTATCTCTCTCACAGTTTGTTTATATAGAGACAAGGACTCCAGTCTTGCCTTTTCGAGGTGTGTGTTGGGGCTGCTCATTAGCTCAGCAAAAGTATATTCCAACATAGTTTTGTCAGTGTAAAACGAATGTTGATTGCAGACTTTGAAAGAGCAGCCCAACCAAGCAGTGGTTCCTCCTGTGCCCTGAGAGGCTTTTGCTTTCCTCTCTCTCCTGACCTTTTCCAGCTCACCATGGATCCTTCTCTCCACCTTGGCTGTTACACCAGAGCACTGCTCCTGGAGCTCTGTGTCTTCCCACTTTTCTGACAAAGATTGCCCTGGTAAGTTATCTGGAGCAACCAAAGAGTGTCTGCTATGGCTCCAGATTTACTGTCCCAGGAAACCTCTTGGTGGGGAAAAGAAGGGTGTTGCTATTGCACACCACGCCCCAGCTCCTGCACTAACAGCAGGACCAGTCATGCTGGACTTGTTATTCCTCTGGAAGGGACCAAACCCTGACAGAATCCCAGGAGGATGGCCAAGTAGGGATGATGGGACCACTCGTGAACAAGCAGCCCACTAGGACATTGTACGTACCTGCAACAGCCTCTGCAGAGGATGTACAGTTTGCCAGCCTGGGAGAGGTCCCTAAAGCAGAAAGACCAAAGAAAGTGACTGGAACTCATTCAAAGACAGTCCCTCATGTTAATTCTCATGCACTGAGTGAGATGTTTACATTAGGTGAGAGACTGACCATAGCTATGCAGCTTGGAAGGGACAACTCCTAGGCAAGACATCTGACTCCTTAAAATTTCGCTGAAATAGCCACACATTGAAACCCAGTCAGCTGGTGTGCCTTCCCACCTAGAAAACAAACGTGAGCAATCTTGTATAATTATAATAATTAGCATTTGTAGTATGATGATGCTTTCATGCAGGCTATTTTATGTGGCTTTTTATCATTGTTCTTTAATTAAAAAGATCTCCAGCTATTGAGATCAGCACGAGTGTGTCACACCTAAATGAGTGAGAAACTCAACTTTACCCCAGATCCTAAAAATAAGGGTTATTCAGAATTTGGATACTCCTAAATCTGGCAGTGCTTGTTGCTGGGGTTTGGTTTGCACTTGTGCTTTTAGGTACCAGCCTATGCTTGGTGGATAAGGAAAAGAAGCAGAACCAGAGCTGGAGCTGGAATCTGCCATGCTGGGTCTCAGTGCTCTGCCAGATCCAACAAACTCTACACCTTTCCTACTGTAAAAGTTGCAGATGTGAAAAACAGGCTATGAAACAAGCCAGAATTCCTTTTGTTTCCCCTTAACCTTTTTAAGAAAGAGAATCCATTGAAGGAATGTGGTGTATTCCAAAATGTATGGATTTTACAGCAGCTTGTGAAGTACAGTCATAGAACTGCAGCATACACCAAGTGTTTGAAGGTCCTTAACATTCATTCCATCTTTGTTCTTATTTAATTAGTAAACATCTTCAAAGGGAACTGCCTGACTGCTCAGGCAAAGGGCACAAGCAGTCCAGCACTGCAACAGGCAAATAAATGTTTAAAGGAAGATACTTGGAACATACAAGAGGCTGGGTTTTTTCATGCAAAAAGGAGAAATAAAACCTTTCTGTGACTCACAATCCTAGTTAAAGACAAGGCAAAGCTGTTCCTGTTCTGAAGGCTGCTGTGGCACTAGGGTGTTCATTTACAAAGAACTGTGTCTATATGCAGATTTGTGCCAAAATGCACTTTGGATTTGCAACTACATCAGTACTGTTTTCCATGTAAACAGGTTTTTTTGTCACTGGTTATCATAACAATCTCAAAAGTATTGACCTGTTGGAAAATAGTACCCCTTGACTCACAGTGATCTGTTTTCAGGCTTCTGCAGAGTATTTCTGTGCACATCTCAGCATTAAGCTGGCTGCAGAAAGGACTGGAGAAAGCCCTGGCTGTGTAAACCAGAGACCTCTTGAAACCAAAAGGTTTCTACATAGACAGGAATAGCTCTTACAGGCAGACAGGGTCAAGCTTTGATCTTTAAAGTTAAATAACAGTCTGCTCTCCTTCACAGTGTCTAAGTGTCTCTGAGAAGTCTGTTTTGCAGCCTTGGTGACCAGGTCCCCGATGCTCATGGAGATAGGTGGAAGTCAGGCACACAAAGCATCCCTGTGGTCCCTGCTGCTGGCCTTCCCTGGCAGAGCCATGCAGCACATGTCCTGCTCTGAGCTGGAGTGGGACACTGGAGAAAAGCTGTTGTGAGGCTGGGATGGAATCAAGGGTATGAATAAGAGAGGTAGAAAGGCACATGTCCACTCCCCTCACTGACAGGACTAGAGAGGAACTGGTGACAATTCAGTCAATTTCTTGAATGATGCCAGAAACCTTCAGCAGAGGTCTTTCCATCACCACACTGAAAGAGATCAAAGGCACTGCCAAAGAATCATGGGTAAAATGAGTTGAAAGCCCCTCCACCAAATGCTATAGTTCAAGAAAATATATGAAGAAAAAATATTGGAGACAAAAAGGAGAGCTGTTATTATGTCATCTGACTGTCATGTAAATTCATTTCTGGATGACCACAAATTTTCCCTAGGCTTTTAAAACCTTTCAGTGCAATCTGGATTCACTCTGCAATTCATATTTTATAATCCTTCTTCTGTGCCATCTGTCAATCACCTGCAGTTTGAATGTGAGTTCTTTTTGGCAAAGATATTTTTATGGCATAGAAAAGTTCAGACTGGCACCACGGAGATACTTCTCCATGCTGGAACATCTGTAGACCCTTGAAACACCATTTTATAAATCAGTGAATTTGTAAATCCTGTAAAAAGAATATTTAAGCACCCACAAGGCATTTTAGGACTCTTAGATACTGATAACTCAAAAGTTAATCATTGCTGATTAAGAGAATTTTATGAGACAAAATAATGGAGTAATAAATATCCAAAGATTCTTTACTTTTAAATTATTATCATGCAACCTTATTCTGTAATCATAAATCATAAAACTTAGAACATATACATAAAGACCATAACCCATATAGAATTTGAGAGTAGGGCTTATGTCTGTAATTAAATAAAGTGAGCAAATATAGCCAGGAGATGGTCTTAAAATGAAAAGCCACAATAGTTGTAGGGGATTTTTCAATACCTTCTTGCCTGAGATAGACCCATAGCAAAAATTTAAATTTCAAATATTAAAAAATGTGGAAAAATATATGGATTTGGGGATTGGTTTTGCTTGCCTTTTTCTTCTTCTATTTTTTTTGTAGGCTTTTTTCTTTTAATGGAATTTTCCCATGAATAAAGGAAAAACAGAACTGTTGCAAAAGTTTCCATAGGAAGTACTTATCATTTCCCAAACAGCTCTCATCTTCTTTCTCTTGATTCATACTGTGGATTGAAGATGTCTAAACCCTGAGTCTCAAAATGGTACTTAAGCACCGTGGAAAAAAGGGAATAATAAAATAATGCTTGGTGGACTATATATAACACTATGTGATTTATGAGTTAATACCTGTCCTGTTATTATTTCTCTGCTACTGTTAAGCAGATGACCTCAGGACAGCAGGGAATGCACTAAAATAATTCTTTCCTCTCCAAGAGTTAAAACCCCACTTCTTGAACATACGAACCAGAAATGAAATGAACTTTTGCAGCCTTCTCTTTGCCATAAAAGGACTCCTCTCTTGGCAGCAACCAGAGTCCATTAGCTGGGAAAGCAGGCAGGTGTAAAAGAAGTTCATGTTTAACCTCACTGGGTTTGAAAGCCAGCACTGAAGTTTATCAGCTCACAAGCCCGTGAAGGGAGGAAAGGCAGAGAATGGGATTTAGTCAAAGACTTACTCAGAGTTAACACAGGCCACTGGCGCTAATAAACAAACATTGCCAGACATCAAAAGGAAGTAAGTAAATCTGGGAAGGTTTAGTCCAAACAATGGAAGGGCAAGCTAAGCCTGTTGCAGGGTGGGCAGTGGAGCGGTGACTTAGAGATGTTAACCCTTGCCTGGGCCACAGAGGCATCACAAGGAAGGGATTGAACCCCAAATTTGTTCCAGAGAAACAAGAAAGTTTTAGCCCAAAAGTCAGAAAACCTCTACCCTCTGAATCTCAAATTTCTTTGGTTCTCCACCTTAAATTAATCGTGTCATGTAAGACTGGGAGTCAGCCCAGTGCAAAGATCAATGAACAAAACCTGATTTCAAGAGTTGAAATCTGTCAATTTTCACACAGTGCCCAGGCAATCAGTGGCTGATGGCCTTACAGCAGAGGCCATGGCTGCTTGGCACGCTCAAGCATGGAGTTTTCTATGTTTGGGAGAAAATTTCCACTGCAACCAAGCAGTGCAACTGCAGCCCATGGAGCTTGGTGATGGGGAAGCTGTATGATGATGATGGTGAAGATGTATCAGCACTGCCTTTTGCAAGAATGTCCCTGAGGTCTCCAACAGCTTTTCGAGGAGCACACAGCTCCCACATTTTCCTTGTTTAAAGGGCATCTCCTCACCTTAGGTCTCTGCACTAGGTAGGGTTTATTGACTACAACCAAATTGTGTACTTGATGTTTACCTTGAGTTTCATTTCCAGGATGGGAAAAAGGCAACATACTTAACAGACACAATTCATCAGAGGGGAAAAAGTGTCATTAACTCATCCAAGGCTTCCTGATCTGTGTAACTCCCTTTGTCTTTTTAGTGCTTCCAGTTTGAAATATCAGTTTTGCTCCACCCATAACACAGTGCCTTGTGAGCACAGCTCCAACAACGACTCCATGGAGAACATATGTGCACCTCTGCTCTGAAAAAGGCTCTTGCTGAAATTAAAGGTTTGAGGATGCAGCCAGAAACTGGAAGAAAGGAAATCTCTTCAGGAGACAGGTCTCAGTGTTTTATGAGTCTCAGAACTATGGGTGGCCATCCATGCTCAGAAGGGCTGTTGGAGCCAGCAGAGTTCAGATGGACTCCACCAGGCTCAGCCAAGGGTCTCCTTCTGAGACCAAGGAGCAGGAGCTGCCACCTTGACTGGATGCCCTAAGACTGACCTTCCTTCTGCAGAGCCAAACCTTCTCCTGAGCACTTGGGAAAGGTGGGTCATGCTTCCTCTCACTGAGGCACAATCTCATTTTTTGGAGGCTGAGTGGAACCAGAAGCACTGGGGTGAGTAGGGCATTGCTTGCAGAGGTCAGAGCCCACCCCTCTGTGCTCATTAGGGGCAGAACTCTCATGGGCTCCTGCTTTGCATCTCCCAAAGGTTTTTGTGTCACCTGGTTCCTGAAAGAAAGAACCACAAGGTGACAACTGTAAAGAATGGAAAGTTGCCCCTCAGCTCTGTATTTCCAGTGGGAAGATAAAGAGATGGACAGGAGGCACTACACAGCTTCTTTCCCTTTTGCCCAGGAAGAGTAAAGAAAAGGGAAAATCCACAGGTCCTTCCTAGCAGCTGGATGTTTTTGATGCATGCTCACCCTCCTGAAGGGTGTTCCTGTGGTTGGAAGCACAGGCACTGCCTCCAATAGGGAGCCTGCAACTTATCCCCCAGGAATGGGCAAGTGTGTGAAAGGGAGACCAGAGAAGAGAGACTGAAGGATGCAGAGAGCACAGAGGCCCCAAGCAGACAGACAGACAGGCGTGATCAGGTAGGTTTTTGCTGATCACCATGGTATTGTATCTGCAGGGTTTAGGACTCCTCTCATGTTGCCCCCTCGGACATTTCACAGCAAGGACAGCCAAGCCAGAAGTGTCTTGCTCCAAAGGCAGGTGATACAATCAAAAAGAACAACATGAAAAAAAGGGCGCCCATAGAAACCACAATCAACACAGAGGTTTAAATAACATCATGCATAATACATTGCAAACTTCCACCTCCAAGAGAGGGAGAGATGGCTGAAAAGGAATGTAAACTGAGCCAAAAAGAAAGCAAGGCTTTTTCCAAAAGGCAAAGGCTATCAAATCTGTAAGGGCTTGCAATCTGCTGTGGCACAGCTTGTTCAAAGGCTGAGGTGAAAAACAGCGACCCAAAAAGGCCCCAGAGCCTGAGGATTATTCACTTTTTTTTCTCTTCAGTTTTTTCTTTCTGTTATTTCTGCTTAGTCAAGGCTCATTTTGGCACTTCAGGAACTCACATCTGTTGCTGGGAGTGCAGGCACAGACCACCCAACACAAAGGAACCAGCAAGTGCGGAGCCACAGCTCCAGGTGGCTCCAGCCTTGCTTCCTTGCCACCCTCCCTGCCTCCCAGCTCCCTCTCCATCAGCCAGGATGTCTTGTCAGGTGCCGTGTCACCTCAGATCTCTTTCAGATCACGGTGTGGTGCCTTCCTTTGTCAGGCAAGGTAACGCAATGACAGGATGATGTGCAACGGGTCCATGTTTCTTTTATTAGGATCGTGTACCTGCTGTCACTTTGGATAAGGACTATCTATTTCAAGTGGTTTCCTGCGAAGTCAACAGGGCTGAGTTTCTCTGAGAGGTCATAAGAATTATCTGGAACTCCCAAGTGTGTCTATTCAAACCTGCATCCTCTATCACAGCACGGCCAGCTTTGTTACTTCAAGATCCCATCAGGTATGTAAGCCCTAAAGCAGCCACCAGAAGCCCAAAGAACATAAGCACATATTTCACTTTGAGCTAAAGGATTCCTTTAGACGTCAGTTTTGTTACCCCTGTGCTTAAAGCTAGGCACATGTCTTTTGTGGATCCTAACAGCATCAATAATTTACATTGTGGAAGCAGCTAGAGGCCCCATTTATGTTGATACTGTTGTACAAACAAAATCATTGACAGTCTCTGCCCTAAAAATCTTTCAGACTGGAAAGTGAATCTGCAATTCCCTTTGTAGCTTGCTCTTCCCAGATTTATTTTTCTCTCATATTTAATCCAACTTAAAGACTTCCGTGCAGCAACATCAGCATGTTATTTTTAAATTCAGCTTTTAGTGACTAATGAGAAGAAGTGACCCTCATCTTTATTGTTGAAAAGAGCAGAGGCAGCTGGGCCCAAATGCTGAAAGATTTAGTGTAGAGCAACCAGTAATGTGGAGGCACAAAATGAGATATGAGCCATGAATTAAGATGCTTCTGAAATACTTTTGTGAGCTTTCAGCACTACCACAGGCTTCTCATCATATCAGCTGTTTGCCAGTCAAGACAATAAAAATGCACCCTTCAGATTAATTCTTCCCCAAGAATCTGGGCTTAAAGCACACAGGATGCTTTGCTGACTGTATTTGGCTACGTAGGAATTGGTATCAGCCTTCTTGTAGTGTGGAACAGATGCAAAAACAACAGAACAAAGCAGCTGGGTCTCAATTTCTGTGTTGAGATGGTCTCACGCTATTCTGTTTGCTGTTTCTTTGCAGTTCTAATCCCACACAGAGCATGGTTCTGGAGACAGAACATCTCTGATGATCAGGCGTCTTGCTGCAGAGTCTGAGTGTTTATGTGTGTAATTGTCATGAGGTGTTCTCGTTCACTTCTCTTCCCATCAGGGAAGCACCCTCCTCTGCAAAAGTACTGATTCTCATTTTCCACAACTGCTGTGGTCTCAGCTCTGGACTGTCACTTGTCCAATTCTACAACATGAAGACCTAAACTGCATCTTGTGGCCCAGTCAGTGCTGAAGAAAGTGGAAAATTCAATGTCTGGGTAGTTTTTATTTAGTTTTTGAAGTACACACCACATTATCTGCAGCACAGTACAGCAGATTCCTTTAGCACAATGTTGCCCCACTGACTCATAGTCAATTTATCATCCTCTAAAATCCCCCAATCCTACTTCATGATAGGAAAATACTGGTTAGAAAACACCAAGTTTCCTCTTTTTCAGGAGACTGACAGAACTATTTAAGGGTTTTTACAGTATCTGCTGTTTTCATGACATCCTTAGTGTGCACAAAGTTGACCACATTCAATATTCTTCTCAATTAAATCTCTGTAGCTGTAATATAAGACCTTAAAGCAAGCCAAAATATAACAATAAATACAAATCTCTATTAGATTTCAGGTTTTCTGTGGAAAAGGACTGGAGTATCCACACATTTGTTACCAGTTTCCAATCACTCCCCTGCGTTAAATCTAGTGCTCTCCCAGGCAGACACAGCTGCCATCTCCAAAAGAGAACACCCCACTCAGCACAAGGAGATGTAAAGAAGCCCTTGTTGTTGTTATAATATGTAAGCATTTCAGTAGCATCCAAAGGCTCCAGCAAGGCCTTCAAAAGCAAGACACAACTCACCTGTAACATCTCTGCTGAGCCTCAAAAGGTCAGGTTTAGCCTCTAAAGGTCTTTGTTGAAGAGCAGCTGTAAAATCAGCACTAGTCCCAGCCCAGATGTCTAGGAGAACAGCTGAGATTGCCTCTGACACAGGCAAGATTCATTTCATAAAGTACCAAATTAAAGACACGAAACCCTTTCTTCATGGAAAGGGAGGGAACAGCAAGCCACACTTCCCATCACACTACCTTCTACCCTCAAACCTGCCACCCACCCCATACAGTTGCCCTCTTTGAATTTTTTTCAGCCCAAGCAGAAGCTGACTCTGCAGCTTTCTCAGCTTGCCCTTTTCCAGTGGAGGCTCCTGAGTGCTCTTGGAAAGCCCCATCTGATCCGAGGACCAGAACCACTCTGTGCACATGGCCAGGCTGGCAGCAGGAGCTACAGCTAGATGGAGAACAGCTGGAGTCCTAGAGATCCCATTTCCAGCTCAGGTACTCCCTCAGCAGCTGATCCCATCCACCTGGAGTGACTGGTGGCAGCTGTCCCTTTTTCCAGACACACTTGGCCAGGAGCTCTCACATGCTGTCCTCTTCAGAGATGCTTTGCTCCAAAGTTGGGGTACAATGGCATGGTGAGCCAGGAACAAACCCTGACATGGAGGAGGCACCATGGAACTGGCTCCTTGGGAGCTCACATGCTGTCCTCTTCAGAGATGCTTTGCTCCAAAGTTGGGGTACAATGGCACGGTTAGCCAGGAACAACCCTGACATGGAGCCAGGAACAAACCCTGACATGGAGCTGGCTCCTTGGGGGAATCTCTCTGTGCTTTTCCTGTTTCTCCATGAAGCCACCATCAAGGACCCTTTCCCTTTGTGCTCTTCCATCCCTTTGGGACTTCTGAAAATCAGCTGCTCTTTTAATTTAGACCTCAGCCCAGTAGGCCAGTAATAAGCAATATTTCTATTTCCATAAAAGACTCCTCCTCAGTGATAAGGATAATAATAATAATAATAATAATAATAATAATAATAATAATAATAATAATAATAATAATAATAATAATAATAATAATAATAATAATAATAATAATAATAATAATAATAATAATAATAATAATAATAATAATAATAATAATAATAATAATAATAATAATAATAATAATAATAATAATAATAATAATAATAATAATAATAATAATAATAATAATAATAATAATAATAATAATAATAATAATAATAATAATAATAATAATAATAATAATAATAATAATAATAATAATAATAATAATAATAATAATAATAATAATAATAATAATAATAATAATAATAATAATAATAATACCAAAACAAACAAACAAACAAAAACAGAATTCCAAAACAAAAATCCACATTCATTGCTGATTCTGGGGTAAGGGTTTGAAGCCTATTTCCTTAGTTCCTACAAATATTTGACAGTACTGATTTAGACGTTTGGTCCATTTCACCCTGTTGGCATATATTAAATGGTGAGATCTGACTACATTTTTAGGTCTTTTATTATAGCAAGTAGGGATGTAAGTAATTGATCCTGTGGAATTTGTCTGTGGTGCAGAGGAAGCAAGCTGCACAAAAAGATTTCCTTCTCTTTTATATTTTCCATTTGATTGTATTTAATAGAAAATATTAGAAACCATACTATATTCAGGAGAAAATCCTTCCTTTGTTATCTCTTTCTTTGGGGTGAGCAACCCTCTGACAGATCTGTTTCAAGCAGAGCACTGAGGCGCTACACTGGAATTATTTGATTTCTACCTTCCTGAGATCAGCTTTCTAAGAAGAAGTCAAACGTGTGCCTCCAATTTACAAAAGAGCAATGCAAGCAATGGAGAAGATCCAAAGACAGCCAATAGCATTAGGAAGACTTCCCTCAAACTGACTGGGGTCTGGATCAGACCCAAAGACAGTTGGTCTGAAGAAAAAAGAAGAGCAGAATTTGAATATTCCTTAAAATGTCAGAGACATAAGCAAAGCTGCATGTAATAGAAATAAGGAAAGGCTGACTGATAGAGTCAGCCTTACAAGCTTTTCATTGTTCCTATGATTTAGGACAAGCCAATTTCTGACAGATTTAGCCAAGGACCCATTTTCCTGTCAGGAGAAGCCGTGGAGAGCATCAGTAAAGGCTGAATATACCACAGTGCAGAACAGCTCTGTGCTTGAGGTGAGAGCCTTCAGCAAGGAGTCAGAGGCAGCTGGTCTGTGCAGGGACAGGCACACAGGCAGCGCTGCCAGACATGCAGCTGTATTTGCAGTACACAGGCACCTGCAGTGCCAGACACGGGCTACAATGAAATTTCTCTCACCCAAATGCTGATCAAAGAGCACTGAGATATTCCAGGCCAAGGTAATGATAATCCAGCAATGTGTTACCACTCTTGGAACAGTAGCACTAGCCCCAAAACAATCAAAACTACAAAACTAGAAATAAGACATTGGGAAATGACCCAAAGTTGCACTAAAGGAGGGTCGGGTTGGACATTAGGAAAAATTTCTTTACTGAAAGAATGGTCAAGCATTGGAAGGCTCCACAGGGAAGTGGTGGAATTATTATCCCTGGGTAGACATGGAACATCATGATATGGTTTACTGGGCATGGTGGTGTTCTGTCAAAGGTTGGACTTGATGATCTCGGGGGTCTTCTCCAACCTTAATGATGCTCTTATTCCATAATTACTGCTGGTGCCTACAGACCAACAGGTACAGACTCCTAAAAAATTCCATAGCTCTTTTAGAAGGATGAATATAAAGTTATGATAAAATCCAGGTTTTTTTAAGATTGTGTGCTGCCTACATACATCTTTGCTATTGATAACCCCTACAAAAACCCAAGACATTCCCCATCCTTAGTGGCGGCTGCATATGTGTAGAAGGAAGTCATGAACCAATTACTGTTTAAAATGTTTTTGACTCCTAAAAGACTGTAACTCTCTCTATAAACATACCACATGACTAAAATTTTTGGCTGGACTCAAATGATTGATGACTTTTCAGGCAAAAAAAATGCCATTTTGAATCAACTGAGTCAAAACTGGGCACAAGAAAGGCCAGAGAATTTCCTGCAGCAGGTCTCATAATCAGATTAAAACCTGTGGCTACATCTTCAAATCATAGAATTCTTTAGGGTGGAAAAGAGCTCTAAGATCATTGAGTCCAATCCTTAACTCAGCACTTCCAAGTCCACCACCAAACTGTGTCCCTAAAGTGCAACCACTACACGTCTTTTAAATCTCTCTGGGGATTGTGACTTCACCAACTCCCTGGGCAGCCTGTTCCAATGCTTGAACACCCTTTCAGTGAAAAAGATTAATAAATTATTCCTAATATTCAATTTAAACCTCCTCTGGCACAATATGAGGCCACTTTCTCTTGTCCTATTGCTTGTTATTTAGGAGAAGAGACTGACTCCAACCTGGCTACAACTTCCTTTGACAGAGTTGTAGAGAGTGACAAGGCTCCTTTTGTCCAGGCTTAACACCCCCAGCTACCTCAGCTGCTCCTCACAGGACTTGTGCTCCAACCCCTTTCCCAGCTCCATGACACTTCTCTGGACCAACTCCAGCACCTCAGTGTCTTTCTTGCAGTGAGGGCCCCAAAACTGAATACAGGATTGAGGTGTGACCTCACCAGTGCCCAGCACAGGGGGACAATCACTGCTCTGGTCCTGCTGGTCACACTTTTTTGGATGCAGACCAGGTGCCATTGGCATTCTTGGCCACCTGGGCACACCCTGGCTCATGTTCAGCCACTGCTGATCAGAGGTTCTTTTCCTCTGGGCAGCTTCCCAGCCACTCTGCCCCTACCTTGTATCACTGCAGGGGTTGTTGTGACCCAAGTGCAGGACCTGGCACTTGGCCTTGTTGAACCTCGGCCCATCAACCCAGCCTGCTCAGATCCCTTTGCAGAGCCCTCCCACCCTTTGGCAGGTCAACAGTCCCATCCAGCTTCACCCAAACTTACTGGGTGCCCTTGATCCCCTCATCAATGTAATTGGCCCCAGTACTGAGCCCTGGGGGACACCACTGGTGACTGGCTGCCAGCTGAATTTACCTAAATTTTCCAGTGGCAACAGAGGTAGCAAACAAAAAAAAAAAAGGAGTTTTTCTCTTTTTCCCAGAGAAAGAAGAGCTGATACCTGAAAGAGTTTTAGCAGAAATCTCTCAGTGATTTTAATTATGAGAAATATTTTAAGAGCTCTTTACTAAGTTTTCATTTAGTGAACATAGATCTGTCCTGTCTGTCCTATTACTGTTTAGGGTAGAAGGTTTTTATCCTCCTTCTTCTTCTTCTTCTTCTTCTTCTTCTTCTTCTTCTTCCCTGGCCCAAGAACCACAAAATGGCTTTTCCTGGAATGGTTCAATTGCATGTAACCATAAATTAAAGATGAGCTATCTCTATACTGAAACCCTGTTCAAGACCCACATCAAAACATCTCTGTCCCACATTTACAAAATGTATATTTGCTTCATGCTAAGGAAACTGACATTTACAAGTGGCTGTGTGCTTTGTGCTTCAGTGAAAAAACAAGTTTTAGCTGTGGTTTGTGAAAGGTGGGCTTCTCTCACCAGGGGCACATACTTTCCCAGGAAAAGAAGCACTGGTCTCATTAAGACCCAGTAGAGGATAATTGCCCTGCTAAAAGGAATGTTTTGCAAGTTTGATATCTAAATAATGAAGAAAAATACAGAACACTCAAAATAATAAAACCTGCCATTCATACAAAAGTTTAACCTGGAAGGCTGAAGCATGGTAGGTAGGAAAAATCAAAAGCATTTCAAAGTGCTAGGCAAAACTCTGAATGTATCTTCCCACAGTGACATCTGCCCACCCCTTACCATAATGGAAAGTGTGTCTCAATCATATCAGTATTTTCCTCCTGACCTCTATGCCTACATATCAAACATTACAGGAAAAAAAGTAATGCAAATAAACATACAGAAAATGAAAGTCATAACTCTTAAAATCAATGGCAGTTTTGCCACTGGTTTCAGCAGAGCCAGATTTCACATACAGATAACAAAGCAGGTCATCAGTGTCCGTGTCAGATCACTTCCTGACTCTATGAATGGAAGCTTCTCTTGGCAAAGGGAGCTTGGCTTTTACCTTTCTAAAGTCCTAATTCAACGTAGTACTAAAAGCCCTTGAAAGAGACAGTTCAGTGTTACACTAAGTAAGCACTTATCCAACTGCAACCTGAGTTTGTAGCTTCAGGGACAACACACAAGTGAAAAGGAAGGGACATATCCTCACTGGGAAGATGGCAAGACTGAGTTCCCCCTAACCCTTGCTCTCCAATGCATTGTTTTCTGGTATTTGAGTGACTGAAGAAAACATTTTCCCAGTCTGGGGAAAAGTGGCACATTTGCATCCTAGACAAGGGACTAAAGGAGGAAATATCTTCAGGCTCATGCTGAACATCACATTTCTGTCAGTGGTGGCACCCTCAAAGCTCAGCAGCTCAGTCTTCATGCTTTGGGAATCTCAAACACCAGGGAAGTCCTCTGAAACCCAAGGCTTGCAAGGTACCACCAGAGGCCAGATGAGGTTCAGAGTGGCATTATCCAGTCTTGACCATTCTTCCCATGCTGAAGCAGCCATCAGCTATTCAGTCTCTGAGGATACCTGAACTAAGTCACCACAACAGCCTTAAGACCTGATCTCTCCATAATCCCCATCCACCCGGAAATAAAAGGGAAAAAAAGTCCATAAAAGCATGCTTCTAGTTGAAAGCGCCTTCCTGCATAAAACAGCACATATTCTAGCTTTTGAGGTCAGGTGGTATAGAAAGGGTTAACCAACATTCAACAAACGGGCAAACTGTTCTTTTTCAGTGTTTCCAGTTTTAGAAAGTCCCAGTCAGTTCTCTGGATAGAGCACATTTTTAAAGAAAATGGGCCAGAAAGTCCTCTACAGATGGGTCACACTGACAATATAGGAGCAGAACAACGGAATTGTTGTCCTATCAGGGCTAAGCCAAAAATAGTTGTTTTCATAAGCCTTTCACCTGATTCTCATTTCTCATTTGCACTGAGGTCCAGAGGGGACGGGAGAACCAGTTTAACACTAAACTCTTTCAAGGTGTATAGCAGAAGAACATTACTGAAAAGTATGTAACAAATGAGAATGGTGGCAAATTACTCCAGTATTGGCAGAAGAGGTGACTCTGACCTCAGAAGGTGGTGGGCAGGTTATGGTATCATTCTGGGTTTCTGCCTCTCTAATAAAATCTTTGTGCATCGTAAGTATTCCTCTTTTCATGTAAATACCCCAACACTTTTTTATGAGTGCATGTGAGAGGTAGGCCTACTCTGGGTATTATTACTGACCCCAGTCACATCATTCCTGAAATAAAAGTCCATAATGACTGCAAATTATTCTCAACCATATTTTTATTTCCAGCACTTAATGCTTATACAGGCCTTTCACAAAGAGCACAATCCACATGCCCTGTCTTGGAGGGACATAAGAGTATGCTACAAGTAATGTACATAGGACAAAACTTTGTTATATCCTTGCAGCCTAAGTATCGTTTTATCACACTCACCTCCAAACTCATCTGTGCTAAGTGGTGTGGCCAACCAAGAGAAAACTGTGTCATGTCATGGCAGGGCTGTTTGGCCTAAATTCACAGTGGGCCATGGTTTTAGATGCCTGAATTAAGACATGATAAAAGGAGTAAATTTTCAAAAGTATTAAATATCTGCCCATAAACAGAGACATAAATATAGACAGAAATAATATAAAATTTTAAGAAAGCCAACAATTCTTTTTCAGTTAGAACACTAGCAAAAAAACCAGAACACTAAAACCTATATTAAGTCTCTGACATGAAAAACCCTTCAGTAAGCCACACAAAACTCAAAGATGTCAGATAAATAGCACAGTAACTGGCTGGCACAGAGAAATCAAACAAAGTCTTCAAAACTGCTCTGGAGAAGATGGCAGAGCTCAGAGGTCGAATATTTCAAGTGGTTACACATATCCCTCCCTGGAAGCTGGCAGCTAACCCTGTACACATTTTTTAAAAACCATTATGGAAGTTGTCACGTTCTGTGACATGTTGATCAAGGTTCCCCACCAAGCAAGGGGCTTTACTTAACCTCAGACCTGCTTTTGAGTTGTGCACACATCCCAGCACAAACATACAAACACAAGTCAACAGACCTGCAGTGTCATGGAGCCAACGATATTCATTCAAAGCTCCAGGCTGGGAGAGGGGGCCAGAAGCTTTTGGCAGTGCTCAGACCTCCCAGCCTGAGAGGAGAGGCACTGGGGTTGCTCAGTGCACATTTGGGAACGTGACAAGAGCTTTGTACCTCCCCCTGTAAGGATCCCCTTCACTGTGAGCATAATGAAAGGATGGGGGTGCAAGGAAAGGGGGGATTTTTCCCCCAAGCACCTCAACCCATCACAGAGCATTCATTTTCAGCATTTTAGGGCTACTCATTTATTCACCTGGTTCTTCACTTTACCATGCTGCAAATGTTGCAAAATCTTTCACAGCTCTGCTAACCAGAGCAGTTCAGCTACAGCACAGCACCTCAGTCAAGCTGCATGTCTCTTCAGGTCTAATATTAAAAAGCAGAAGATTAAAAAACTGAATGAGGTTTCATTCAGAAATAAGTTCAAAGAACATTCAGGACAGAGAAAGAACCATCCTATACACTAAGCCCTCTGTGATACCAAAACAATCCCTGTTGCCTCCTTCTTTGTTTAGACCAGGCATCTTATGCTCATGGGACTCCATTTCAACAGGACACGAAGATACATCAGTGTGGTGCAAACAGGAAGGACCAAGGTCCACCTTCTACTCTTCAAGCCAGGCACATTTCTCAGCTTAGTGCCTTAGCCAAAGACATGCCAGCTCCTCTGGAGATAACCCATCATGCCGGTGTAGACAAGCAGAGTGCTGTTGATCTCTTGGCTGACCAACCAGGCTACTTCCTATGGTCAGACAACTGTGTAAGTTAAAGAAGTTTTAATTCTCATTTTGACACTTGTGAGACTGCATCTGGAGTAATGTTCAATGTTGGTTCCCCAGTACAGGCAATGCATTGACATAATGAGCAAAAATACATTTCATCTATAACTCATCTGTGCTGGATTCCAAGACTGCTTGTTTATGAAGGATGAGCTTTACAGCATTGAATGAGATCAATTCCAGCTAGAATTTTAAGGGCAGAAAAACAGTATTTTTTTCAACAACAAGCATGACCAGTTTGACTACAGTGGATGCCTTTTATTATTCCTAATAATAAAACAGACACTAGTAGAGATGTGTACAGATATAGCAGACACTACTATGTGACAAGTAAGACACTGCACATCAGGTTGGATACTATTTGTGTTTAATATTCCCATAATTTTGAGCTGTCTTTCCTTCTGTGCCTTCTTCTCACAAATTGTATCATCAGTGATCTATGAATCTCCTACAGTTTGTCTGTACACCAGAACAAAACTCCTCCTGTCATTTAACATTTCTTCCACATTATTTTATATCTACTGTCTGAAGTCCAAGGGTCTCTTTCCTTCCTTGTCATGTGAGAGCAGTAATGGAAATTCAGCAAGCACAGGATTTTCAAGAGAGACAGTATCTGAAAGAAGTAAAGTTTAATAGAAATTGCAAAATTCACATCTGTTCTACCTCACCACTGAGGCTCCTGAACTCCAAAACCTTCATCTTGTTCATACATGTAAATAAGACAAGTTGGTTCCATCCCTTGGCACTGGAACCAACTACCCAACTGCTCATATCCAGCCAGCCAAGCCCTTTCACATCCCCAGAACAAGATGCCTGCTGCCTAATTGCTGCTGGCAATGGCCTCTGGCCAGTGTGCATCCACAGATGGTGCCCAGGCACTGCCTGGAGCAGCTCTAGCTGGGGCTGGAGCTGTGCTAACAGCTTACAGAATGGACAGCTATACACCAGTGCCCAGGGTTATGCCTTGTCCCTCTTTAATCTGCTGGGATAAAGCTGGCCACAACCTCCTACAGCTCTTGCATTTGCATACTTTCCTCCTCTCTCTTGGTCATCACAGAAGAATAGCATCTGCTAAGGCAAAGCTCAACTGGACTTCTAGAATCTTGTCAGCAAGGGCTTGAAAACAGATGGCCAGTTCACAAACTTTTCAAATTTATTGTAATTATTTATCACACCTGCCTGTTTAAGGTGTCTTTAAGAAGCTAAGGTGACTGCTGTTTTTTCAGGAAGTAGACTGGTAGTCATATGGGGAGAAATAGTGGGGAAAACTTGATGAGTCAAGTTCTGGAAATAAAAAGTTAGACAAGAAATGACAGATCAAATACTGCATGTCTGTCACTTACAATCTGGTCTCTAAAGCTCCAAAAGACACAGCTCTTATTTTAAGGTCAGGTTTAAATACCCTTCTACAGTATCTTTGCACAACTTGATTGAGACACATGCCTGAGGGGCCACCTTGTACACAGTGGCCCTGCCTACCATTTATCACCGTGCTGGAAGTGCTCGTGAATTACTCTCCACATATACTGGTTTATTTAGAGATAATTTGGGTTGCCCATGTGTGAACAGGGCCTTTCATTGAAAACCTGCACGCAGCCAGACAGAGGGAAGGAGGGCTTGTGGGAGGGCATGACAAAGTGCTTCAAGTAAATGACACCCAAAACTGTTCCACCTCTTCAAAGCCAGCAGGTAACCCACAGCATGGAGGAAACACCGGTGCAAACAGCTGCCACTTCTTGTTTAGCCAAAACCAGGCATTCTGCATGTTTATTTAGACTCAGCTGACTCTTAATGTATACTCACATAACACTGACCACGGGTGTTGCAATGACATGTTTCAATGTTCCAATGGAATCTTGTTTTCTATTGACCCTTTCCAGACAGACCAGAAACAGGTAATTCTAGTGAGGAGGAAAAAAAAATAGAACAGAAAAATTAGGAATAAAAGAACACTTTCCTTCTTAGAACCTTGAAATAACTTGGGGTTTGTATTTACAGAGTCTGGGTGGATGCTGGGTTTCCACTCTCCTAAAGGGAAGACACATAGCTACCTGCTCTGTGAATATTAATAACAGTGCTAAGCAATGTCATGCCAATTGCCTGATAATTACAATTGTAATTACAATTATACCTTAAAATTTGAATCCATTGGTGCAGAAGAAGGACACCCATGTGCAGCTGAATGTTAACAAATCACTGCCTGGGAGGATAGTCCCATTCAGAGGCCTCACATGAACCTTCCTGGTCTTCTGACAACTTCCTATTCAGCCCTTGTTATCCTCCTCTTGCTCTTCTCAGAAGCCAGACTGTGAGCCAGGAACAGCTGATATATGAAGGACTTGGGCACTTGTTCAGCTGAAGCAGAAAAACCCATCCTTTGGCAGTAGAGAGAAGGCATTTCCTATTTAATGTGGTGATTATTAAAGTGCAAAAAACTCAGGTTTCAATACAACTACTATGGTATCAATGGAAAATTCCTAATATTTCAAAACTGGAAAGTCTGAGTTAAAGATGTATATCTTGTTTTGGAACATGAAAGAAGAGTACAAGTCTGAGAGTGCATGTTGCTGTATTTTGGAGTAATCGTGCCAAATCACTCCATTGAGTAAACAATGTATATATGGATATATATAATTATTGATATCAACATAAGTCCAAAACTAGGCCACTTATTGCTCTGGTCTGTGCAAACTCTACACATACCTTTCACCTAAAAGAACTCTAGCTGCATCTCACGAGGTGACAACTCATCCAAGGACCCCATCATCATGGTACCACTCAGCTGTATTCAATATCACAACAGTCCCTTGAAACCAAGGTCGCTCCTTGGAGAGACCTGGCCTCCAGCTAGTGCAGAGAGGCCAAAATCCTGACTGTTGAATGCATGCAAGCCAAAGATCAATCCCTGCTAAATGAAACTTGGAAGAGTAGTATTAAAGTTAGCTCAAGCTACAGAGAACTGCACTTTAGTTCACCTAGATCTGCAGACAGGATTATTTCACCCATCAACAAGAGCACCTTTAGAATTTAGGTGATGACCAAATGTCACCATGAACTATTGTCCTTTCCAGCCCAGATTTTGTTCTCTTTAACTAATTTGCCCTGGTATCAACACACACAAGGAGCTAGGGTTCTATGCATGTTGACATCCACTGTGCTTTAAGCCATCTGTCTGTGTCAAACACATTATTTCCCCATGCTGGGGTAGTGAAAAACAAGAGTAAACAGGTTTGTGGAGAGATATCTTCCAGTCTGGAGACTATGTCTACCTACAGAAAGGGCCAGAAAGGATCCAGGAAACTGCAGACCAGTCAGCTTTGTTTCAGTCCCTGAGAGAATTATGGAACAGGTCCTTACAAAAGCTATTTCCATGCAAACACATTTCAAGAACCTGAATGTGAAAAGCCAATGTGGACAAACTGAAGGGTCAATCTTGTTTGAGCAAAAATCATGCTCAGCAGAAGAAAGGAAAGTAGTGGATATCATCATCAACTTGACTTTCACAAAGTGTTTGACACAGCCTCCCTCAAAATCCTTTTTGACAAGTCAGTAAGATATGGTCTGGGCAGATGAAACACAAAATGGCTGAGGAACTGAACTCTGTTGAGTTCAGAGGCTCAAAAGTTAAAAGGCTCAAAGTCATGCTGGCAGCTGGGCACAAATTAATTTCTTCTGAAGTCGATGCAATTCAGCTTTATAAGGAAGGTAGGCCTGAATGCACTGTCACCAAATTTGAGGATGAGCCAAAGTTGGGCGAAGAGGTAACAGTGCTGGAAGAAAAAAAACACCATATAGAGACCTCAATGGGCTGTCGAGATTTGGCCAACAAGAATGAAGTTTAACATGAGGTTCAGCAGAGATAAATGTCAAGTCCTGAACCTGGGATGGAATAATCCCAAGCAGGAGCACCAGCTGGGCACTGGCTGGCTGGACAGTTGCTCTGCTAAAAAGGCACAGGGTGTCTTGGCAGACAGCAAGAGGAACATGAGCCAGCCAAGCATCCTGGCAGCAATTATGGCCAACAGCATCCTGGGCTGAATTAGTGAGACTCTTGCTGGTAAATGAAGAGATGTGATCTTTCTACTCAGCTCAGCACCTGTTAGGCAATACCTGGAACACACTGTTCAGTTTCTTTCTTCCCAGTTCCAGAGACTTTGAAAGCCTGGAGATGGTCCAGAGGGAACCAAAAAGATTAGGGGAGTGGAGAACTTTACAAATAAATGAACTTCATTTGCTCAGACTTCAGCAGGGAAGGCTTAGTGTGTGGAAATCAAATCACTGCCTTCCAATACCTAAAAAGTAGTTCTGGAGGAGACACATCTCTTCACAAGGGTGCACTATGATAGGAGAAAAAGCAATGGGCCAAACTGACTTCTAAGGAAGTTCTAGGGAAGCTCCATGTGATTATCTAAAATCTTTCTTCTGTGAGAGCAACAGTTGCCTGAAGAGAATGGAATCTTTCTCCCTAGAAATAATAAAGATGTAAATTGATTTGGCCTAAACTAACCTAATCTAATCTAATCTAAGACCCTGTTTTTAAGGGAAAGTTGGATCAGATGGTGTCAGGAGGTCCCTTCTAACCTAGTGTTAGAAGTGTTAGTCTCTGTTTCTGTGATTCCTTCCTGTATCTTCTCAACAGATACTTTGCTATGCATCTATGTCAGGGGAAAAAATTGTCCTGAGCTTTTCAATTTGGAATAGAGAGCAGAAAGGATCCAAGAGCAATTTCTTTCCACGGATGTCCAACATACAAAGATCTTTAAGATCTCTAACTCAAAGAGCAGCTCCAGCTCTCACACACCCAGACTTTTAATGCCCTGGGTTGCACCCTAACCTGGACACCTGGCAGACACTCTCTCTGCCAGGTGTCTGCCCAGTCTTACCCTGCCCAGAGGGTAAGTGAGTTTCATGCTTCTTGCTGGCCATGCCTCCCTAACTATGGTTTTGTTTTATGATCCACGTCATGCCAGCCTGAAGCATGAGCCCTGCCCTTCACCTCATGGGCATGGTCAGGCATGCATAGCCCAGCCTCTTACTGGGAGCAGCAACCTCTCATGAAAGAGGAAAAAAAGAAACTGCTACCAGGAAAGGCAAAACTGGCTGCAAGCAAAGGTCTCACCTAACAGAAACACCAGTCATGGCTTGAGCCATGAGCCTGAGAGACAAACAGAGCCTCACAGATACCTTACTCCAGGGCCAGCAGCCAAAGAGTTAACTGTGGTAGCAATAACAAGGCAAATGACTGAGATGTCTAACTTTTTGGCTTGCCACCTTTGAACTCACCATCCCACTCACTGCTTCCCTGCTAGGATCCATACCAAGATGAACAAGATAAGAAGGATGTGTTTATCAGTCACGCCAACATTTTCATGTCTGGCATGTGGCAGGGAGGCAAGGCAGCAAGTAGGCTGGCAGTGAGCTGGAGCAGTGCCACAGGCATGTGGCTGGGGAAGTGTCGGGGCCACCAAGTTCTGTCACACACCCCTGGGATGGCTCCCACCAGTTTGAAATTGTCTCCATCATGGAAGCCACACCTGAAATACCTTTCCAAAATTGCTTCTGATAAGCAGCGATTCCTACCCTGAGGAATTGGAGGCATGTCGAATCCCAAACTCCTCCCTTTCATGGCCCCAGTCACTGGCTTGCTGCAAATGAGGGCGATACAGACACCTCCATTGCTATTAAATACAATGAGATGTCTGAGACAATGGGAACCTACTCGGTGCAGCAGTCTTTGAGGTACTTGGGATGATGCCCAGCTGTGTTTTACTTGGCCCATCCACAGGCTTCCAGGAGACCCTGCGTCACTGCTCCCTGTCCCAGCAACATGCCAGGGCAGCCACACAAGCTGGGGAGGAAAACAGGAACATTAGCAGCAGGGCAAGCAGCAGCCAAGCAGCCACCATGGAGCCACCTGGAAATTGGAAAACAGGCAGAGTAGGCACCTATTTTTATGAAAAAAATGATCTGCAATTAGATATTAACTGATTCAGACCATGCACAGGAAGACAACACAGGCTTGAAAACAGGAATGAAGCACAACTTCACAAAGGCAGGAAATTGATGTATACTTACATTTATACCAATTTCCCATATAAAAATATCCAGTAATTCACCGTCCATGCTCCCTCTGCTGAATACATTGGCTGGAAGGAACCAAACATGTCAGAGAACTGACATGGTAAACTAAGCTGGTAAGCTTTCAATGCATTTTGTGAAAACAGCTGAGCAGAGAAGAAATCCCAAAGCTGCCAGCCCAGCTTGGGGTGAGTTCATGAGCTATCAGAGATCAGAGGCTCTGTTTGGGGACCAGCTGTGGTCCCAGGCCTGCGAGTACAGGGAAGGCACAGACAGTCCCTGGGTATGTGAAATGGTGGTGGGAAGGTGTCTGGCCAGGTGTCTCTGCAGCCAATTGACTCAAGAGGAAGATGTCAAAGATGGCCTTCCATGTCAAAGAAGCTCTCAATGCTGGTCTCTGCAAACCACTCTCTTGTGCTTGGCAAAACATGGAAAACACAGACATACCCAAAGAAACTGAAGTTTGGTTAAAAAAGCATTAGAATTTCCTCCTTACACTGACCTACATCCCCAGTGAGCATCAGTTTTCATCCACTGGTTTCTCATCTCCTGAAAACTTCTAGTATCTCAAAAGTTTTCCCATGCTTTGTAAAATCAAGAGTCTGCAGCACAAACACAAGCAGAGAGAAATGTGGGATGGCCAGAATGCTCAGTGCTCAGGCAGGGCTAACAGAGGTGGCCAGCACAGAGCTGGTCACGAGCAGCAGGGATGCCTTTGGGTAGCCTGAGGAGGGGGCAGCCCCTGCCTCCTCCCTTCCCTGAACAAAAGGAGCTGTAGCTGCTGAACCACCTGGGTTTCCAGTAGAATTGTGAGGCAAGTTGCTATGGACCTGGGGCTGTCCTAAAACAGAGAGTGATTTGGGAATGGCTTAATGCCCATGGGTGTGGACACCCAAAATTCAGCTCTGTGGTACATCCAGACATTTTAGAGTCTTCACTTCTAATTTTCCTGAGCTCTTTTGAATGGCCATTCACCACCTGCTAACAGGTTATGTGGTTTTTATTGAAATCCCATGCTGATATACACAAACCACACAAAAAAAGGACATCACCTCAGAAGGACCAAGTGTGGATAGACAGGTATGACACTGAGCATGACAAACAATGCAGTCCTGACTGTAAAGAGAATGTAGTGGGCAATGCAGCCATGTTTGTGTCCCCCAGCTGGTTCAAGGTTCAACCATAGAACCCAAAGTATGAAGGAGGTGCAAAATAATGAAGACAAATGGTGTGCTGGTGTTGGAATGGTAAGAAATGTTGGGGAATCCTCTTACTCAAGCAAATCTTCCTGTGTCCTGTCATAGGAAATTATTTCAAATATTTCACCTATGATAAAAGGGAGGTATTCTAATTGAGGGTTAAAAATGGGAATTCCTATGGCTGAAAAAAGGAACATCCATCACAAGGAGATGCCACCTGCACACTGAGAAATAACTTTCACAAGAGCTGAGACTACTCAGAAAGTGCTGTATTCTAAAGCTTTTCTTGGACTTGGGATGTTTTCTTCTTAACTTAGCAGACCCAGAGGTCCTTATCAGTGCTGGAAGTTCAGATGACTTGGCAATCTTCCTGAACATTTTCTTTAAAATGAATAAACCTGACAAGCACAATATGAGTTACAAACTGCCTTGACTTCCAGGAATAAGAGGATGGTTCAAAGAATGCAAGCCTGGAGCCCGATGGAAAAAGAGCCTATCTTAGAGCAGAGCCTTCCCATCCCCACCCGCATTTTCTCAGTCAATTTTGTACCCCCTGCACTTTCGTTACCAGGCAGTTGGGATGTCTCCGTGCAGCAAGACTCATTCCAACTGGCAGCTCTGGATCAAAGAGCAGTGGAAGCATTAATCAGTGTGCCTAATCATTTCCAATCACAAGAAACTTTTCTCTGTGACCTGGCATATAAACACCAAGTCATTTCACTCACTGGTTGACGCACCAGAAACCAAACAATGCTTATCGTGCCTAATTCATCTTACTCCTGCGGGTTATAGATGGATCAGCCTGCAATCGTCCTGCAGCAGTGGCAAACTTTAGGTGCTTTACTTAATCAAACTGATTAGCAACCTGTCTGTAATGCCTTTTATCTGTTGGTGGCAAAGTAGTTTACCAGCATTAAGTGCACCTAATTTTGCGATAGCAAAGCAGGACATGGTGACATATTTAAAAGCACCTCCACTGATGTGGGGGAGCTCTTGTTTTAAGGGGGTGGGGAGGTTCAAGGCAGCAAGTTTTGCTGATGCATGAAAACCACTTTGAAAATTAAATGAGCGAATGGCGGAGTCAGGGAGGGAGCCCAGGAATTTTGATTGCCAGATATCTGTGCTGCCCACAGTACCATATGGTTTGTTGCAAAAGGAAAGGAATAATCAAACCGGACATCTGTGCCTAGAGCCTTATCTATTTGGGCACCATCCTCTGGACAGCCACACTCTGAGCACAAACAAAGAGTAATGAGATCTCCTCTACCCTTGGCGGATCCGCAGGGGGACGTGGTGCCTCCTGCACTGGTTCAGGTTAATATGTGTGTGATCGCCACCTGTTTGGGAGTTTGCTCCCATGGTAACACTGATTTCTTACTTAATGCCAAGAGCAGAACAACAGCCCTGTCACTGTTGCAAGGAAAGCTGACAAAAAGCTGAGGTTGTTTTAGCTTTCCTCAGCTTTTGCTCCGGTGCCCCTGATTGGGGGGAAAAAAAAGCAGAAATAATTATGCCAAAGGTCAGCGTGTTCCAGGGCAGTTTGTTCCCGCTTTGAAGGAAAGAGATGTGAGGGGTGGCAGAGAAACCTGCTGCTACACCTGACAGGCTCTCATGGATAAGAGCTGGTGATGGAGCCCTGCAGAAGCCATTTGCAAACTTGCATGACCTGCCTTGAACCTTGTCCAAAACTATTCCATTATTTTCTTCAGTGCATGGTGCCAGAGGCAATCCAGCTCCCTTTCTCCTCTCTCCTGGACACCAAACAGTATTTCTTTGCCCTGAGAGAAGATGCCTTCAGGGAGAAGTGTGAGAAGGTGAAGAAGGATGGGAAGAAATGCACGAGCACATGGAGACTTCCCTCCTACATCGATGCAAGCCCATCTGCTGTGGTGGAAAGTTAAACGAAGGATTTCCTGGTGTAAAGGCTGCCAACTTGAAGCTTTGGAGAGCTGGTTTTCAACACCTGCTCAGCCACAAGCTTGCTGCCTGGCCTTGCACGAGTCACTCAAGACCCACACGTATAATGGTACTGACATATCTGGCTCCTGGAAGGAAGTCCTTGACACCAAGCTGGTTGGCTGCAGAGGATTAGGCATCTATGAATAAGTTTGACATGAGGCAACACATCCAACGATGGCTGCCAACCAGGACAAGAGGAGGTGCCACAAGTCAGCAGACCTCCCAGGTCTCTGCTGTTTGAATTGCACATCTCTGCAGGAGCCTGCTGGTGGGAGGGCAGCAAGGCGCTGCTTCACCCTCTGTTGATCCAGCACCTGCAGTGGCTTAGCACATTATCACTCCTTGCTCTCATCGCCCCACCCCAGATTTCTGCAACCATTCACAGACCCCAAACTGTGCTACATCACTTTGATTCCCAGTCCCAATCTGCTAAACATGACTGGACATGCAGGGGACAGGCAGGACATCTGGAAGCAGTAGTACTTCCATGAGCTTCAGGGAGCAATGCCAGGGCTGGTCCCTGGGTAACTCCTCTCTCTGCAGATGGCTGGGGACAGGGATTTTGTACCTCTGCTTGTCACCTGGTGGTCAGGCACCAGGCAAAGGCAGGCTTTGGATATGGAGTTGTGCACAAACTCTAGGAAGCTCTCAAGAAGCCAAGCAGAGCCATATCTCCCTCCAGTTATGAGCAGAGAGTGCTATTTCTTTGTTGACCAGGCTGAGACAGTGCTAAATTTTGGTAGTAACTCATACTCTGGGGCTACAAGGTCCCAGGCAGGCAGGAGAGAGCCACTCCATGCTCACCCGAGGCTGGGCACCTCCAGCAGCATCACTCCAAACTCCCTGCTGCTAACTGAGGAGATATATCAGCATCCCACGTTTCTTGGATTTGCTATCTTTTCTGCAGCTGCTTGGCCAGCCTGTTTCCTATCATCAAAATGGGAATAAGGACAGAAGACAGAGGTGAAGCCTTAGTCTCACAGTGAGAAAAGCAGACAGGCAGAGACTGGATATTTCCACATATCAATCATTCAGAAACAATTCTTTTTCACAGATAACCAGCTCATCTTTCCTAGGCGCTGGCTGAGGATAACAGTGAGGAAAGTCTCAGGAGATGCAACACCAAGATCACCCTTCCCTACACCTGACAAGTGCCAGAAAAAAATCATGTACTTACGGAAGAAAAAGCACTGCTGCTTCTGCCAAAAGGCCAAAGCTGGGAATGCTGAAGTTATCACACAGTGAACTGTTTTGATAGTAATTCAGAAATGCCACTGAGCTCTCCTGAACCAAACACAAACCACACAGCCCAGATCCATCAAGGTCAATGCAGCAGCACTAATTTCCTAAGGTAAATCAAATGTGCTTCTCCAGGAAGAGAGTAACTGTGGAGTTGACTTTTCCAAACCCAGAGGAAGCTGCTGTCATGCCTTCCTTGCAAAGGCAGACCTGTTGTGGAGAAGAGCAGCTTAGTAAATCTTGGATAAATCATAGCCAAAGGTCCATCCTCCCACAAGCAAGGAGAGAAGTGAATGAGCTCAGTGGGCCCTTGGAGTATTGCAACCAAGCTCCCTGCTGCTAACTGAACATGTACCCTCCCTCGGGGTGAGGCTTTTGTGCTCAGCCTTGGCACTATGGCAGGCTCCAGAGCTCAGGGACCAGAGCAAGCAGCCTCTTGCACTCACCTGCACTGATGTGCTCAACACAAGAACAAAGTGCTTGGTGCAGGGCAGTGACTGTGAGATGCACACTGCTGACACCTGAAAGGGAGCCAAGGAAAATGGGGAAGGAGCACAGGGGGCTCCTTTTTCCTTATCCCCTTCCAGTCACTGGAAATGTGTTATTGGTGACACAAAAATGTTGTAGGATACACTAAAACAGCCCAGTCTAGGCAGACAGTCAGAGCAGGATTGCTGCTGTTCTCTCCTGTCCTGACCTGCTGCATTTTTGAAGTTCACGTGATTGTCCTTCCTATTCTGTATTAATCTGCTAATGTGAATTGAAAGTGGGTCAAATGAAACAATTGCCATTTTGCTGAAGCTTAAAAGGAAAAAATAGGAGATAACTAAAACCCAATGTCGGGCCTCTCCTCATCCTCACTTTTCTTTTGACATTAACTTGTTTATGAGAAACCATTTAACTTGTGGAGTAAATATGTTGATTACAAAACAAACCCAAAAACAAAACCAACAAAAAAGCCCAACACTGAAGGAAGAAAAGGGGAAAAATCACAGCTTTCTGAGTCCCATGAAATACATCTCATTCATTCAAGACTTAGAATAAAATTCCGGCAAAAAAGTTTATTCCACAACCCCCACCACTCTCACATTTTCTGTAAAAATTCACACTTTTCACATGGTTCAGATATATAATAGATGTGAGGTTTATAATTGCATCATCACTTCTTCAGCTAAAAACCAAACATTAAACCTTCTGCCATCCATTAGTGAATTAATGTCAAATGGGTGAAAGAGGTTTGTACTTAGTTATTCAGACAGCCAAAAGGAAAAAAAAAAAAAAACAACAAGAAAAAACACCAGAAAATCAATGTGGTTTGTGTCCAGGGAGGAGGTAGTTTTCCCTCACTATTCTGGACAGCCATTCAAAGAGCCAGAGCCTTGCATCCTCCCTGGGTCCAGCAAGGGCTGCAGCAGCAGGACAGGTACACACAGGAAGGGGAAAGCTTGGTGCTTGTCTGGCAGCTCAGCAGCCCTTCTGAGGAGCACATGGGAATCATCTTCTCAGCAACATCTACCTGGAAAGGGGATATGGATTATAGTTTGCTACTAATAGTCCACTGCTATCATCCTCTCAAAGCCCAGAAGTTTTGGATAAAACAAACTGCAGTTTATTTACTCAGATGCCCTAATTCGAAGCCATGGTAAAGTGGTAACATCTCTGGGAAGCTTAGAGATGGGAGGCTGGGCTCATGATGAGCCATCATGGGAGGCCATCCTGACAGCAAACTGGTAAAAGAGTCATGCTGCTCCTTGCCAGTGGCAAGAACCCTCCCTCCATCCCTGCAAAGCAGTCGACCCCAGGACAGCTACATGTTAGAACTCAGCCCTGAGGATGAGCTCACAGCTGCTTCCCAACATGGCATGGCTGGAAAGACTGGGATGGAATGACCTAGAGTGCAGGGAAAGAACTGGGAAAACATTCAATCAGATTGAAAACAAACCTCTGCCAACACCTCCCTCCTTTCTGAGTACCTCACAAAGAGAAATGCTGCAGAAGGTGTGTTTGCTCCTAATAACAAAATACCCCAGCTTTTTCTTATTAAAGACTTACCACTGACTGCTGTCCCCTGTACTTGTCTTTTTTCATACTGCTGTCCTTTCATTCTTCTGCAGGCAGGCAGAGGAGTGCCCAGTGCTGCACTGCTGGGGCTCAGCAAGTGGGTCAGGTTTGGTACAGGACCTCCAGGGACTGCTCAGCTGCAGAGAACTTATTAAATTTTCCATATTATTTTCATCTCAGGTGGTGTCAGACGGCTCTTTGTTAGGTTCTTTATTCCACTAACTCCTCATCATGCACACAGGCAGTGAGAAGAGCATTCACCTCACGCAGTTTCAGACACCCAAAGCACAGGAGTCCACATCTCAGCCAGATTTCAGGTCTCCAACATAGCTGCTGCAGGGCAACAGACATTGCCAGAGGGAAAGCCAGATATCTTAGACACCTGTCTTGAGATGAGATGGTTCCAAAGCGTTTGTCCTGACAGTTTACACTATGCCCAGTGTTGTGGCAGAACTTCCCTACCCCAAGGAGGGGTGGAAGGTGCTTCCCTTCTTTGAGGGAAGAAGGTGCTGGGGAGTACCAGAGTTCTGAGCATTAAGGCAGAAATACCCAAAAAATCCATCCTGCCTTCACTACAATGCATATTTCACCCTTTCACCCAAGACCTCTTCATAGTAAGCCCAATATTTTAAACTAAACCTGCAATACTAGAGAGACATTTCCTCTAAAATCTGGAAAAGGATATAGAAATTCTAAGGGCTCCTCCTTACCCCAAACCTGCTGATCAAAACTTTCTTCCTGTACATGTGGCAGTCAAGTCAGCTCCTTACCAGCCCTCATCCCAGCTAACCAAATTGCACTCCTCTCACCTGGAGTCAAAGCAAACCCAAGTCATCTGTGGCTTTCCAAGAATTCTTCCTGGCACTTCCCCTCCTTTCTTCAAGTACAGACAGCAGGCAGCGTGTCCCTCTTTAAACGGACAAAGTCACTGCTCCTACTTGCTCTCCAGAGTTGCAGGGTTCCTTTCTGTCTCACAGCTCCATCATGAGCTCACTCTCACATGATCACACATGAGGATCCCATGGACTCTCTCCCTGACACTGCTCCCCAGATGGGTTCACACACACCTCAGACAGAACCTGAATTCTTTGCTCCCAACTACACGTTCTACTACCGTAAATGAGTGTGGGTTGTTTCCCCCCCCCACTGTCCTATTTAATCAGATACCAGCCTACAAGGGCTGATTATATCCTTACTACTAAAGAGTGCGAGCAGATATTCCCAGGATACCAGCCTACAAGGGCTGATTATATCCTTACTACTAAAGATCCCATACACTGCCTTGCTGCAGGATCCCATGGCACACAATTCCCATGGGCTATGCTGCAGTGCTGAGTCGGTCCTCAAGTGTTTGTTAAATCAGGGCTGGCATAAGGCACCATCCATTCCTGTGGTCACAGGAGGCCCATAATAACCAAGGTAGACTTGCTTTGGCCACCCATACTGAAATTTAAATAACAAGCCCAATTTCATCCTCCTTCTGGAACAATTCGAAAGCAACACAGCATGATGAAAGGAGAAGAGAACAGATGGGTTTTGTTGTCTGCATGCTACCATGGCAAACTTTTAATGGAAACTCAACCCCCTCCAAGAACACCCTGACTATGAGATTCATAAATTCTAAGAGCCGAGAGAAACCAGCAAAATTATTTTGTCTGTCCGCCTGCCTAATAAAGACCACAGAATTTCATACAGTGATTTCTGCCCAAAGCCCAGCAATTTGTGGTTCAAACAGAGTATCTCAAGCAGCCCACTGTCCAGCTTTGATGTGAGGATGTCCAATGAGGCGCTAACCACTTCCCATGCTGTCAAAATCTGGCTCTTCTACAGGTTTCTTGCATCTCTTCACCACTGCAAAACTTTTTTAGCCTTCCCAAAGACATTAATACTTTTAAGCACTTTTACCATCTCTTATCAAAAATCTCAAACCACCAAAAAGAAGGAAAACAGAGATTCTAAGACACAAAACACTAAGCAAATACACAGAAAAAGAAGAAAAACAGAGAATCTCTATGTACACTTCTGCTGTGATTAAATGGATGAAATCTGTATTAAAATGCAAGGTCCACTCATTTGCCCACTCCAGATAACACAGTGGAAAAATTATCTGGTACAAAACAAAACCAAAAAATTCCAAATGTACACCTGTGTGACTTGTAGGGAAAGCACATTTGTTTGGTTAGAAAAGTAGTTTTTCCTGCCACTTATAAAGTTTGCCACAGTTTCACAGCAATAAATATTTCCACAGCAGAAACCTTAAGTGGACAGAACAAAATCCACTTCAAAACCAACTCCTGAAAGATCGGCCTAGTAAAAAGGCAGCTCACTGCTGAACATCCCCTTCTGACTTTTTGTCTCCAAAATTATGTGGTTGGTAGCACTGATGGGTGAAGAAAAAATATTTTTTTTCCCAAACCCAAAATGGCAGCAGTCCAGAAGGCTGGAAGACCAAACTTGTCCAAGACGAAAAGTTTGTATATTGAGCACAGAATTAACACAAGCACTTCTTCCTTGTATCTTGTAAGTGGCAACCCTGGTGATTAAGTTCCTCCACCCACAGACCCAAAACAGCCCAGGGAACAGCCCTGAGACTCCCCTGTGACATCAGCCTGTGTTGGAGGATGGGAGGGGGCTTCAGGAACCATCTCCTAAATCCACTCCAGTTCCTGTTCACCATTCCTGTAACCACATTCACATTTAATAAAACCAGGCCAGAAGGTTCATTCCAACAGTGTCTCTTCTATTGCCACTTTCAAAGAGATGCTTTCTCACCCTCTGTCTGCATTTGTGCCCCAGTCAAACTTGGGCTTGGAAAACAAATTCTCAGGATGGATATCTATGGTCCCATGCTTCAGACTCTGCTGGGATGAACCTGGCTCCATTTTCTGCTCTCCCACAGAAGGATTGGTGTCACCTGCAGAACAGGTAAAGGTGCAGCTCCAGCTCATGAAGGTGCTGAGCTGGCTGTGGGCAGTGTGCTGCTAATAAAGGTACTGAGTGTCTGTGTAGGGTGTCTCAGGGAGGCTCAGGCACACATTTAATGGCACTTAATTGTTACAGCCATACCTTCTGTGAGGTGATAGCAGGAACACCTCTGGCTGGGGCTTTCCCAGCTGTCCATGAGGTCCTGCTACTACACCAGACACAGGACTATGGCAACAGGAGCAGTATCCATGTGGAAAAGAGCAGGACATGTAGGCTTATGAATTAGACACTCATCTAACAGGGCAGGTGTACACAAACCATCTAATGTACTATTGCATGTTAAACTTCAGACTGTTTCAAGGCAGAGCAAAGGTGCTCTTCTTTAAGATTACAGGCACCACAACATTGTGCATTGAAATTCTTACATCAATCAAAACTCTCTGTTAATGTGTATGGGTGCAATCTAAGCCTGCACAACCTCTGTGAAACAAAAGTGCACCTGAAGCAGGAACAGCTGGGCCCCATTTCTGTACACACAGACCTGCAGCAATCATCACTAAAGATGCTGTACGGCCACATAACTGCACTGATTGAAAGAATTCAGAATTAACAGTGGTTCAGCTGAAAAGGCATTGCTTCTGAAAAAGCCAAAAGCACTGTTTTTTGAGGTCCTGGGTAACCAACAGTTAAAGCTCTTCTTTCAAATTATCCACCCTGAAGTGATCATAGCAGGTAAAAGTAGTAATCCTCACAGAGCAACAGTGCAGAAGATAGAGTGAAACCCCACAGCCAGTTTAAGTATAAGCCTCACAGTTTCCATTACTGCTACTGTAATGATTTTGCAACTCTTATTTATTTTTCACCATTTCAGCTGCTAGTTTGTGGTAAATATTTGGGGGCAAAAAAAAAAAATAAAAAGAACCTAAAACCCCAGAGACTGCCCATCCTTGACAGGAACAGTCCTGGCATGCCTGGAATGTGTAAAACCACAAAAGAGCCATTTCTGTTCATATTACTCCTTATGAAATCCCCTTTTAAAGAAGTCTCAGCACTGGAGCTTTAGGCACTCAGCAGAGCCCCTATAGGATTGCCTTTTACTTTGAAATGTGACTTATCAGCCAAAGCCCAGGCGGGTTTGGGTATCTGACTGTTGTGCCCTTTGCTTTGAACTCCAGAACCGTTACGTGCACGGCTGCCAAACTGGTCAAGCCATTTTCCTCCCCTCCTTTGTTCCCAGGTTCAGGATAGATAAAAGCTGCACCAGGCTGCTGCCTCACCAATGCTAATTTGACTGTTAATTTTACATTTAAGGGGGAAAAAAATAATAAAACCCAACACCACACACAGTGATTATCACTGTTACCCACACAAAGGCCAGAACAACCACAGCATGATTCAACAGGACCTGGGCTGCAGTGGCTATCTCTGGACACGCACGAGAATGTTCTTTGGCAATGCCGTTCTGCAGCTCTGACACATCCTTTTCTCTTTCTGAGTCTTTTTTTTCACCCTCACAGACTGTTGTAACATCAGCAGGGTGGCAGCCTGGTGACAGCAAGGCTTTGATCAGCCCCATCCACTTATAGGGACACCTGTAGGGCACAGGCTGAGCAGATGCCCAGGGAAGTTGTGGATGCCCAACCCCTGGAAGTGTTCATGGCCAGGTTGGAAGGGGCCTTGAACAACCTGGTCTGATAGAAGGTCTCCTCAACACCACACACAGTGATTATCACTGTTACCCACACAAAGGCCAGAACAACCACAGCATGATTCAACAGGACCTGGGCTGCAGTGGCTATCTCTGGACACGCACGAGAATGTTCTTTGGCAATGCCGTTCTGCAGCTCTGACACATCCTTTTCTCTTTCTGAGTCTTTTTTTTCACCCTCACAGACTGTTGTAACATCAGCAGGGTGGCAGCCTGGTGACAGCAAGGCTTTGATCGGCCCCATCCACTTATAGGGACACCTGTAGGGCACAGGCTGAGCAGATGCCCAGGGAAGTTGTGGATGCCCAACCCCTGGAAGTGTTCAAGGCCAGGCTGGAAGGGGCCCTGAACAACCTGGTCTGATAGAAGGTCTCCCTGCCTATGGCAAGGGAGTTCAACTAGATGATCTTTGCAGTCCCTTCCGACCCAAACCATTCTGTGATTCTGTGTGAGCTTGCTTTGCTGGAGCAATGAGGTGATCAACTCTTGTTACAGCATTAGTGCAGTGCTGCCCACACCATCTCTCAAGGTGCCTCAGGTCAAATCCTGCTCCTGTTTAAGTTACTAGGTAAATTTTTTGCTGTCTTCTTTTTTTTCATTTTTATCTTTTTTTTTTTTTTAATATTTATTTTATTCCTGAGATTTCTGTGATCACCTTTCCAGTAGATCATCACTACAGGCACATGGCAATCTGTAGTGTGAGGCTCATGTCTGGCTTGAACTTAAGAAAGCACCAGATCAATGGAAGATCAAGCTGAAACACAGGGACTGTTAACCCCAATTTCCAGCACTTACTGCCTTTCGTTTGTGCAGACTGACATGGAGCCCTGCAAAATGCAAGCACTGAAGTTCATAAGCAAGAGGTCTGGCAGGACAAACATTAAAGACTGTAAGAAAGCACAGGCAAAGAAGTATCTGGTACAGAACTGAAAAAACAAAAGATAAATGATAAGCAGGAATTCCCCAGTGGGCTGAGTTTATCAGTGTGATTGCTTTCAGGACTTTTTTCTTGTTGTACCACCTTGATTTGCATACAAAGCATCTCTAACAGGAAATAGCATCTGTCCTGGAAAAAAATAAAACAAACAAGAAGGATAAGGATTCTTGCTGCCAAGAGTAAAATGTCTTTTGGCACTATGTGACACGCCAGAAAGCCCCTCTCCTCACAAAAGCAGTGGCATATTGCAGCTCTTCTTCACTCCTTGCTCTGCGTCCCATCCCAGGGGCAGCAGTGCATAATGCAGCTCCTCAGGAGAGCTTCCATACTTAGAAAATCTGAAATTGAAAGAAAAAACAAGCAGGTGAGTTGATTTGCATTCCAGATTCACAATTAACATTGCACTAAATTAGTTTGTAGGAAGTGGAAGAGCAAAAAGGAAAACCGCCAACTTGAAAATGCAAATCTTCACCCTACTACAATCACAAGCCACAGCCAGGATTCCTACAGGCTAGGAAGGCACCAGTAAGAACCCATTTTTCACTACTTTTTCAATGTGGTCACTTCATGAACTTGACAGTGGCTTGTAATATGTGGTTTCAATCCTATACCATATATAGCCAGTTTCATTTCCTGAAAAGAACATGAACGGAAAAGCAGAAAACCTTTAAATTATTGTAAAGGTCTTTCTGTCTTTTTCTTTCTCCTTTTTGTCTTTTATTGCTGCCTTCCCACACTAAAAAAAGACATTTATTAAATTAGTACAACCTTAAAAAATGGATCTTTTCCCAAGGCTCTTGGATCATCGAGAATATAGGTTGCTGTTTTGAAACTCACACACCAACTTGGCAGCACAGCACGGAATCACAGCATTTTGTTTGAGTATGGTACACATACATGGATACACACGATTCCTCTGCACATGGCTCCAGGGGTCGTGGTTCAAGCCCAGCAGTGAGCACAGTGAGGTATCTTCCACAGCCCCGTGCACTGGTATTGCAGGACCTCAGCTGTCCATGGCCACCAGCAGTCACAGCCCCACGGGAAGCAGAGCCGCGAGTAAAATCTGGCTTTCCAGATGAGTAAGTGAGACAGTGGTAGTTATAACACTAAACCTCTCTGCTTTTTTGTGCAGAACTCAGGTCATTGCCTCATCTGTCTGGGCTCTGTGTCTCTCGCTATGGGAGCCCACACCATTAGCAGGGAGAAGAAGACTTTGCCACCCCAGGGCTCCTCTGTGCTTCTCTTCTGTCCTGGCTGTGGATAAACACTCAGGTTTTCCAAGCACAGTTACAGGGGTCCTATTTAACTATCATCTAGGCACAGCCCCATGTCCCATCAGCTCTGTTGCTCCTCAAGGGCTGGGACAGTCATTGGGAACACAGGCCAACTGGACCTTAGGAAAGAAACTGCAGCAAAGACCAACAGCATGCTGGGCTGCAGGAGCAGAAACAGCCAGGAAATCTCAGACCCCATCCTGCATCTTATTTTGGTATGAGAAACACCAGAACAAACTAGAGCAAGTGCAGTGGAGGAGCAGTGGTGACTTGCCCAAAGAGAAGAGGCTGTGGGAGCTGGGCTTGTTCAGCCAGGGCAAGGGATGGCTTTGAGGATGCAGCAGCAGCCCCAGCACCTGCAGGGAGGTCACTGGGAACACAGCCAACTTCACCAAAAGCAGGAGTTGACCAAACAAAGTGATGAACAGCCCGGTCTGATCTCACAGCTGACCCACCCAAGATCCCTTTAAGCCTGTATTATCCCACAGGCCATCTTCAAACTGCCACCAGTGCAAAGGCTTTGGAGGAAAGGGTGGATGATATCCCCAAGTGAAAGAGTTAAAGAAATGACCACATCCAAGACCATGAAGTCCCAGAAGGCACCACTGAGCACTGTGCCCATGTTCCTCTCAGGACACAACAAACCCCAGTCCTGCATGCAGTCCCACAGCAGCCCACATGCAGCTGTTCATCTCAGCTGGGGTGCCAGTGACCAAGGAACCTTTGTCCATGTCCCATCTGCAGCACACACATGTCCATCCTTCTTCCCTGCTTATGCGCATAAATACACACACATAGTTACAGAAAAAGCAGGATTCCCTAAGGCCCATGTCTAGGTAAATCACAAAAGGGCTCTCCATATACTGCCCAAGGCTGCAGCCTCTACTCCACAGGATGGAGATGCCTCAAGAAGCCTTCCCTCTGCCCCAAAAACTGCCCAGCTCTGGTGCAGGATGACCCAGCTACACTGTCAAGAGTATGGCCACATCATCCTCTCCATCCCTTGTGTCAAAAAGGGTGTTGGAAAAATGTCTTCCTTTCAGTCAAAATAGCCTATGTTGCTAAAGGACAGGAAATGTTCACAACTGAGAAGATGAAAAGGAACTTTACCAAGAGTATGGCCACATCATCCTCTCCATCCCTTGTGTCAAAAAGGGTGTTGGAAAAATGTCTTCCTTTCAGTCAAAATAGCCTATGTTGCTAAAGGACAGGAAATGTTCACAAGAAGATGAAAAGGAACTTTATAGATAGCGCTACCAAGTTCCAGCTTTTTAGAAGAACCCATACAAACTACAAGGCAATTGCCACATGTGCTGGGTGGGCAGAAGAGGAGGAGGTAGAAAAGGAGAGGTTCATCTTCTCACCCCAGGTCACCAAGAAAGTCAGTGGAAGAGCCATAAATATACTTCCTCCCCACTATCCCTGAGTTTGGATGCTCCCCATCCTCTTAAGGCATCTGTTTGATAGCCAAGCTGTGCTAGGAGGTAAAGCTCCCCTCCTCATGTTGCACATAGCCACACTTCTCTTTGGAGATCATTGCTTAAGGGATGCCAACTCCCCACCAGAAGTCAGTCCTGACCAAGTATCATCTTTCAAAAATGCAAACTTGCATCTGCATTAAGAAACCTACCCCGTTTCAATAATATGCTCACCAAAGTGTTCTGAGATGTGGTCTTGTCTCACAGGAACTTAGAGGCTCTAAGGGTTTATCCACATGTGAGTTTTTTTGTACTTGGAAGTGAGACCAGCAAGCATTTTTACACCTACCTATTCAAAGAGTTTTATTTTCAGTACAAAGAGGGTATCAGACCACTCAGTTTCAACTTCTGCTGAAATTCCTGTGTGACCCAGGACAGCTCATTTCAAGCAGTTCTGAGTCCTCATGGTGACTTGTGCTAAACTAAATTTCTGTAACTGCACCCATACCTGCATAAATCAGCAAGAAACCACAGCTTCAGTCAAAGTTAGTACAGAAATAAAGACTGAAAAACCCCATCTCCAGCTTCTCATTGATAGGTAAGTTCTTGAAGCCAGAAATACCTTCAGAAACAGCTTCCCTCTCCTCTTTCCACCCTCCCATTCCCTCCAGTCTTTGAGCTAGGCTTCAGGGCAATACTTTGCAACTTTGTTTGCCAAAGGAGAAGGATGCTTTCTGTCTGGGAAGCCGGGAAGACTGTGCTGGAGCACAGCAGACCCCGGGCATGCAATTACCCAGGCAGCAGCAACAATATGTTAATTCACTGGATCACTCTGAAATGAAGCACAGTGCAAGTCCCTGGAAAAAGTGAAAAGGAGCCTGTTAAGGAAACTGTGTGAAGGCCTTGTGCACAGCAGCCCCTTGGAGTCCAGACAAGGATGGACTTTGCACAGACATCATTTTTAGACCTGAACTGGCAGCCAGCACGCCTGCTCTTCCCACCGCAGGGCATCCAACAGGAATGATGGGAACTATGCTCAAGGTTGACAGGGGACATTGGGCAAAATCCTTATTTTTAAAAGCTGCCATGCATCAGCCCCTGCAAGGGACACCTGCAGAGCACTCATCCAGGGCAGATCACAGTCATAATGCCATGCACACTCTGTCTGTGTCCAGAGACTTCTCACACTTCCAGGAGAGCAGTCAGCAGTCTCCTTCTTGGTGTCTGCAGCTGCCAAGCTCACATCCCAAGCTCAGCTCCTCTATTCAGCTGCCCAGAACTCCTTAGGTTACTCCTGTCCTCCAACAACAAACAACAAAGCCAACATAGCAAGGAGTGGAGAAACAGACTGAAATGGACCTTTGGTGAATTTGTTATGAGAAGTCAAAGCCCTCAGAAGGTCTGCATTGACTGGCTACCTCCTGGTGCATCACCCTTCTCCTACTGACTAGGAGTGCTCTCCTCTAACACCCAGACAGAAACTAAGGCCTTGTGACAGCAACATAACAGAAGTAGTCTTGCACTCCTAAATCAGAAGGGATGCCTTGCTGCAGGCAGGAAAACTGGCTTCTCTCCTAGGGAAAAGGGACAGAAGAAGTCACAAAGATCTCTGCTACCTCCCTATGCTGGACACACTGCCCACCTGCATACTATGAATACAGATTCTAGATATCACAGATCTCCTTGAGGAGCAAGCAATGACTTCATCAAAGGCAAGGGCAGCTTTAAACTAGCATAGCCTCTTGTAGAGAACTTTCTGTTGTAATCCATATATAGATTAAACTCACCAAGTGGAAGAGTTGCACACCAAAGCTCTTTCTGCATAAGGCTATTGACCAGTGAACTGATACACTGAAGTCAGAAGCTCATCTGTGCCGACACACTTCTTGAGGAATGAGAGTGTGGCTTCCATGCATAAATACAGCTGTTACCCTGAGGAGCAGGGGGACGCCAGTTTAATGCCAAGAAGTTTAAATTCAGTACTTACATTGCACCAAAACTCCTGGGTTGCTGCAGAAATAGGATGAACAGCAGCAAACATCCAGAGAAAGTCTTCTGCTAGCTTCTGCTATTCACTGGCTCTTTTGGAGACAGTTTTTTGAGTGTAAAACTAAGACAAATCTTGTTTAAAAATGCATCTGTTTTGTACAGATTGAGTTTTGCTCTCCAAGGAGATGGGAAAAGTAAAGCACAAAACTGATCTGCAAAGACAACAGTGCCTAGCCACAAGCTCTGGCCTTTGCAGAACTCTTGATGGCTGTCCCTGAATGGGAGCACTTTGCTGCCAGATGACGTGTCCCAGACGAGATGACTTTCCTGAAAAGCACTAACACGCGGTTAAAAGCTCAGTTCAGACAAGCAGCGAAACAAGTCTGTTTTCTGGTTTTTGAGCTGAATATTCAACACTTTCCATGTTTGCTCTCTCACAGGTTATCTAGGCTGCACAATCAGCAAAACTGCAAAAACACTTGCTGGGGCTCAGCTACCAGGCAGTCTGTAATGGAGCTGTTCTGGAGGAAAACAGAAGTGTTATTGTGCTCACGGCTGTCCCAATACAATTAGTCATATGTGATGGAGAGATACGCATCCTCACAGAGCTCTTACTGCCTTGTCAACAGATGAAGTCAAAATGAAAACATCCTAACTATCAACAACCAACCTGAAAGTTGAATCTGAACTCTGAAAGCAGCCTCAATGCTACAAAGAGATTTCTTCTCTGCAGAAGAAGACAGCTGAATTCCTTCCATCTGTCCTCTTTTTTTTTCTTCCCATGTAATTTCTTGACACTGCTCAATGAAATAACATTTCTTCTTTCATGTCCCCACTCAAGAAACCCTTCTCTCCTTAATCTGAGTGATGTTGTATGGCCAGGAGAAGAAGGCACACTTGAGACAAGAAGAGAAGAAAGCCTGAGCTTGGGTGGTGGACATCCCAGTTGTCTTCTCTCTGTGACCTCACACAACTTCCCCAATGCTGCTTTATCTCATTTCCCCACTGAAATAGCAAGTCCTCACCATATTGGGTGACTGCCCGGCCTGGTGTTACCAATCCGGGCTAAATTCTGACAATAATCAGAGAAGGCTGATGGCATGCCTAAGCTTCCCTTACAAGCCAGCATCTCATTTGGTCACACAGACATGTGACTGACATGTCAGCATCTCATTCAGCACAACCCAGACCATGGTTTTGTGCAGCACTTCTATACTTGTGCACTTCACAAATATTTCTGTCAGTGCCTTTGTGCTCCAAAGATCTTGGCAAACACCCCCTATCACAACAGCACCACTTCTGTGCTGGAAGCTTAGGAGATCCACGTTCTCTCTTCACCACTTAACAGACGTGGTTTGACAGGACATATTCTTGCATCTACACTAATGAGAGATGGAGAAGACTGTCAAACAAATGCCTGGAGTTTGGCTCATGGCACCAGGGGCAGAACATCAGAATGCCACTCAGTTGTTGGGACTTCTCCAGCTGGAATGTCACCCATCCAGGATGCACCATGCTGATCTCCAAGGGATCCTGTGGTCACTGCAGAAAGGACTCTGGATCTACACATGTATTGCACGATGGCAGACCTGGGAGCAGATACCCAGCAGTTCCTCTTGATAACCATTACAGAATTCATTTGGAAACAAATTTCTCTTTCAGAAGCCTCTTTCCCAGCACTGACAAATCTTTCAAGATGCAATTTGTACTGCCAGGGCTCCAGCTAGGTGGGAGTATGCTCTGCTCCACACTGAGGGTGGCCAGCAAGGCAAGGAGCCATTCAGTGGCTCCCCATCCATGTCAGAGCCCATAACAGGAAACAAATCCTCCAGATTCAGGTGATTCCCGGGCCGAATTTCAAACAAACTCACACATCCACGCTCACACCAAAGAGCAGACACACATCAAGACCGAAGAGTGGTAGGTTGCCATGGCAGTGTGCATGGGTGATTTTATCACCCTTATCAGCTGCAACAGCATTTAGGCCCATTATCAGAGAACACTGGTATTTTTTTAAGGGTGCACTAGATGAGAGAAGCTGAAAATCAGCGTCAGCCAGAGGATAGAAGTCAGCACACAAAGCAGGAACCCTCGCTTTGAGCAATCTGCCTCCCAAGGGCACACAGAGATTTATCCAGCCCCGGGATTGTACTGGAGATGACGGGCAATGCTGGGCTGGTGAGCTCTCCCCTGCACAGAGGGATGCACAACCCTCCAGGAGCATGGCAACAGCAAGAGGAGGGCAGTCGCCTGTGCTCTCCATGGAGCTGAGGGAAGTAGGTCAATCCTTCTGCTTTGCTGAGCCTTTTGGCAGGTCGGTGCCACGCTGCCGTCGCCGCTCGCAGCTCGTCACTTGTGCTGCGTGACAGCCACATCGTTCAGAAGTTAACAAATTCAATACATCTAATTAAATCAACCTTGGCATCCATTCAAAACTCATCTCATGGCTTTTATTTTTTTTTCTGCCTTTTTATTCCCTACTGTTGGTAGTAAAGAGACCCAGCGAGGTGAGATGCAAGAGAAGGTTGCTAAGGAGCAAAGCAGTTTTTATCTCTTTCTTTCTCTCAGTTTTTTATCTCTTCCTTATCTCAATTTTTACTTCCATGCTGCTCTCCTGTCACAGAATCATTAAGGTTGAAAAACATCTCCAGGATCATCAAGTTGTTGCAAAGATGCTTTGTTTTCCTCGAGGGAATGAAACAAATCCACATGGCATCATTCCTTATGCCTCTTTCCTCTTCCCCTGCCCCAGACAAAATTACCTTTTCTATCTCCTTGTAGGCTTTGCAAACAGAATCCAACACACCCTGGGAATCCTTTGGCTCTGCTGCTGACACTTGCCATGCTGAACGTGGACTTGGCAAGCAAGCCAAGCTGGCATAGCTGGCAAAGGGCAGGCACATCAAAGTGTGACCTGCAGCCTGGGGTCCAGACCTGGGCTGGGTTGGACACACAGCAAAGTGGGAGCACATCTTCCACCACCAGACTGAGCAAAGCCAGAAAGCAGCACGGAGACCACTGGAAATGGCTCATGCCAGCCAGGGTCACCTCCAGCTGCTCTCCCATGCAGTTCCTGACTTACACCATATGCCAGCACTGCTTGGTAGATGTGGTCATGAACATGAGATCACACTGGAGAAGCCATCCAACACAGGCTTGTGGATGGCTACAGAGCTCTAGACAAAGACCACAGCATGAGGAGCTGCCATGTGCACGCCATCCTCAGTGACATCAGGACACACTGGTGAGCTGCTCACACCAGTCCTCTTCCAGACTGACACGGACACTGGGATCATCCTGTCCAATCTCTCATGTCCTACATCAGATCCTTCCTCTTCCACCAAATCTTCTACTTCTGCCATGTCCTCCCTGCTCTGTGACCATCACCTGGAAGTCAGGATGTAACACAACCTGCTGTCTTTCTGTGCTGTGACTAACAGATGCCAACAAAACTGCCATTCTCATTTGCAGGAATTTAGTTAAAGACATTTGGATCATCCGAGAACACTCTTCTGGCTTGGTAACTTAGGAGAAAGTTTATTGGTTTCCCATATTCTTCATGCTTTCTATAGCCTTTCTGGCCTGGGGAACCAGGACTAGGGAAAATGCCAGGTGTCACCAGACCAAGCCTATGCAGTTTCTTTTAACCAAGCATTGTTTCCTCCATAGATTGATATGAAAGATCTCTCTGTCAAAGAGGGAAGTGTTTTGTATCTGTATGGTGGCGTTATGCAAAGAAATTAATCTGCAGTCTGTTCCCTGCTATCACCTCAAAGCCATACTTGTCCTGCCTGCTCAAAATGCGGCTGTTTACCTTCCATGTCTGCACTATTTCCTCTCCTTTAATCCATTCTCCTTCAAAATAGTTCCTAAAGTACTCAAAACAATTCTGGGTAGCTCTTCCTCCAGACTCCTGAAATGACACTGTGCTGTGGTGCTGCTTTGCTGGCAAGCAGAAATCAGTATGTTGGAAAAGCTCTGGCTCCCAGCACTTCAGCTGCCACAGCTGGGTGCTGTTTTCCTGGCAGGAAAGGACATTTAATGCAAAACCTACTGCTTATCCCTTCCTCAGGACTATGCAAATAGTCTTAAAAGCACTTTGACCTTGAAATCAGTATGTTGGAAAAGCTCTGGCTCCCAGCACTTCAGCTGCCACAGTGGGTGCTGTTTTCCTGGCAGGAAAGGACTTTTAATGCAAAACCTACTGCTTACCCCTTCCTCAGGACTATGAAAATAGTCTTAAAAGCACTTTGACCTCCTCTGATATGAAAAACACCAGAAGAGTATAAAACATTCCTCTCCTCCATGGCAGAGGATGCCACATGGTCTCTTCATGAAAGCAGGAAGTCTTTCTCTACAAGAAAGCTGCCCTCCTCACACAGGAAAGGTGATGTGTGATGCTCTGCCAGGCTCAGGATGAACAGTCCCCTCACCCCCTTGTTGCCTTTTGCATGTTCCATGCATGCCCCAGGCTGCACACTAGCAGAGGAGTACTGGGCTGGAGGAAAATAGTGGCAGTAGAGGATGCCAATTTGGAGCAATTGCCTTGGCTGCTGTGAAACAGTACATCTTCCCCAACAGCCTACCTCCCATCTTCCCTCACTGTCTGTGAGAGTCTCTCCCATGTGCTGACTACATGCTCTGTGAAAAATACATTTACATTTCTATTTACATTTCCTTCAAACTGATCAGACTTGAGCAGGGCAGTTATGTGACCTCATACAACAGATGCCTTCCCCGGCCATGCCAGTCACATCAGGTGCTGTGTGAATGCAGAGGAAGGGCCAGCCTTGGAGGAGATCCAGATGACCCCAAGAGAAGCCAGGAAGAGCAAAAGCCAACAGTTTCAAGCAGTGGTTGCTCATGCTGCCCAATTAATTAGTCACTCACCTTTGCAGAGTACAAGTCAGTGAGAGATTCTGCTGGGTTTAAGAGGGGTGGGTGATGGGAGCTGCTCTGACTTTCTAACACAGAAGGAAAATGGGATAACCACTAAGCGCAGAGCAAACACCATGGTCTATGGGGTTTTGGTCTCTTTGCAGTGGGTTTTGCAACTGGCTTTCTTCAAAGGATGAAGAAGTGTAAGAAAGTCCCATCTCTGTGCTGCACATTACTGCTCCAATCAGTAAGGATACAATTTACAGTGATGTGGTTTGGACTGCTGAAACACATCAGGTTCTACAACACAGACCTAGGAGCTGCTGGAGCACAGACAGGAGAGCAGTGATTTGCACTTCCAGGGTGAGAATGAAACCAGAAGCTGCCTTTGATACTCATACACATAGAGCATGTTAGTAAGTGCGAGTGGAACAGTGTCCTTAGAGGAAGAGCCATCAGCTCAGCATCATCTTTGCACTCAATTTTTCATGTTTTCTCTTGAATGAACTTCTGAGGGAAGAAGTCCAAAAAGATAAATTAATTCTAATGCATTTGCTCTTTTGCAACATTTAGGTACAAGCAGTAGGACAGGTGAACAATCCACATGCCCTTGGAACAAACACCATCAGCTTGGGAGCTTCACCATCCCTTTAGCAGCAACTTCTCTTTCTTGCATTTTCTCCTCTCCCAGTCTAAATGGTGGGTCCGAGAAAAATTACTAGCAGAGATAGGAAAAAATGATCCAGAGGACCAATGCTACCAGTGTTCCCAAATCCAGTGCACTCTTTCATGTCTTCCAGGTAACACAAAGCAACTAATATCAGCCTGCTTCAGCGCTGGCCTAGGTCTCACCACGGCTGCTTCCAACTCCATCCCAGCCAGGACCAGTCTGAAGGACTCCCTCCCTTCCCCTCTTCCTAAAAAGGATCCTCATCGTCCCCTTGAGCTCAGCCAAACCAAACTCCAAAAGCACTGAGACGAGCGAGCAGCACAGGGCAGTGCGAGTGCTCAGCCAGCCCAAGGCAGAAGGCTGAGACATTTCACACCACTGCTGCCAATGTCTCCACTGCAGGCAGGAACACTGCGGGGCCACGACAGGAAATTGGGTCTTAATCACCATCTCACTTTTCATTCCCCACTTCAGTTCTGCTATTTTAGCAGCTGCTGCGAGCTGGCTCCGCACTTTCAGATGAGCAGCCGTTGGGGCACAGGGTTTAGCTTGAGTGTTTTCACTCAGTTGAGGCTGCAAATCCAAACGCAAAGAGAAAAATGAAGATGGGGGAGGTTCAGGGTAGTGATCTGGTAGCAGTGAAGACTTTAAGACACAACACCAAACAAGCACCAGTCTCTTGCACAGGCTGCCAGTGCCTGGAACAGGCAGCCAGGCTGGTGAGGCCAGACGGGCAGGACACCGGCACTGTGCAGACTGACGGACTGGGCTTGCTGCCCACTTAGGACAGCTGTGTGACATGGTCCAATGCAGATGTGTCTCCAGGTGCTTCCCCTCCTCCTTGTTCACAGTACACCTGTAGATCTGCTGCAGTAGTAGGGTCAGCTGGAGCAGCTCCCTGCTCAAGCTTTGCAGCAGCCAGGGAGAACCCCCTTTGCAGGGGGGAAATCTGCTGTCACCATAACCAGTGCAGATGGTAGACCCAGCCCCATACACCTGCACCTGGGATCAACTAAAGGGGAGAAGCTGCTGGGAGCTGGAAAAAGACACAGCCAGAGCTCAATGGCACAACCATCCCTGTGGAACAGTGTAAAAATGCTCACCAAGTGCCCATCAGCCCATGCTCACGTGGCCTGTGGACCTCCAGAAGGCAAATGTTAAAATTATGAAATCCTTGAGCCAAGACAGAAAGCAACCTTTGCCACAAAACTAATTGAATCTTTGAGGAAAAGCACAGTATTTAGTGTCCCTGTACTGCCTCAAACAACACTATTCCTGAAAAATTCCACACTACTCTTGTGCCATGCCCTCAAGTCCTACTTTGCCTTCCCATCACATCCACAGGTCACAGATGCAGTGGGTGCACAGACTGTGAGTGACTCCGCCACTGCCAAATTGCAGTGACCTACAGGAGTTTTCCCTTCTCCAAGCTGGCCTTGATCTGACCACCACCTTCTTCAGAAAAGGATGGGAAGTCAGACTTGCTGCAAGAAGGACCCACTAAACTTGCTTTTAACACTCCCCCTCTCCCCCCAGACAGCCCGGGGCATGAGCACTGCTACAGCAGGTGTAGGACTCATCTCACTCACCCTAGAGCCATCTGAAATATTGTATCTAGCCAGAGTGAGCTGGCTGGGGCACGCCACATCTCATCAAAGAAAGGTGTTTGCAGCCTTGGCACCTGCATCCAAACAAGTCGGCACAGGGTGTTTTTGCAGGTGATGAAGAATCTGCCACACAGCTAAGGAGGATGAAGGTGCAATTTGTCCCATTCATCAGGGCTCCATCACACCTTAAACCCTATGGACAATGTTTACTACATTGCCCCTGGCTGCAGCATAAACCAAAAGCTGCACTGCTGACCTGCATGGGGGGGTGATGACTCCCACCTTGCCAACCAGTCAAGTGCAAAAAAGCAGACACTTCCAGAGGGCAAACTGCTCTCAAAGCCTACTTCAGTACCTGACATGTCACTGCCTCCACCTCAGTGCACTTCCAGCCCTTAATCCCCGCACTGCCCCAGTAAGGGGAGGCAGAATAGATATTCTCCATTTCAGGTTCCCACCTGGTGCTCCAGTTCTCCCAGTAAGCCAAGATGGGTTTGTGCTCATAGAGAACAAGGGATAAGGTGCAGATGCACATTAGCTCATCCTCAGCCCTGCCTCGGTGGGTAGCAGCTTTTGGCAACCAGGTAAGTTGGGAACTAGGAGCAGCAAGAACTCAAACAGCTCCACAGGGATTCATTTCACATGAGGATGGTTATCAGAGCGTGCAGATGAGCAGTACCTTCAGCACAGCTGTATTAACACATCTCAGTAAAACTCCCTGAGACTCCAAGACAGAAAATGCCACATGGGCAGCTAATTTCCACCTAATAGCACATTTTCCTCCGGCAGAAGTTATAGACTGCAAGTGCTTCATGAGCCATTTGTAGGAACATTTGTAGGCACTACTGAGGAACTCAGAAACTTAATTATCTCTTTTAAAATGACCTGTGTGATTTAAAAACCTATTTGGACTTCAGGTGCCCTGGGATCTGTAATCCCTGATCTAGTTGCTTAGCTGGCATGATCTTGAAGTTACTATACAGGCCATTCACATTGCTATAAACTGTTCTACCAACTCACCAAACCCTCAAACATGCCCCCAAATCCACCATCCCAAACTGACAGTGAGAAACAGAACCGCAACAACAACTTCCTTATCCTTATCCACTACCTGCCTGAGCTTCCCAAATAATGGCTAGAGTACAAATCCCCTCTACTGGGGTCAGCAAACTTTCAGCATGAACAAATGCCCAAACATCTTTAGTCATTAAAAATATATATATTTAGGGAAGTTATTATGCTTCTCGGAAACTTTTTGCAATACTATTACCAAGGCTCACCAGCAGTTTTTAGAGCCCAGTGGCAGTTCACAGCTTGAACCAAAAGACACACCACACGCAAACCCTCTTACTAATAATGGCCTGAAGGGCTGGAAAGCCCCTGTGCCTGTCTCAGTCGTGCTGCACTGAGGTGACATGCCTGGGTGCTCGATTTGAATATGTATAGCTGAGACTACCCACGGGGGAAGCACAGATCCTGCCTCTGAGCTGCCGTCCTGACCCCAGTGATGCAAGGTGAATGGGGCAGAGACAAGTGTTCTCATTTCTCTACCCCAAAAATATTTCCACCAAGTGATGGTTAAGAGCATTCATCAGAATTGTGGGGCTTTTTTAGACATGTCAGTGTGGGATGACATGGCCAAAGTGGAAGAACCTGCTGATAAAATTCCTGATGCCCTGGCCCTTGCATTCACTAACTGATGCTACACAATCCCCAAATGCCAAAATCCCATCCTTTCTACCAAGAGCAACATCAGATTATCACTCAAAAAAATTTTAGTCTTGAGGTAGTTTCATAGCATGTGAACATCTTTGATGCAGAGCCTAAACAGAGGAGGCCTTAAAGGCATTTTCTACTCTACAAGGCAGGGACCTAACTGAGACTATGTTACAAGCCATCATGCAGGGGTTTCTGCTAGCTAGATGCAATAAGTTTTGGGGTATGCAGAGCCTAAACAGAGGAGGCCTTAAAGGCATTTTCTACTCTACAAGGCAGGGACCTAACTGAGACTCCTAAGGGAGGACACATCATGCAGGGGTTTCTGCTAGCCAGATGCAATAAGTTTTGGGGGGTTTTTTTATTTTACACATGATCAGGACCCAGTCCTTTACTCCAAAGGTCTGTTTCAGCCTGAAGAACACAAGTTCCAATGAATGTAGCAAAGTATCAAAATCACAGAACCGCAAAGGTCTGTTTCAGCCTGAAGAACACAAGTTCCAATGAATGTAGCAGAACCACCAAATGGGCTGGGTTGTAAGGGACCTTCAAGGATGATCTAGTCCAACCCCCTTGCTATGGGCAGGGACATCTCTCACTAGATCAGGATGATTAGAGCTCTGCCCAGCCTAACCTTGAAAACTTCCAGGGATGGAAGTGTTCCACAGGGAGCATCTACAGTTTCTCTGGGTAACCTGTTCCAGTGTCTCACCACCCTTACAGTAAATGCTGAGATCCAAATCACGCTGCTGGCACACAGCACAGATTCTCAAGCCAGATTTTTCTTCCTGGCTCTGGTTCATGTGTGCTGAGAAATCAGGTGCAGCACCTGACATGCCTCCACTGCCCCACTGGAAGGCCCTGTCCCAGGCTCCTGCTGATGAAAGGGACACACTGCTCAAGGCACAGATCCTCAGTCATGGCCCAGGACCTTCATGGAAACCAAACATCCTTGGCAGTTTAAGGATGGTGCGAACCACAGGTGATGCCCAAGAGCGTGGTACATGTGGAGTCCCAGCCATCCCCAGTGACACCACCCACACACAGGCAGGTACATCAGGCAGAGCCCATGTGCTGCCATCACTGTCAGCTTGGCCTTCGCTGCAATGCACCCTTGAAAAATTTCTTCTTTTAACTCCAAATTTCCCTCATTGCTGTACGGCCCTTTGCACCCATCCAAGCCAAAGCCACTTCAGTCCCCTGCCATCCCATGTGGGTTAACACCTCCCCAGCAGCTCCTGCCATCCTGTACGTATCTCCCCCATCTTCACAGCTCAGCTCCTTCTGCATCTCCCCCAAGAGCAGGCTCCTTTCTACTGCTCATCTCTTCTTAAATCTGTTGCTCACAGAGCTTTGAGGCCAGTGGTTTTGGAAGCAGAGAGAGGTTCAGACACATGCTCTCAAGTAGCCTGCAAATTTGTCCCTGAACGCAGTAATTTCATAGCCTCTCATGGAGCTGAGTACATTGGGTACAACTCTCACTTGCCATTGAGTCAACAGGGTTTTTTTTGCACTTTACTACAGCCAGTATTTTTCCCTTAATGATTCAAAAGTAACATGCTGCAACAGCAGCTGCCTTACCTGTTTCTACACCTTCTGGTTTGTTCTGCTGAAGAAGGGGTACGATGGCTCTGGAAAAACACAAGCAAAACAAAAAAAAACCCCAAAGTATCGAGAGAAAGTCACTAATGGCATCTATTAAAAAGACAAATATTGCATGTTGTGGAGAACAGCTATAAAAGCTGCAGCCTTTCAACACTAGCTTTCATTTCAAGGTGACATGAGCTGCCCCATACCCTGTACCCCCTGAGGGAAGCAAAACTTCCCCTCCCTGTGAACCCTTTAGATGAACAAACCAAGGAGCAAAGGTGCCAGAGACCCAATGCACGTTCACAGAAAAGCACGGATAGTGAAATTAAGGTTCCTGGCTCTTGGCATCACACTACAGCTGTTATAAAACAGGATATCCATCTCAGCAGCACAACTATCAATACTCCAGCATGAGTCATCTGCAATACTTATCTAATGGTGAGTAAGCTGCTCCTGTCAGTCATACTTTCCAGATAAATCTGTGAAGAAAACAAGAAGGAAGAAAAAAACCCTATCAGAACATGTTATCAGAGAAATAAAATGTAGGGCATGATATCTGGTCAGCAAGACAGCACCCAAAGTGGCAGAGGGAAAGGTAGTTTGGGGGTCACTGGATGAAACTTGCACACCAGGAGCTCCAAGACAAACATTAGGGTCCATATGAGTGAAGTACTACTAAATCAATCACAATGTGACCCTTCCTGCTGGTGGATGCCTCAGCCAACACCCACGCAGGGGCTGTGCATGACACTGCTTTTGGGGCTGGGACTCCAACGTACAGACCTGTCAGCCTGGGGGTTTGTGCTCATCACTTCCCTGCTTGGCAGTGAGTGATTATCCAAGGGAGGACACAGTGCTCAGGAAGAGTTGCTTGGGGTCAGGGTCTTTAACATCCCCAACAGCAGAGAAACCCCAGCCCGGCCATGCACTGGGTGCAAAACAATCCTAAACACTGGGGATGCTTCCCCACCTCCCCCTATTTTGACTAAAGGACAACAACTAATTGCAAATAATTTAGTGGTGAAAATAATTCCTAAACACTGGGGATGCTTCCCCACCTCCCCCTATTTTGACTAAAGGACAATTGCAAATAATTTAGTGGTGAAAATAAAAACAGGAAAAGATAAAGACACTTCCTTTCAAGTCTGTTTGAGGAAATCAACCCTGAATGACCACACAGGGTCATTTGCACCCAGCCATATGCAACCTTTGTGTTCGCTGCCTGCCTGAGTCTTGCAGCCTCTGGTGAGCCACGGGAGCTGAGGCCAAGCCTCAGAGAACTTTCTCACAGAGAAATCGCTGCTGGGGAGGTGGAGGAAATACCCCAAGGGTCTCCCAAGGGGGTATGGGTGTCTCACAGAGATTTCAGAGGGGAGCTGGGGAGCAGGGCCTGTGAGGGGAGAAAATTCCAAACACGTCCCCAACCTCACATGCCAGAAAGTGAGAGAAAACCCCATGTATGAATCACTCTGTGCTGATATCTCAGAGCCACTAAAGTGTTTCACACAGGCTGCCGTGCAGCCTCCTGCCAGAACAGAGGAGCCCATTTGCTGTTCTTGCAGCCCACCTGTGAGGCTTTTTGGGCAAGGGGATCCCAGGGTGGGCAAAATGCTTCTGTCAGCTTGCCTGCAAGTGGGGAGAGGCACAAGGGCATGGCTGTGTGAACCAACACAGATCCACCAAACCCCAAGACCTCCACACCCAAGACTGAAGCCTGACATGGCCACCTTAATCTCCTCCTACCTGGAAGGGACTGGAAAATAAGAGCTCTTGTCATGGCTACTATTTCATAGAATCACAAAATGGTTGGAAGTTGACCTTAAAGATCATCTTGTCCAAATCAACTGCCACGGGCAGGGACAGTTTCCAGGCACAGTAGACCAGGTTGCTTAAAGCCTCATTTAACCTGGTCTTAAACACTTCCAGGCATGGGTATCTACAGCTTCTGTGGACAAACTGTTACATCATCTCACCACCCTCATTTAAAAAAAAAATTCTTCCTCATGTCCAAACCAAACCTAGCCTCTTTCAGTATGAAGCTACTGCCCCTTGTCCTATCACTCCATGTCCTCATTAAAAGTCCCCCTTCAGAACTCTTATAGCCCCTTCAGGTGGTTCTAAGGTCTCCCCAGAGCCTTCTCTTCTCTGGGCTGAACAACCTCAGCTCTCTCAGCCTTTCCTCAAAGGTGAGATGCTCCAGCCCTCTGATCATCTCCATGGCCTCCTCTGGACCTGCTAAAAAGGTCCACGCTCCTCTCAGACTGGGGACCCACTGCTGAGCATTTCACACTGCAGCTCAGCACTGCTCAGGGTGACCTCTGTTTTCCCTGCCTGCCCTGGGGACAAAGGCCTTGTCAGACAAGTGCAGGAACTGACACAATCAAGAACAAGCTAGACTGTGTTTGTTTCCTCTGGGTTAAATTTTGTTAAAGTCAGTGTTTCAGTGCTGCAAAATCCTGTGCACCCAGGCACCAACAGCAGGGATGGGATCGGTTTGAAAGGCAAAAGACAGTGGAACCAGCCCCTGTGGCATGGGCACACTCAGCCCACGTGAGAAGGGCCACATAAGCACATCCCCACACTGTCATTCTCAGCACTTCATTTTACCGGCCTCAGAATAAAACTGATTCCTTCACCAGAGCACAAGCTCTGTATGGGGCCAGCCATTTAGAAATAAAACCAGGCCAACTTAGTCTCTCCTGAAACCTCAGACTTATTTTCATATACATATTTTTCTTCCCTTTTTTTTTTTTAATAGCATTGAGAAGGGCCTGCCTTGAACACGAACTCAATAAGCACCCACCTCAGGCAAATACATAATCCTGCCCAGAAACAAACCAACACTTTAGTCCCTTTTATTAAAAACCTTCCCCCAAAATTAGAACACTTATTTTTATTTTCAGCCTAATAACCACCATAACAGGTGAGACCCACTTGCTCCTGAAGCATCAGCATCCTTCTGTCTCAGCAGGTCATCCATCTCCTCCCTGATACACCTGTACTGGGCTGAACAAGCAACCTCCTGCTCCAGGCTTTCCCATTCCAGGTCTTCCTGTCCACCACTTCCCATGTGAATTTATCTGAAGAACGTGAGAACTGGACCCAGTAAGCATTCTCGGGAAGGCCACTTGCCTCTGAACCCTCCTGTTTTCCTAGGTTCTCCTCTGAGACCTTCCTACTAGCATTTTTTGATTTTGGTTTGGGGCTTTGTCTGGTGTTTTTTATTTCAGTTATGCTGTATGGTCAAAACTGCCTTTAAAATGTCTAAACATGCATTATATATGAAATTAATATGCAGGGAAGAGGGGGGGAAACTGTCCTATCTTCCTGCCAAGATGCAAATAAAGTGCTGAGTAGGAAGTGAACTGGCCACAGATGTAATCTAGCCCTGTTGGTGCTTTAGAGCACGTGTGATACAATATTAGACCCAAATTAGGAGATTCTTACAAATGAAAAGACCATTTTGCCCGTTCAGTTTTTGGTGAAAAAAAAAAAAGAAGAAAAAAATAAGAGAGGTCTATTTGCTCTAATACAGCATTTAGCCTAGCTGGTTTTGCAGGAATAAAAAGAACAAAATCAATAATAACCTATATAGCAACCTATCACAGTTCTGCACATTTCTATCGGTAAATAAATGTAGCTGTATTACAAGGATTGCCCATCTGTATTACGGTACAACGGCAAACAAATGTGCACTGCTAGCTTTGGACCAAGGCTCTGGAATTTACAGAAGCAAGGAAAAATCAACAGGGGCTTTGCCTGAATAAAGACCTCTGGTTTAAGCACACATGGCTTGTGCCAGTGTTCAGTGAACCAGCTTGGCCTGCATGTGTGTGTGCACAGTTAAAGATAACCATCTCGATATATTTATATCAAAGAGGGAGAGCAAAAAAACCCTCACATGCAAAACATGGTGACGTTCTCACAGATCTTGCAGATCTGGAGGCAACCGAGCCGCGCTGTCACAAGAGGTCACAGCTCTCGAGTTAATAACCCTCTGACATGGGTTTTCTGAAAGGGGAGCTCATTTGGCTGCCCCTACAGCTGCTGTTGTACACAAAGCTGGTGCAAAAGTCACATAGCAAGCATGCAGTGATTCAGCTCATTTTCTGCATGCTGGAAAACATTTTTTGGTTCCTTATTTTGGGCTCGAAAGTTTGGAGATGGATTCTTGAAAGAAAATGTGTGAAAACAGTCTGTTCCTCCTAACTAGTAGTGTGTCTGTTTGCTTAGGTAGCTTTGAGCTGGTACTGGTGAAGCAATTGTGTTTTCAATGGAGCAAAATTGCAGTCACTGGTGGAATTCAAGAGAACTGCAGCTCAACTCAACTGCAACTCATCATCTCCTCTGCAGTCATCTGCTGGATTTGCATCTCGTTTGGTCACTCAGCTCCATGCAGCTGCTGCAAGTGCACCTCCCAATCCCTACAGTAATTAGTAATTCTCTTGGGGTATAAATATAGCTGTCACCTAAGACGTCTGCAGCCATTAATTAAATTTCCTGCTCTAGGTACTGCGTACCTCTCTTCGAAAGCAGCAGCCTTGACTCAGCACACGCCGGAGAGAGGGAGAGACCAGACCGTGCTGCTTCACTTTCTTGAAAGGTCAGCAAGGGAACGCCCCGGAAACCCTGAGTAGCAACACCTCATCCTTAACCCAAGTACAGGAGCTGTATTTAGGCAGCTGACTGATCACAAGAGCTACAAGGACACGTGTCTGCTCAGCAGCAACCAACTGGAAATGCGGATGCCTTTCATTAGCCGCCCTTGTATTTAGCTTGGCTCAGAAAAGCGCGCTGCTCCGCTGGTGGGTCCTGCAGCGTATGGAAGAGCAGTTATTAGTGAAGCTAATTACAAACAACGTGGCTACTTAGAGGGCTAAAAATAGCGTGGTGTATTAATAGATGGAGTGAAAACTGGGACACGGAAGATGATTTTGATCTTGAGCGCAGCAGCATCCTGTGTGATCTCGGGTAATTCTCTTCATCTCTGTGTTTTGTTTTCACAGTTTACAAAGCAGGCAGGAAAGCCTCTTCTCAGAAAGGCTGAGAGGTTGAATTCCTCAGCATCCAGGAACACTGAGAGGTCCTCCCTTGTATCTCCACACAAGTGGAAACCATTCCTGTGTCAGCCACACTGGCTCCGTGACAATAATTTTACACCATTTATGTGACAACTCAGGTGACAGTTCCCAGAAAGCTGTAACATTTACCTTAAATACCTGAGTTCACTTGTCACTGATCAAAGGAATGCGGCCTTTGGAAATGGTTTCCAGTTGACCTGGGGCTGCTGGAGCAGAGCAGCAAGTGAAGCCCTTGGTGCTCACCACTGATCTGCAGACAGGAAGATCATTGCAAAGGGGGAAGCATCTGACTCACTTATTCCATGCCAACTTTAGGCAATTTAAAAATCATATGATTTGCATCCACCTAATGACCAGAATCACAAAGACTTGCAATGACACCATAAACCCCTCTGCCTCCCTACCAGACAAGCTCAGTCTCAGCCCAGCACCTGAGAGCACACACATGAGAAATCAAGCTCTCCCCTCCCCCAGTCTGCAGCCCCTCAGTCAATCTAATAACAAAAGCAAACAAGACCCTTACTACCCTTCCAGGGTGGACAAATACCACTGCTGTGCTGGAGAACATCTCCTGAACAGCAGGAGACCACACCATCAGAAGGAAAGGACACCAGGAGGCACAGCTTGTATTCCAAATCCCTCATGTCCCAGAGAAGCTCCAATGCCACCTGGCCAGGCTTGCAGGCACCACACAGACTCCATCTCCCCAGCTTCCAGGCTGTCTTTGAAACTTCACAGTGCAACCCCTGGTACATACAAGCAAAGCTGTATTTGAGGGGATCAATGCCCTGCTCCAGGATGCCAAATTAACCCCTCTACATCAATCCCTCTGATAGAGCTGTTTCCATGAAGAATAAAAACAAAAGGTCTTGAATAATGATGCAAATGTTGTTATAGGAGATCTGTGTGACTCCTAATAACTATAATGCAACATACCTTAGTGAGTAAGAAAGGGAGTGGAAAATTAACGTGCATTTGCAGAGGGATTAATCTATTTATTTAAAACAGAGGGCATGCCTGTGAAACGAGACAATCCAATCCCATGGTCAGTGACAGTTCTACCTTTGCACTGATGTAGAAGAGATAAGACTCTGCCCTTGAGTGTTTTGTTACCTTCTGCTCAGGAGTTCAAGATGATTAAAAAAAAAAACCCAACAAAGCAAACCAAAAACCCTGCAAGAAAACATAAAAGCCACAAACCATACCAGTTTCAATACAAACAAACAGGAATGTTTTCTTTAGCCTTTTCTACCATGGAAGGAGTGAGATAAGTGGACCTTTCATATGAGTGTTGTGAAAACAGCTGCAGGAAGATAACAAAAATTGAAATATATGTCAGATGCAACTGTCAGCTACTGGCATCTCAGGCTGCAAGTGTTCCCACACTTAATCTCCAAGATGAGCAAACAAAAACATAAAACACCGTTCCCAAAAATCAGCATCTCTCAGCTGCACAACTGGCTCCTGACCAGGAGGGGTGGTGGCACCCCATGAGTGGAGGTTGAGCCCCAGAGGCAGAGTGCCAAGCAGGAAGAGGAAGGATGGAGAGGGGAAGGAAGAGACACAGGAAGGAGGTGCAGTCTCCTTCCTCTCATGATACCAAATTTCTCAAGGCTTCCACCACCCTTTGTGTTTTCCAGTGCACATAAATTCCTCTACCACCCTCAAGAGCAGCAGCTCAATGGAACTCAAAGATGCTTTAAGAGCCAAGCATGGCCCAATGCAGCCAGAGCTCCCCACTGAGCAGCCCAGGGAGAAGACCTAGCCCAAGGCTGAGGTGCCAGAACTTCACCAGAGCTTCCAGCTCCAGATTTACCATGTCGTAACCCTCCTTGGGTTTGGGTGAGGTGTTTTATCTTCCACAGAACTCCACAGAAGAAGGAAGGATGACTCACTTTTCTGCATTTTGCTCCTCACAGGAACTCACACACGAGAACTGCCCAGCACTGAGGGTCTCTGCTGCTGATGGGTGCTCAGGGGTGGAATTCCACAAACCACCAAAGGGAACATGAAAAGAAAGCAGCACCAAGTTATGACTGTCAGAAAAAAGAACAGATATGCCTGGTGCATCCTTCTTTTTCAAGCACTCTTCCTTTTTTTTCTAACCTATGACTTAATTTTTTCTAAAATATCCCTTTACATTGGGATAAAGCAATTTGTGGAAATGGAGATGCTCTATAAGCTAATATCCACTGCACCTGTGACAGACCAAAGGATTTGTATCTACTTAAAAGTAGAGTAAGATGTTTCAAACTGAAAAAAAATATATAAACTGTCAAAAAAAAAAGTTTTGTTTTTTTTTTTTAAATCATCACCTAAATCATAAGCAAAGTGAAATTAAATTAGGAAAGGGGAAACTTCAGCCAGACATTGGGAAGTATTTAACAACCTCATGCATCTTCCTGTTGGGAAAAGCTTCCCATGAGGAGGTCAGCGGCGGGGGAGTGAAGTCACCACCGGCTTCCGAGCTCAGGGCTGCTGCCTAATCCGGCGCTGGCAGCACTCTGAGCCAGGATAGCCAGGATGGGGGGTCCTGCCCAGCTCTGAGCCAGGATAGCCAGGATGGGGGGTCCTGCCCAGCTCTGAGCCAGGACGGCCAGGATGGGGGGGTCCTGCCCAGCTCTGAGCCAGGATGGGGGGTCCTGCCCAGCTCCCGCCGCAGCACCGAGCCCGGCTGACTTCATCGGAAGTGAATCCCCCTTTCTCTGCTCCCCCCCTCCCGGCCCCCCATTCATGTTGGGAAGGAGCCTGGCAAACCCTGGGGGGATTACAAGGCAGGGGAAGCAGGAGGTTAAAACGCTCTGAGGCCCCTTTCAGTCTAAAAGACAAAGTAATCGCGAAGCTAAAACAGATGCTTTGCTGAAAATAAAGAGTGGTTTACAGAATTCTCAAAGAGAAGCCAAAAAATGAAAATACTGTACAGTCCCAGGAAACTGAGAGCATCCTGTTCTTATAAATAGCTACAATAGTTGAGTCTACAATAACATTATTGCAGCATTTTGAAATGATGCTAAAAAATTACGTGTGTTATTTGAAGGATAAATTTGAGATGGTACAAAAAGGAGACCATGCTGCTGAATATATGTAATGAAAGCCCTGAGTTTAAAAATATATATATATTTACAATTTACTTCCACAAGTGAAATGAGGAGGACTGACAAGACCAGCTGCCCAGGCACAGGGACAAGCAACTACCCATTCAAATGAGCTCGCCACAAACAGAGCAAGAGATACCAAGACAAAGCCATGGAGAGATCAAGTCAGCAAATGCCCCTTATAATTGTAATTATTGTTGACTCTGGTCGCATTTGGTAGGCTGACCTGTTTCCCTGGAGAATCAGACAGGAGTGATATTCTGAGAGAATATTTCTGTAGGTTCACTAGTGTTTGTCCAGGGCATTTTATGGTGCTTTGATCCAGCTCACCTGTGCAGGTGAAGGGATGCTATACTCAGGCTCTGGGCTGAGCCATTCCTCCACCTTGCTACTGAAAATTGCCACCTCAGCAGTTGCCAGAGGTGTCTTGGCACAAGCATATCTCTGCTGCTGAATGGACTGAAAATGCCATGTTTCTTCCCTCTCAGTTAATGCAAACGTATCAACTGAAATCAGAGATCATAACTTGCAGGATTTCAAGAATCACAAAGTGGTTTGGGTAGGAAGGGAGCTTCAAAGATCATCCAATCCCCACTGCCATGAGCATGGACACCTTCCACTAGACCAGGTTGCTCAAAGCCCCATCCAGCCTGGCCGTGAACACTTCCAGACATGAAGCATCAATAACTTCTCTGGGCAACCTGTTGCCAGTGTCCCACCACCTCACAGTAAAAAGTTGTTTCCTTATGTCCAACCTAAACTTGCCATCTTTCAGTCTGAAGCCATTAACCCCTATCCTATCACTCCACAGCCTTGTAAAAAGTCCCTTTTCCACCTTTCTTGCAGCCTCCTTTAGGTACTGGAAGGTGGTCTAAGATTTTCCTAGAACCTTCTCTTCTCCATGCTGAACACCCCAAACTGTCTGTTTTACCTCACAGGAGAGGTGCTCCATTGGGACACCAGAGTAGATAGAAGCAGCTCTCCTGGAAGTGAGCCCACCTCTGGAGTTTGGGCTCTATTTATTTATATATTTGATCAACACCACTGGATGCTGCTTCAGATGGCTAATGGACTCTGATTTGTCTTCAGTCTCTGGAGCTCTAGGTGAGGAGCAAGTCTGCCAAGTGAGGGAGCAACACAACCAGCAAGATTTGTCTCTACATTGTGCTGCTTCCAAGAAAGTTTGAAACATCTGTACAACTGTCCTGGGACCTGCCAGTGAAACTGTGCTGCAGTTGCTCTGCAGCTATTCACACCAGACCCTGACTTATGGGTTTGATTGACACCCACTGGCTGCTTAGGCTGAATTCAAGGGTCTTGAACTGGGCACTTTGAGTCACCTCTCAGACCACTACCAGCACAGCTTTTCACAGATTTCTACTCTCTGTCCACAGGTGATTTTTTATCCCCAGGTTGAAGCCAGACTAGTACAGAAGTGACAACCCCTTTGTTTAGTTCTTATGTGATCAGAATACACACAGCTCAATTACAGCCAAAAACTACTGCCTGGAAAAAAGAAATGCTGAATTTTCATATATAGAATAGTGGAAAACAGCAGAAAAGGTGGGATAAAAACAGAAGAGAAAAAAAAAGGAAGGAGGAATGAAAAAAAAAAGACAAGAAAAAGGAAAATTATGGCAGGGGTGGGGGAAAGGAGACATGGAAAAAGAGGTGGAAAGAACAAAAGGACTGGGTGGGATGACTCTAGTAGGGTTCAGGCACTAATCCAGCACTTGTTCACCTGGCATACTGCCCATGGAGAACAGGCACTGCATTAGGTAGCAGGTCTCCTCCACACTGCTGGCCCCAGGCTTTAATCTTCCTCCTGCACAGACGGCCCCATGATCACGTTTCGAGCCTTATAAATTATTTACATCAGATATGAGGAAGCAGAGACATTAGAGATGGAAAAGATGCACCAGCCCATCCCCTAGGGAAGAGAGCTGGATCCTTCCCCGTGTCACACGAGCAAAGCAGTGATGCTCTGTCTCTCCTTAGGAAGGTGTTTTGCTGCTCCATGCCCTCATCAGGCTGAATTTCTTCATGAAGCTTTTGCATAAATTGCATTTATTTTCAACTCTAATCGCTTCCTTCTGGCATTACCACCTGCCTGCATCCTCTGCAGCCCTCTGGAGTTGTACAGAATCACTAAGACACCTCCTTCTTGAAAGTTTGCCAAAGACATGAAATATCCTGCAAGGCCCAGTTAAATATACCTCCAAGAATAACCCAGCAATTGAATATTTAAAAAATAAAAATCAAACTAATTTTGAAAAAGGAGGACTTTCAGCTAGAATTTTGCTCTTCCTGCCTTCACTCCCAGAGTGGGAGAGCAGTTGCTAGCTAGGGATGTGGTCAGCAGGAAAATATTTCCTGAGCTATGGACTGACTGCTTTGTAAAGTTACTCTTGCAGCACCAAAGTAAATAAAGGACTCCAGAGCAGTTTCATCCTTCCTCCCACAATGCTCAGCCAGTTGGAGTTTGTGGGATGGGGCAGCATCCATCCACCTGAATGCTTGGCAAAGTCCAAAACACAAAAGCACAAAAGCAAGCACAAAATAACTCAGTCCTCATCCCTAGCACCACATTTTAAGAGCTAACTCCTTCCTGACAACTGAGATAGAGTACATAAAGGAGCATGTCATGCTTTGAACTCCACGGTAATTCACCTCCTTGCCAGGATTTACACATTCTTTCTGTTGGCTCCAACAGTTGCCAACACTTCCTTCACTTACAGAACTTCATGCAGATGAAAGACTCCTGCTGAGAGTCATCAAGATTTACTGCAGTTTTGGTTCAGATCAGGAAAGCACTTACATGTGCTCCCAAATACTGCCGAAGTCAAGGGCACCCGGCTGCACGCTCCCATACTCAAAAGCAGTCAAGAGGAACCCCTTTTTTTCATTGGAATAAAAAGGCATGTAGAATCTTAATTAGAGCTAGATGGAAATGACCTAAATGAGCTGCTTGCTACTGTAACAAATCAGATGGGAAGATAATCAAGTACAAGACATGAGGACGGGAACTGGATGGGGAAAAGCTGGCACTGAGGGTTTGCTTGAGCAAGCACAAGGGGCAGGGCACAGGGCTTGCCCACAGCACCTCAGAAAACACACTGTTTTCAAGACACCAGTCAGAAAGGAGAGGTTCCCAGGTACTTTCACTGAAGCCTCCCCTTCTAAAAGATGTATTCTGGCTGTTCAAAATGGTAGGGACCAAGCCAGTCTGCTTTTCCCCCATGTGTAATGCATTTCTTCTGGCTTGTCCTGCTCTGCTTGCACAAGCCTGTGCTGGAACTGGGAAGCCCCGAACATGGAGCAGAAGTTTTGGAGGCTCTCCTATACTCCACAACTCATACCTGGCTGGCAGCATCTATGATTAACAGATTTATGGATGTATTTGGGAATATTTGGAAATTCAGCCTGTTCAGTCCCCATTCCCATACTCCCAGAGCTACACGTGGGACATCTGACAGTCACCATCAACTGCAAGAGGGCTGTAGCTGCTCCACAGGCCACTACATCACCCATGGCTGCACCAGAGCAGACCAACAGTGGGCACTAACAATGTTCCAGCCATGTGTTAGGGCCAATTCAACCTTCCCATTATGTGTGTCAGTCTAACCCAGATAATGGTTTCTAGTAAGAGCGCTGCGGGTTCCGGGTTGACTGTGCCTTAGCAGCTTCTAGAAAAAAAATTACCTCAGCTGACAAATAAAATGACAGGCTTTGCTTCTTCCAACTGCAAACTCGGTCTGGGAACTGAAAGCAAAGATGTGAGTTCTGATCACCTCAAGCATTGCCACCCAGCACGTCATCTCGACAAGCTTGCAGAGTGCATGGAACTGCACATGGGGAATGCAATACATGCCATGTACTGGGAGCGTGGGGTACATGCCACGATGCCATGAGTGCATAGGCTGCATGTCGTGGGTGTGCAGCATGCTTAGTGTGAGTGTGTAGGGTGCATGCTGTGCACATGCAGGGTGCACCCCACAGGCATCTGAGGTGAACTCTGTGGTGGGTATGCTGCCAGAGCCCAATTCACTGAGGTTATCTGCAACAATTCAGAAGTCACAGGCAAACACGATGCCTGAGACAAGGGTAAGACAGTGCATGCACTTTGACAGCTGGAGGAAACCCCCTCTGCTCTTTCTCTTAACAAATCAAACGTGATCCTGCAGTTGTATTAAAGGCAGGTGCCCAGCTGGACAGGCCAGGCTGACAGCTGGGGATTACCAGCTGGTCACCTCAGATGGTCACTAGCCCAAAACACAGCACTTTCCCATAACCTCCCCAATCCCCCACCCAGACAACCACCTATTCCCACAGGACAGCAGAGCACTGCATCCAGGGCAAACAGGCAATAAACAGCCACCTCAGCAGGAGCCAGGTAAAGGGGAAAAGCATGACTGTGGTGCAATGGCATGCAGACACTGCTGGGGAGCAAAGCCCAAGGGCCAGCTGGTCATCTGCTGCCCTGGAGACCTCCACTCCTGCATGACCTCAGGGCAGTGGTTGCTCAACTGCTGGTGCAGGGCCAGAGGCTGACGGGCAGGCCTGAGGTTGCCCCACTGAGGTCAGGGTGACTCAGCATGATTCAGGGGGAAAATGGTGAAGAGAAAAAAAGGTCTGAAGGAAGCAAGACTCAGCCCACATGTAACAACTGCAAGTGCCTGGGACCCCCATGCTGCAAGCTGTGATGGATGCTGGGCTGCACATCAGAACACATGAGGGAGGACATAGAAAAACCTGAAAATCAAGCTGTGGATGCTGCTTCAAGAGGAGGAAGATGGCTGCACATGCCCAGAGGTGCCATCCATGAGAAGGGTGGCACTGTCCTGCTCTCTGACCTCTGCCACCCTCCCTTGGAGATGGGGCACCCTGGGGATGCTGCACCCATCAGCCCCAGCATTTCTTGCTGCCCCAGCTGCTGCAGATGGCAGAGGAGCCTCCCCAAGGAGTCACTCAGAGCACAGCCTTGGCCCACTGCCACACCACAGAGGGCTGTTATCTCTGGGCATCTCATGGGGCACTGCAGAAAGCAGTGCTGGTGGTTTGGCTCTGAAATAAAGTGGTCTTCCCTGGGCAGCATCGCTCAAAGATGAGTCCCACGCTTCCAAGAGCATGCCAGGATTGAGCCAGGAAGGGTGCAAGTAGTGGGACCTTCAGCCAAAATGTCCTCACCTTACTGGGCATAGCTACCACTCTTCTCCTGACCTAAAGAATGGCTTCTGCTGGACACCTGAGGCACCTCCTGCTGGGCATTACATGGCTGCCACAGGCCAGCTTGAAGATACTTGTAATTGAAGTACCTTGCCACAGTCACAGATAAACTGAAAAACTCCTCTGGGACCACCTGGCAGAAGAAATTCATGTTGACATTAAGTCTCTCTCTGTCAAAGATGGCATTTTACCATATTTATTCTGATCTGAGAAGATGACCCTGCCCTTAGTACAACACTACAAGAGTATTGTTGTGTGGAAGGAAAACCACATGCTAATTCAGAGATGCCTTTCCTAGGAACCTCTTACAGGAAGTTTGACTATGCTTGGGTGGCTGGGTGGGTAGCTAGTCCTGCTTCCTGCCCAGGAGCACTCCTAGGAGCAAACTTGCCTTTGTGGACAGTGCTCAGTTAGGGGACTTCACCAAGGCCACTCTCCATCAAGAGCTTTGCCCAGATGCACTGCAGAAGCTGAACATCCCATGCTGTCACTTCTGCTCTAAGAGGCAAAGACAAGGCAAAAAGAAGGTGCTTGGGCTTGGTGGGAGAAGTTTCTGTCTCTCTCCTACCTGATAAACACCCAGACAATCCCTTGACTCATCAGCAGCTACTAGGTTAACCTTCAAAGACAGAAATGGAAAGAGAGGAAGAAAAATAACCTGTCCTTAAAGAGGTGGGAGGATGGAGAGATGCAAGCTTGAAGTCTGGAGAAAAGCTCTTGCTGTCAGGAGGAGGGGATGGCTTTTCACACCACAGAACTGGAAGCAAAGCCTTTGTCCAGTGGGAGAAAAGAGTCCATGGATGTGAAGCCTGAAGTTATCAGCTGTGCACACAAGGACTTCTAAGAGAGGATGCACTTGCACAGCTCTAAGATGCCCTGTTTTAGTCACATGAACAATCTTCCTTCCCCTCCTCAATCCCACATCCTCCCAGGCACACAGAAAATCCTCAGAGCTTCGATCTGCAACAAAACCTTGACACAAGCACCTCTGACCTACAGACACAAATCCATTTATTGCTGGGCTGGGAGGTTGGACAAAGAGGAGTGGTGTCTCAGAGCCGGGTGCCAGGGCCATTCTCTGATTCAGCAAAGCCCTTGATAAGAAATGTCATCCTCCATTCAGTAATTTTAGCCCGTGAGATAAGAATCTCTATCAGGCTCAAACATATGGCTGGCTGCAGTGCATGCAGCAAAATGAGACGGGTAATTTATTTGCTTGTGCTAAGAGCACTCCCAGACCCAGAAAAGCTGATGCAATGAAATAATAAGTGCCAAATTACACTCTATCTTCCTTTGGAGACCTGGAAGAGGCTCCTGTGAGATACAAGGGGTTGTATCTCTCTCCTTTAAGCATCAAGTCACCAAGAAGACAATAGTCCTACATGACTAATAAGACTGACTGCACGGGATTTTCTAAGGTTTGTTCTTCTCATTAAATCCTACTTGTTACAGAGGAATTCACACCCACAGATAGGACTGGTGCTCTCTATCAAGTGCCAGTAGATGCTTCCCAGGGGTTAAATGACAGAATTACACAGGACTGAGGGTGAATTCCAATCTCCTGGTCACTGCAGCAGGACCATCAGCCCACCAGGTGCTGTGATGTCCCCAGGCTGAATCCAACTTCACACCTCTGATTTAGGTGACCTTGGCTAATCCATATAAACACAATACTGGGCCAGTGATTGCATGGCTTGGGTTGCTCAGAGTAATGAGCTCCACAACCTGAGCACAACAGGAGCATCTGATCCATGGGGACAAATGGACATAAAGGACACTCCCAAGAAACACTTTAAGCACTGGGTTCCACAAGGATCTGCTGAAAAAAGCTCATTCCTAAAGCACTCTTTCTTATACTCTTTCCTCTCTTAGCTATCACCAAGGGAGATACCAAACTAGATGGTCTTGCTCTGTACAGCCACTGCTACTCCCTTTCATCTCTAACAATGTGGCTGCTGTTCAATGTGTATCACACATTTTGTCACTTCACCTTTAAATGGGGGAATTTCAACACAAGATTAACATCTAAACATCCACTCTGAAACAGAAACTTTGGCTTAACGAACAAATACTTAAATTTGGTTCTTCCAAGGAACTGGGCCAGACCCAGACTTTGAAAGAATCCTTCATTTCTCTGATTCAAATCTGCTTTAGAAATGTTGCAGCTACACATTTAGTCATAGATAGTCTCTTCATAGATGTGAAACCACTGCTACTTCCCAGCCAGTGGTACCTTCCCACCACCATATCTACCCATGTCACTAGCATTCTCACTGGAAAAATCAGCAGTTAAACTAACAGCTGAATGAGTCACAGAGGTTAAAAACTTCTAATACAAAGTGACTGTCCTTCCAGCTCAGTGCTGAGACACAAGGGTGAGGGACAGCCAGGAAATCTCTGGTCTGAAGAAAAGGGGGGGAATTTCACCTCAGTGGAGTCCAGTTCAGCAATTTTCATCACTGCCAAATTTATTAGGGCATATTGCCATGACAGTATAGGTCCCCATGCACACACTGGCATGGCCTTCATGGCAGCATCACACATACTCAGAGGGAGAGTCTGATGAACCCTTTCCACCCTCGCCACCATCCAGCCTTCAGAGTGCACGGAGCGCACAAAGTGCAGCAGAGGACAGCCAGATGTCCCCCGTGCCCATGGAGTTGTGTTGCTGGAACAGACCAAGCCTGACACCCCTCTGTCATCCTGGCCAGCCTTCTCCTCCAAGGAATGCTTCCAGCACTGCAGAGCCCAGGGTCCAGCATGGGAGGAGCCGTGCATGTTTATAAGGAATAACACTTGCAGCAGGAAAGAAGCTAAAAATTTAACCAAGCTTCAACTTTCTTTTCCACAACCAATGTTTCTCAGTTCTCCAAAGGTAGTAAACTGGAAACAGGTAATTTTGCTCTATTTTCTGCCTTTCTCCTCTTGTGGCTTTGGACAAAACAATGTGAAAGCCCATATATTTCAGCTCTCTCTGTACCTCATCTCTTTGGAAAACACATCACTGTCCTGCTCTGGAGCTACAAAGAGTGCAGTGCAAACAGTGTGAGGGACGTATCAAACTCACTGCCAACAACAGAGCAGCAAGATCCTCAGGCATAAAGTAAAGGCACAAGTCCAGAAACAACACATTTAGTATGTGTGTGTTTGTATTTTTGTGTGTGAGCAGAGATACCTGAAAACTTAAGTCTTAGATATGTGGACAACACAGGCAGTTGAGATTTAATGATGATTTTTATATGAAGCCTGCCCAAGGCATGGGTGATGCAGGACACAGGAAGTGGCCAGGTAACAGGACAGAGACTGGGGGCAGTAAGAGAAACTACTCAATGCATGGACTCATTACTCATCTCACTTCTTGTCTGATGCATATTTCAGTGAGGCATAAAGGAAAGATAATATTTCGCGCTCATTTTTTTCTTACCTTGTTACAAAGCTTCAGTCCCACTCTGGAGGTCAGGAAGCTGGCTTGTAGCATCACCTCTTCTCCTTCTGGTATCTTCTCCTGGGCACACTCTTCCCAGGTAAAATCTGTCTCTAAACCAAGATGTATATGCCAGGCTTTTGTCCTTTTGAGCACTTCTTCCAAGAGCAACACAGCATTGATTTTCATTACTTGTGTAAAGCAGCCAACTCCATTCTATCTCCTTGTGTGATGCTGGAAATATAAATTTAAGCTCCTCTGTCCCCAAAGTCTAGGGGGAGGGTTGCGTGGCAAGTTCAGAAAGTCTTCTGAAGTACTGTAATCCAAGCCAAATTGCAGCTCATCAAGTTTCATCATCCAAACAGTGGATACACCTATAAAGAAAACACAGTTTTAATATCTGGATCAGGACAGATTGAAAACCTTCAGGCTTTATACATGATTTCTATTAGTATCAAGAGAGTGATGTCTGGTTCACCCATCAAAGGACACCCTGACCTTGCAGTACTGATAAAAGAACATCTTGTTGCCTCAGGATTCTGCCAATGGAAGATACTACTCTAACAGAGATGAATAAGAGATACGAAAGAAAAATCCAGTTCTATCATCCTTGTGGGATTTAAAGATCTTGATTTTTTTTTCCTATCATTCTGAATAAGTGGAAAGAAATATAAAAAACTTTAAATTTTGAAAGTTGCTGAATTGAAACTCATTTTGACTTGAAGCACTTTGTTTCAACAGTTGGAAAATTTCCCTTTGGAGTCACAAACTTTTACATTTTGTATTATAACTCCCATTAGAAACAAAGACTCCTTTCAAATATAAACCATAATGCAGATGGAGTCAGAAAGTTTAGATGTACTGTCAGCAGCCAACCCTCTCCAAATTTTTACTACACTTTTCCCAAAAAGGGGGATTTACAGAAGCTGTCTCCTGAGGGTGCGTTCAACTGCAACACGGCACCAGATTAGTGACAAAGCAACAGTCAGCTCTCAAATGCCAACAAAGGAAACACTGAGCTACTTTAATCAAATTAAGTGGATTTTAATACACCAGATTAGTGACAAAGTAACAGTCAGCTCTCAAATGCCAACAAAGGAAACACAGCTGCTTTAATCAAATTAAGTGGATTTTAATATACAATGCAGCATATAGTTAGCTTTACATGTAAATTCTACCCTAGGACAATGTAAGTGTTCAACTGCAGACTGTCACAAACTAGCAAAATGACTACACTGTGTGTTGATTAATACTAATGCAGACATTGCTCTGTGGGTATAACACACCGCTCCACTGAGGAGGCAGGAACAACTCCAGAAATCAAATCTAGATTAAATTCTAAGTTTTAGCAAAAATAGCCATTTCTTTGTGTGCAGCATTTAAGCATTTATCTAAACTAAAGACTTTCATGATGTCCAGGAGCTCCTCCACTGGACACTGACCAGACACAAACAACCCAACATAATGGACCTGAGAGAGAAAGAAAGCAGCCTTCATCTTTGTCCAGGGGATATTTGAAAGAGATGGAAAATAAACAGAATGAAGATGTCTACAAGGTTTCTTTGGGTGGGAAGAGCTGCAGAAGAAGAGGCCAGCAGCCCTATCCCTGCAAATTAACTCCAACTCAGCAAGGAGAGAAGGATTACCAGGGTGACACAGAAACTCAGATTTATGAGGCAGTTGGGAATAAGTTGTAATTTAGCCTCATAAAAGAAGAGCTCTCATATCAATGGAAGCTTGGTCCTACCCAGATTTAATGTTCCTAGTTACAGAGACCAACGGTGAAGTGAGGGCCCTGCCCAAGGCAGAGGGGTTGGAATAGACAATCTCTACAGACTCTTCCAGCCCGGGGCTTTCTATGATATCTTTATATGAGAAGCAGGAAATCTGGTCAATGCTGCAGAAGAAACCTCTTCCTTGGGTTCACAGGATGTGGCATAGGAGGTACAAAGCCACTGAGCCTCAAACACACTTTTGTTAGGGAAGTCAAGCAGCGTGGTTCATAGCTGCTGTGGTGAAAGCAAATGGCTCTGGCACTGCCTGGGAGCGTGGGGGGTACAGCTAACAAGATGGCAACTGGAAACAAGATGGGCCCCAAGCCATGAGGGTGGTGATGCCACCCACAGCTCCACAAACATGTCTCTCTGACCATCTCTTGCTGCTTTCTGTGTTCACATGACAAACATTAACAAGCCACGCTGTCGTTCCTGCTTCAAAACCTGCAGTGCTGTTTCAGCATCTTTACTCTCTGAAGGACCACACGCACAAACCAAGGTGCTGCAGGTCCTCTGGGGCTGTACAATGTCCACCTCCATCCATGAATCACCAGCTGGGCCGCTCTCTGACACATAACCAAGAGCACTTGATGGCCCATCCTTGGCCAGCTCACTGTGCTGTGTCACTCATTAGAGAGAAAGAGGCAGAAATAGGATGAGATCTCTGCCTTTGGGCCATCCATCTCACAGGCACCTAACACACCAACACCTCCTCCTCACAGAAGGGCTTTGCCACACCCCAACCACACGTTTCCACCTTCTTCCCCCATTTTAACCTGCATAACCTCCAACATCACCCCGCCATCCCTGGAGGGAGCTGACACACTAGCCTTCATATGGGGAGATGAGATGCTTCTCTTTTTCAAAGACCTTGTGGCTGCCATCACCTTTCAAGACCAGGCATCCACGTCAGTAGTTTGCAGTGAGCACCACAAACTGGTCTGCTCTGAAGACATGCTCTCTATGACACAGAAAATGAGCAGTGTGGTGTGAGGAGCTGCAGTGCTCATCAGATCTGAGGCCGTATCGGAAGGGCTGTGACCCAGGGTGTGGAGTGGGCAGCCTAGAAAGACACTGCACAGCTCAGGGCTCTGGGAATTATGGAATGTTATCCTCAGGCTGCTGGCAATATTCCCTTGGGCAGGGCACAGTGCTGACACTGTGACATTAAAAGCACAGCTCCCAGTAGTACCCTGGCTGCCCAAAGCCCTGGCATGAGGCAGCTGAGCTGTCCCAAAGCTGACCCTCCCCGGAGGAACACCGTATGCTGACAATCCTGTTGCAGGGATTAGCAAGGCAGTGTTGAAGTGCTAAGATACAACCAGGGAGAGAAACAGCTTCCCACTAATAAGGGGACAGGCAGGCGTATCTTCTCACACAAGGAGAGCTTGCCCTGCTCTCAGCTGAAGTCAGTGTTCAGACAGACAAATGTCTTGCCCACATGGCTGAGTTGCAACAGCACAGGTACACAGTGACCTGTAACCAGGCAAACCTGGGGCACAGTACTTAAAATTACATGCAAGATTACTTCCAAACACCCTACATGAATGGTAAAAGCAAGAATAATTTGGGTTACAGTCTGAATTGCCTTCCTTTCCCACGCTTCCTCGGCAGCTGGTTGTCCTTGCTTCTGCTGCTAAACTTCCCCCTCCTCCATTTCTGCATTACTCATAAATTAACATCACACACAGCAGCAGGCAGTAAAACACACCAGCAGCACCGCTGAAGGCATTGACTTCAGCAGTGGCTTAAGCAGATGTGCTAAGGAAACATCTGGATGATATTACCAAAAAGCTTTCTAGGTTCCCCATCAGATCAACACCTCTGTTTCCTCTGAATCATTACACATAAGAAACAACATAGAACCAATAATAAAAACATCTCATTTCAAAATACAGTTAACTCTCTGTGTCTAGTATCTAGAAATTCACCAGCACTGACCCAAACTCCCAGTGGGAGCAGCCAGTCAATGACTCCCAGGCAAGAAGCTTGGTGCTACACTCCATAGCCAGCAATGACAGGTTTGACTGGCACAGTGCTTGCAGGTTAACCATCTCCACGGTTAATCTTCATGATTTAAAATTCATGAAGATTTGAAGAGGTCAAAAAAGCCTGCAGGACTTTGGAGCCAGTGGTATGCACCTGTCCTGTCCCATCATCCCATGGAGATCTCAGTGTTATTTCCCTCTTGTGAACTACTTTCCCTCCCCCAGCTATGTAAAACACATTCCTAGCAGCTCCCAGATTTGTAAAGATTTTTGACGTCTGGCTGGTAGAGAGAGAAAGGCTGGACTAAAATTTCTTTCAGAATACAACCAAGAAAAAAAAAACATCAAAAAGATTAAAGAGACACTTGGCATATTAAAGGAATGGGTGCGTGGAAACTTTTTAAGCATACAAGACCTACAGGACTGGCTAAGAGGCATAATTAGCCCAACGTGAGCTCGCAAGGCAGGTCCATGGTGCCTGGCTCCACAGACAGGGGATGTCACGTACCAGCAGAGGCCCTGTTATCTTCGGGCCCTGGGCTGGCACAGCTGATGGGAGTGTGAGGTTTCATACCTGTACCCACACTTCAAGAATACTGCTGGAAAAACTGGAGAGAGTTCAGAGGACAACCACAAGAACAAACCTGGGCTTGTAGCAAGGAGCTCAAGGAAGTCAATCAAAGAGAAAGTTAAAAGGCACCTCGCAGCCTGTAGGTACCTGTCAGAAGAGTGCTCTCAGCCTGCCAGACAAAGGCATAACAAGACCAAAGGTTGAAAGTTGAAGCTCAACAGAAAACAAACCAGAAACAACTACACCATTTTTCAACACTTCAGGTAATTAACAGAGAGAAAAGTCCTCCAGTTGGCATGGACAGGGATCCAGCACTGGCAATTTTCAAAATAAGATGGGATGCTTCCACCTTGCTTCTCTTGCTCCCCCAAAAATGTGTCCTTGGTTGCATTCACAACTGCTGACTGCAGAGTGGAAATTAATTCAAGGACTCTCTGCTATACAGCAGGTCAGACTAAACAAGCACCATGTCCTAAAGCCTAGAAATCCATGAGGTACTAATAACAAGAGGTTCAGCTTCTGGTGGTATGAAGAACAAGATGCCTCATTATCAGTGGTCGGACTTGTACAGTCCCTGCCCCATCCAAAGGTCCTCTGCATCCCATGACTACCAGGATGGGGATTCTGAAGAGCAGCAAAAGAGCCAGAGTCATACCAAAAGCAGCAAAATAAAATGTTGTTAAACCAAGAAACTCACTCTGATGTTTTTCTCCCAGTTAAAAAAAAAACCAGAAAAAATCATATCCAGATAAAATTTTCAAAAAATACACTCACTGGCCAAAAACAAAGCATAATGTAAGAAATAAGCATTTTACAGTGAGAACAACCACTCATTGGAATAACCTCCCCAGGGAGGTAGTGGAATTTCCATCACTGGAGGTCTTCAAGATACAACTGGACAAGGTTGCTGCAATCACCTTGGCTCCCTTTCCCACAAAAGACTGAACCAGACAATCCCTTCCAGTCTGGGCTGGTCTGTGGCTCTACGAAAGGCACACAAAACTTTCCTGACTACAAGCACTTGAGCCAAAGGAATGAAGCTCCCAGTTCTGACACTCTGAAACCACCCATTGATGTTTATCATAATTATGCTTGCAGGTTCCCTTTGTGCTTCTTGATTCCACGATCTTCACATCTGCTGGGTTCCTCTAAGCCCCAGAGGCATATCCCAGGACATAGAGTGCATTCAGGAACTCTCTCAAAGAGCTGGAAAGCCCTCCCTGCAAGCAGAAAGCAAATTTCAGCTCCTGCCTGGTTTGTTTAAAGTTTTCATCATCATGGTACTGGTTCATGGTTGTGCATTTGCAATACCTTCCCTCACTCCTGCCCCTTCTTCCTTTAGGGCCTAAAATGTGGGGGGCTCACAGTGACAGCCATAGGATTAAAAGGGTAACTAACTTGTGGCATAAAAATCAAGGAGCTACTACTGCTCCCTAGGAAACCTGGAGGCTGCAGTCAGAATCCAGCCTCCACCAATCCTAAACCTGCACTTGGTAGCTGGAAAATACAGGGGGAACCAGGGATGGGGATGAACTTTGGGGGCTGCAAAGCACAGCAATCACTCCCAAAGACTTTAGGAGCATTGGGTCACCCGGTCTGAATCTTGCATAAGGGAGGTCACAAGTTTCATTCCTACCTTTGATTTGAGCAGCACTGCTAGTGTTTGCCTAAGCCCCACCTTCCAGGGAGGCATGCAGGCTCCATGCAAAGAGCTCAAGATATGGAGATGGTAAGTCACCTTTTTGATGGCTGGCTCAAATACTTAAAAGCCTTTGGTATTTAAAAAGGGCACTTTAACTCTGATTTATCTGCATTGCATTTGTGGCCAGGGGTGCCTGTGATATAGCTGCTGGCTGAGGGAGATGCTTTGCCTGATTTCTCAGCCGTTCACAAATCCATCTCCAGGAGAAACCCTGGGGCCTCTCTGCTCTCTTCCCCTGCAGACAGCCTGTCTTCTGCCTCCACCCTTTTTTCTGAATTTATATTAGCCAAAGGAGAAGAGGAGCTTTCAAAGAATTTAGCACAAGTGCCTGGCAGGGAATTGCTTCTGCGGGTGGCTGGTAAGCAGAAGAGGGGAGGAAAGGAAAGGCAGAGCAAACACTTTTATCCCCATTGTTTCCATTCCAAGGTGAATCCACACATTTCTCCACACCCATTTCCCCCACCTCCAAACACCTCCTGCTCTCTCACCAGCTTTTCCATTTACTCACACATATAAGGCTGCCCTTCCCCAAATACCCTCCTCAGATGCCTCACAACCACAAACTCCTGTGACCCTGTGCCACTCTCCCACAGTCTCGTTAACAATAATTATCACCCAAGTTACTAAACCTGCTCCTCAGTGCTCACCTCTCAAAGGACAATTCTAACCTGGCTGGCTAAGCAGCACTCACCACCAAGCAGGGAAACCTGGGCTAAAGAAGATGCTCACAGCAAATACATCCGATGGAAGCAGGGATCACATTCCACTACCCAGAGCTGCATCTGCACAGAGCTCCTCTTGCCTACCCTAGCTGCCACCTGCAGCTCATCCCATTTGCATGGGCACAGGTTTCAAGAGCCTTGTACTGAAGCTTCAGCACTTCCAGTCTTTGGTATTCAAAAGGTTTATTTTAAAATTGGGTTTGTTCATCTCTAAGCACAGATTAATTTCCAATTTATGTCAGCAAAATAAAGACCAAAATGCAAAGCAAAAATGAAAAAAAAAAGCCTGCCTGACTTGGAAGCCTAAAAATAGACCTGTGTATTGCAAAGAGTGAACTGTCAGGTAAAGGCTGTGGATTGAAGGTTCAAATGAATAATGTGTTTGTTTTTCCTGCTTCAATACTTTCCTGCTGTTATCACTGTACAAATAAGTCAGCACATGCTAATTACTCTGATGGCAATTTCCTGGGAACTGGTACTTAAGTATCAGGCCAAATTTATTGCCAAGCATCACGGACTAGTCCTCCCCCTGCACTCCCAAACAAACAAACAAGCCCAGCTGCCAAATCCCCCTGTCCTTTCCTCCATCACTGTAGACCCACCACTGCCAGCATGGTCCCACTCCTGACACCAGCCTAAGCTGTAGGATCTGCCCTGAGGAACGTGTTTCCCAACAAGCCTGGTTAAAGCCAAGGTGCTCATGTAGAACATGGATCTGGCAGTGCCAGAACTTGGACTTATATCCTTCAAGGCACTCAACATATGAACAAATTGTGGATCCCAAACAATATTTGTGCAGTAAAAGGGGTTTAATCTTGGGAGCTGAGAGTACAAATACATTTTTGCAAGGCACACACATCAAGAGAGAAAGGATGGGAAGTGAAATGTCTGTGAAGTGTTTTTATAAGGCACCCAACAAACCAGTCTCAAGCCCCTTTTAGCCTGAAACCATCCCATAAGGCTAACAGTTTATATTCATGGGTGAAATACATCAAAGAACCACCTAAACAATGCCTGTGGTTTCTGCTGCATTTTTTTCTCCCCCACTTGGTATTTATACAACCATGGATTTGCACTGTAATTCAGTCAAATGCATTAGTGCAAAGATGAAGGAGGAGAGAGAAGAGGGGGGAAAATGCTATTACCTGTGTTACATCCCAAATGGCATTGAATTTCTGTATAAACCTTCACTGCAACCTCAACCCAGATGCAGGCTGTTTGCTGAACAAGCAATATAAAGCCAGCATCCTCCTTTGCCGGCTTTTTCAGCTTTCAGGCTCCTTTTTTTTTTTTTTTGAGGATGGTTGGATTGCCTTGGATTTATTGTATTATCATTTCTTTCTGATTTCACTGTGAGGCAAAGGGTTAAGCGACCTTTCAGATCCTCCCTGGATGCAACTCCATGCATAACAAGAAAGCTTCCAGCCCAGTGAAAACAACTTGAAAGAAGGGCAGTGACCCAACTACAGGCTTAAGTTTCAGGTCACAACACCCCTGCTCAAAACCATCCATCTTCCTCTGGCCACAAGTTTGCAGCCAGTCACCTCCCATTAGTGTGATTTGTCTCCAGGATTTGCAGGAAAACATCTTTTAGGGACCCAGCTATTGTTAGCCCCCTCTCTTGCACATGAGATGAGAGCTGTGAGCTTAACAAGGGACACACTGCAGGTACACACTGATGCAGCATCCCCCTGCATCCAGTAATAAGTGCTAAGAACACATGGACCATTAGGAAAAATAAATAAATAAATAAATAAATAAATAAATAAACCAAGCTGCAGTTGTGAGCTTTGGTTTCATTTACTCTCAATTTCTGCAAGGAAATGGGTGTTTACAACCCCTATCAACCTGGACACATGCACAACACATTGCATGGCAGAATCAAAGCTGTTTGGCTAGCACAGGAGCATCATGCTGCTCTTTTAGAAGCCCTGGATCAAAGGAAAGAGAGGGCTTGGTGTTACTGCACACTGAGTCAGGGAAATAGCACATCTCAGGAGTACTACACACTGGAAGAAGGCTGCAGAGAGGAAGGATGTGCCTGTTCTCCCCTTCTCCAAAAGGGGTTCCCTCAGGCCTGTTAGAAATATTCACCTGCTGGACCACAGAACTGGGGATCATAGAATCACAGAATGGTTTGGGTTGAAAGGGACCTTTAGAAGTCACATAGTCCAAGGGCCCTGCAATGAGCATGGACATCAATTGTCCCATCCTCACACTGCAGCAAGGATGCTGGTAAGCAACACACTGCTGAGATCAGTCAGCAGAAGGTTCAGAACCCAGCTCCCCACAAGCCAAACAGAAACATGGCTCCTGGGAGGGGGATCTTGGCTTATCTGGGGCAAGAAGGAGGAAAAAAACATACATGTGGCATCCAGCCCCAAGCCTGGCACTCAGCCCAGCTCCTCCCAAGCTTACATCTACCAGGGGTGGCCTTGCTCTGAACCGATGCTAATAGAGAGCATCAGGAAGGGAAGCAAATGTAGAAAAAGATGAGAATGTGAAAATATTTATCAAACACCCTCCCAGCCTCTACCATTTTGTGCTGATAACTTTAAAAGCAAGAGCACAAAGGAACAACCTGTGTGTGCAGGGAACTTGGCACTGAGACTTTGCCATGTATCATCATCAACCAAACTGCTCTGGGAAGTAGGGCAGGCACAAGGCCCGAGGAGGTTCCCAGTTCAGCTGCAATTCCCAAGGCTTCAATGTGATTAGGCCAGTGACTCTCCCCCACGAGCTTTCTGGCACTGGGACCAACCCATGACATTGTTCCCATTGGTTCCTCCCTCTCAGCCATGCCAGTGCATGCCAGTTTGCCATGCGAGACTGCAAACTCAACTGGGGAACCGAATCTGCAGAGTAACAACACAAGAAGAGAGAAAAAATGTCAGTTGGATGGGTTCCCTGCTGTGTGTTCAGCAACATCCTTTGTTGTCAGCAGCCTGAGATCGGTTTTGGGTGTAGCAGTGCAGAAGGACAGGCAGATATTACAGTAACACTGCTCAGCTGCCGAACGAATGAACCACCGAATGCCACCTTGGGCTTTCAGTTTTTTTGGTGACTAACTGTATTTACGTGTACTATCAAAAAACTGGACTGAATTTAATGAAGTGATCCCATTTCTCAGCTGCCCGGCTTACTGTGCGATCCTGCAGCACCAGAGGAACCAGCTAGAAACATCGACTGCAAACCCAAGGCAAGCTGTTTCTGACTAGGTGCTGAAGAGAGAAGCCCACAGCTGAAGCTTGGTATACACCAGGGACAATACAGGTATGAGCTGAAACAGTGTCAGAGGACAAGACAACTTCACCGGGCTCCCTGGCCAACAAGCTGTGCAGGAGTAACGAGATGCTGAGCCCTTTAAGTGCAGTTATCTTCTACTGCCTTGTATATACTCATGTGGGATGGATATGTGTATTTATTTTAGTATTTGCCAAAAGTATTCACACTATGTCCCAAAAAATGCAAATATGTCCTTCAGTGCTCAGAAAGGCATGTCTTGTGGGAAGATTTAAAAAACCCAAAACTTGTTTTGCCTCTCCAGCCTGCTTTCAGACTGACATATCCTGCTGTTGAAGAGCAAGCACAGGTAGGGTCTGTATTAATTAGCAATAGCCTTTCGAAAGGTCCCGAGATACCCATTTAGGGAGGAATTTGTAGCTGAGCAATGTGAGCACTCAGATCTGCCCTCCATGCATGCAATTATGCCTTTGTTGCTGGGTCAGTCTCTGTCCTCCACTCCTGCAGCTCTGCAACAAGGTCAGGGGGATGCCATGAACCCGACTTGCCATCCTGGGTTAGCCAGGCTGGGGACTGCCCTCATCAAATCATTTGGGTTGCAAGAGACCTTTAAAGACCATCTGCTCCCAACCCCTCAAGTGAGCAGGGACATCAACTCCATCAGGCTGCTCAGAGCCCAGTCCCACCTGATCTTTAATATTTCCATGGATGGCATATCTACCACCTCTCTGGGCAACCTGCTCCTTCCCACCCTCCCCCTCCTTCTCTTTCTCCTCTTCCTCTTCCTCCTCCAAGAAGATCAGTGAGCACCCAAGCTGCAGCAGTCGCTGCACTGTGATAATACAAATCATGATGGCACAGTCAGTGGGAAGATGTGGGGACAAGAAGATCATGATGTTTTACCCAGTAACTACAGTAACACTTGGTAGTGCCAAGACAGAATCTCCACCTCTGGGGAGATTCTGAAGCTCAGATCTCTTCACTTGGTTTGGAGAGGGCACAACAACTCACTCCTTGTCTCTGGCACACATCGCTGCCCCTCTTTCACTAGCAAAGTACTCAGTTTGGGTTTTTGAGCTACACCAGGGCCACCAGCTCTGGATGAACCCTGGGGAACAGCAGCACCAGAACTGGGGACTGTGACGTTTTCCCTGAAGATGCCTTTCACCATCACAGAGTCCATGGGGAAACTCAGGCATGGGATGAGATCCCCACCACAAAACAGGGCATGGCTCCAATGCGGCACCAGCCCAGGGTCCAGCAGAACAGTCCAGCACACACAGGAAGGGCTCAGCTACCCAGGCACTGCCGCTGTGCCAGAGTTAATCGCCACGCCATGACTGATAGGGCTGCCAGCTACAGCCAGCACCAGTGAGAACAAGCCCTGGGGAAGAAATACAGCTCTGCGTCCTGGCTTTGCAGCCTGGCTCCTACATGGAGAAACAAAACGAGAGGCACAGCTCACTCTCTCCAAGGAATACGCCCTTCCTAATGAGAGTCGACCCAGGAGCTATGTGGGAGTGGCGCCCATTCCCAGGCAGGCTTCAACGCCACTGAAAGCCAGCGATGGAGACAGGCAGCCTCTGAGAAAAGACACCAGTGGGAAATTTTGCTTTGAAGCTGGCTCATCAGCTAGCTCCGGCACCAGGGAGGAGGAGGAGGGACTGCCGGCTCTCGCGATGCTCCCCTGCATGTGCATACTTGCAGAGCTGAGCTCAGCTGGAGATCCTGGGAGAAGGTTGCAGCAACCGCAGAGCAAGTCACCAGCTGTGCCCTGCCTGACTGGGCAACACATGGCTGGCACAGCCTGAGCCCCACAGTGGCAGCCAACCACCCGCCATCGGACAAGAAAGACCATGGAGAAGAGCTGGCACCGAAAGGACGCTATGAAAGGACCGTGTCGTACAACCATCCATCGTCCCAAGATGTCGGTAGGAAAAACTCCATTATCTGTAGCTAAATCTGGGCAGAGTGCAGTGCCAGGACCTCTTCTCATCCCAAAGAGGTTATGTTCCAGGAGACACAAATATTTTTTATTGCGTTGCTGCTGCTGTTAGCACAGTAAAGATGTCGAGCATGACCCAGCTGCAACAGCCAGGCTCAGGGTCTCGGATTCACCGCAGTCTTGACCCAGCTCCAGAAAGCCAACAGTAGCAGTGGGATCATAATAAATACAAAGGTGATACAATGGAAAAGATTTCCCAATTAAATTCCTGACACTTGTATCCCTTCCCCCACCTCCTCTCCTTATCTTTTGATTTGCTACCACAGATCCCAAAGCACTTAACAACTACTTAAGTGCTGTTAGCACCCATCATCCCGATGGAGAAACTTCCACTGGGTTGAGCAATCCTGAAGTTGCCCAACAACCCGCTGGGCGAGGAGAAAGCAGGACTGGTTGAGCACAAGTCTATCCATCCCTCTGCGCTGTCTTGCTGCAGGGTATGAGTTACCGGCAGGAGGGTAGGGCACATGTTACATGGCACAGCCATTTCCCAGGATAGGGTGTGTCCCACCTTTACAGGTGCTGGAAAGCACTGGGCACTGTCCCTGCTAAGGGGGCAGTCGGAAATGCATCACTTTTTTTCTTTTGATTCGTGTTTGTTTGTTGCTTTCCTCCCTATAAACTTCCTGTGTTTAAAGCTCAGGAGTGCAGACTTCCTGCAGAGAGGAAGGGCTGTCAGGGCAGGTGGCACATGTGGCTGTTTCTCCATTAATGAATACTTAATTAATAGATACTTGGAGGTGTTTACCAGCAAAACAAGACACCAAAAAATCACCAAGGATTTTTGTTCTGTGCTTTCTATTCCAAACTCTCTGTGTCCAAGGTCTGAGTTATACAACTACAAATTAAGGTGACTGGGAGAGGGCATTTCAGAGAACCAGGAGCTACCAGCGTGTGGACCTTGACATACAGAGTCCCTATTAAAGCAAGCATGACCTTAAGAGTTGCCCAAAGGTTGCAAAGTTGGATCCCTCCAGCAGCAGCAGCAGACAAAATGCCAGGGGCTATGGCTGTGATGGTGCTTCTTGAATCACTCATACAGGCAACCACGGAGGACACACCATGGTCAGCAGGTCCACCCTGACTGGAGGATCACTAAGACAGAAGATGATGCAAAGAATTTCTATTTGCTGTATATATTCTCCAGTGTACTATTAAGGAGCTGCTTCTTCTCAGCCCAGGGCAGTGAATGTGTTAGGTGGAGAAAGAAGATAGAAAAGTCTCTCACCTAGCCACAGACTTAATTCACTCTTCTTTAATTCCTTCACTTGCTCTAGTGGACCATCTTGTCCATCCCACCCTCTCATCTTCCTCAGATTAATTCATTTGGCCTTCTTGTAAATGCTAAAATTACTGTACAAATGAACAATTAAGGGATTATCATCGTAGCAACTGAGGATAATGTGTCCAAGAGTCACACCTTCAGAGAAGTCCAACTTAACCAAGAGGAAACTGGACAGGAACTGTCTACTGATGATACCCAAAACTGAGTTTCAAAACTGAGGCTGATACACAGCATGGAAGACCACCTCTGCCCTAGCTCTTGCTGTACAACTGTGGACCATGGGCATAAAGCAGTTTAGTGACGTGACCAAAATCCAGAAGTTGGGTATCAAAGCACTGCACCTGAGGATCCAAACATGGGAACCAGGAGGTCTAAAAAAACCTCTTTACCACTTAACTTTCCATTGCTTAGTCCTGCCAAGAGAGAGGGCTTAATTAATGTTTCAAGCATAAGTGCAATTAATAGACTCTGTCCAAATGCATCCCAGATGCTGAAACACAATTAGTTTCATCTCAGCTTCTAGGAACAGGCTGTCTCCTCTTTGGCCCTGTGCAGCAGGTGAAACCTTGGGCTGCCCAGCTGATGGCTGGGCCCCAGCTAATTAAGTGAATTAGGCTGCTTCCATTCTCATTACAGACCCTTCAAAACAATGTCCTTTAAACAGAGACCTTGAAGCTACTTTCAGTAAAACCTCCCCCATGTCTCTGTGCCTCAAATTCAACTGTACCAGCTTCTATTAGGTTGACAGCGCTATTACAGCCATAGTGCTCACTTCTGCTGACTAATTCTCCAGCTGCCCAGCCTGTGCATCCACAGCTCACACACAGTACTTGTCTTCTCATCAGGGATCCAGCACTACCAGTTCCCTCAGCTTCCCAGGCCCTTTATGTGAAACTCCAGCAGCAGAGCTGAAAGCAGTGACGGCAGCAGCTGCTGCAAGCAGCCAGGTTATGCAGAGCACCACATTCCTCCTCTGGGAACGGGCAGCACGAATAAACCCAAAATCTGATTTTATTGCATCTTTCAAATTCTTAACAAGCCAACAAAAATTACTGCTGCCTTTTTTTTTAGTTTGTATTATTATTATTTCCCATTTTTAAAGTGGCAAGGCTTTTAAAACCAATAGTTAAATTTTAGATGCTAGGATACTGTTGGATGTGTTTGGGGATGGTTAATCAGAGTCACTAAAGAAATTAATAATAATAATAATAATAATAATAGTGACAATAACATGAATTCCCCAGCAGGATATGTAAGAGTGGGGGAGTGACTGTTGCTCTCTTCCCTGCCCAGAGTCAAGAGCAAAAGCACATCTATGAGTCTCTCTGCCCATGCTGGCACTGGGGCAGTCCCAGAAAGGCAGGGTGGCCCAGGACATGCAGAACAGGCTCTTTGGAAAGGTAGGACCATTCAAACCTAGGTCATTTGCAGGTCTTAGGGCTTGTCAGGGAAAAAGCAAAGCCTGTTTTTGAATCAGGCAGCTGCCCACAGCAGAGGAGTCTGGGAAGAGGTGTGAGAAGGACGGGATGCAAGACGGGATGCAGGGCAGGATGCAAAGCAGTGGTGGAGCGCATCCCAGCGGGAAGCACAGCCCCGCTCCAAAGCATCAATGGAAGCTTTCCCGGCTCCAGCCTTCCTTCCCAGCACTGTGCCACACACATCTGTGTGGGGAGGGCTGTGTGGCAGAGAGCCAACTCAACAACTCAAGAGGTGCAATTATCATTAAAGCCAAGCAGGCTGGAGCAGGGGAGAGGAGATGCCTCCCTGCCAAATGAATAGGTTTAATGCTGCTCACATTCCTGCATTCCTCTGCTGAAGTGTAATGAATAAACCCTCACAAACTGCTAAAAATGAGGTGGTTTTGGTTAAGCTTTTCGAGTGTGTGTTTTGCAATCTTACACCTCTGCAGACAGAGAGCCCCGCTATGCTGGTAATCTAGGAGCTGAGGTTTTCCAGAGCTGGCTTGTGTAGCCAAGCAGAGACATCAGCACATGCCTATTTTATGGGAACAGCATCCCCATCACAAGCAGGGAAATGGGACAGAAAGCACTGGAGCCAGGCAGGTCCCTTCCCAGGCAGGAGTGCAGCAGGGGTCCCTGACCAAAGCACACACACAGTGCCACTTCTGATGACAGAACAGGACAGGATAGCATAGCACTGGACAGAATAGGATTAGAATGGAATTGAATGGAATAGAATAAAATAGAGTAAAATAGAATAGACCATTTCAGTTGGAAGGGACCTGCAACAACCACATAGTTCAAATGTCTGACTGCTTCAGGAGTGATCAACATTTAGAGAATATAATCAAAGGCATTGTCCAAATGCCTCTTAAACATGGGCAGGCTTAGAGCATTGACCACCTCTTTAGGAAGCCTGTTCCAGTGTCTGACCACTCTACTGGCAAAGAAATGATTCATGATGTCCAGTCTGAACCCTCCTTGATGCAGCTTTGGACCATTCACACACATCCTGCTACTGGATCCCAGGGAAAGGAGCTCAGCACTGCCTTCTCCCCTTCCCCTCCTCAGGAATGTGTTAGAGAGCAATGAAGTCACCTCTCAACCTCCTCCAAACCAGACAAGTCCAGAGCCCTCAGACACTCCTCGCACGACATGACTTTCAGCAATTCCACCAACTTTGCTGCCCTCCTTGGGATGCATTCAAGGACCTTCACAATCTTTTTAACTGGTGGGACCTAGAATTGCACACAGAGCCCCAGGTGAAGCCACACCAACACTGGCCAGAGTGGGATAATCACCTCTTTTGCCCATCTGGTTTTGCCCATTTGTGTTTGATGCACCCAAGAATGATGTTACATGCAAAGCTTTTCTCTGTCTGCACTGGTTTATCTGTAGAGGATCCTGTCTGGGTCTGGAAGCAATAATATTACTTATTCATGATTCTACTGAAAAAAGTAGTGGCTCCTTAGCCAAAGGTCAAAATCCATATGTCCCTCTGCTTGGCCTTGGCTTCTCCAACCTGCCTCTGTCAGCACTACCTCTCATCTCTCCCTTCCTGCCTCTTCATCATCCTCCAGTTCAGTTCAGATTTCCCTCTCCATGGGGCCTATGGTTCAACCCATGCTCCCATCCTTCTCCACCTCCCTTTCACCTCCACCAGAAATTTGTATTGTTATGATGGTCTGTGCCCTCCTCCATACAGACTCTCTTCTCTACTCCAGACTGGTCTCCTTTATGTTTGAAATTAAATCTCAGGACATCTTTTGAATGCTCTTTCATCCAGCATCCAAATCTGCCATTGTCCTTGAAGCTCTTGCTTCCTCACATCACAGCCAACACCCACCCTTCCTGAGACCAAACTTCTCCTGACCAGCAAGAGTACTACCACATGGGTCACGGCTTCTATCCCACCTCATCTCCTCAAGGATAGCCCCTTTCCCTACCTAATCACACAAGAGCTCTGTAACTCTCAATGCTTACCCCATGCCCTACAGTACCCACTGTCTGCTGCTGACTCTTATAATGTTGACTATTACTTAGGAACTTGTTCTCCTGGACCAGTCAATGGAAAATGCCTTTGATACTGAATGACATTTTTTCCCTTCCTGCCCCTTGTCTGGTAGAAATTAATCTCAAAATGTCTGCCAAACTACCTCAGTGACTTCATCAAAACTCTCCTTTGCGTGACATTTACAAGAAAACTCAATAACTGTGAGGCTGCTGGTGTTCTGAGACATGTCTGTCAAAATGATCAATAGTGTCCTGGCATTTTTATTTTACTCTCCCATATGCAAGTACCAATCACAACCTCCTGTCATCGATGCAGACCATGAGCTCCCTGGGGGATGGACAGCCTTTGATTCAACATTTGTACTAAGGACAATAGACTCAGAACCACACTTAGTGCTCCTACAGTCACAGTGGGGAAAATAACACTTTTAAAGACCCATCAAGCTCAAGAGATACCTGCTTGCACTAGGTATGATCCCCAGGCTAACAGCAGACAACATGACCAAGAAGTCCACTTGCATAATGTTGTCAGGAAGGCACAAATTACCTGAGGACAGTTCACAGTGCACCAAGACTCAGGTGTCCTGTTGTTGCATCTACTTAGAACAACCTTGGGATTGGACATCTACTCCATCTATTCTGGGCAACCTGTTCCACCATTTCACCACACACATCACAAAAAATTGTCTTCCTTTTATTTAGTCTGAATTTACCTTCTTTAGTTTAAAGCCATTACCCTTTATCATTACAGACCCTGCTAAAAAGTCTGTCCCCATCTTTCTCATAAGCTCCCTTTAAGTACTGAAAGGCCACAAAGAGGTTTCCCAGGAGCCTTCTGTTCTCTATGCTGAACAACCCCAGCTCTCTCAGCCTGTCCTCGTCAGGGTCACTTTGAGACTGGATGAGCTGGTGTGGATCCCTGAATCTTTGCCATCCCTCCACGTTTGTCATCTAAAGGTGACTGACACCAAGCATCCTTTGGCCCCAGGAGCAGGAGCAGCCTTGAGCAAAACCTCAGAGTGTTCTGGTCGAAATTCTGCCAGTAGCTCCAACCTCCACATGTGCACTGGCATCTCTGCTATCCCACCAAGGAGATGCCCAACTGGCCAGGAAGACAACCTGTGAATATCACATTTCACACCCTGGCCAGCTCTGACACAGAGCTTCTACCAAACTGAAAGACACAGGAGGAAAAAAGCGAGCCCCACATGGAGGTGACTTTCCTTCCACTGCCCAGCAGAGACTTGCAAGGCAAGTTCTTCCACCAGGCTCCAGGGCTGGCTATGCCATGGGCAGGGCTGAGCCTGCCCTGCTGAGCCACCAGTGCCAGCAGCCCCAAGCAGGACCCAGCAGCCCCAAGCAGGACCCACTGACTGATGAGAATCCAGCAGCCACATGAGACCTGTGCTCTGCAGCCCAGAACAGAGATGCACACACAGCAGGGATGGGTTTGCTCTCATCCATTAGATGAACTTGACCTGAACTAATGCTGCAGTGACAGAAACCAGACATAAACCACAGGCTTTACAGACTTCAGACACACAGGGTGAGCTCCCCTACCTCCAGTGCTTCTCACTGGGGCTGGGCTGCATCTCTGCAGATTTGGGATTGATTCACCCCATACAGAGGGATACCACAGCATCTGCACTGTGCAGCACAGGCCCTGCCTCCCCTGCTGGGAAGCACTTCCCATGCTCACATCAGACATTTTGCACATGTGAACATGAAAAAGTTTCTTGGGCAAGAGCTTGTGCCTGCCACCTTGCAATCACCTGTGCTGCAGGTCAGCAGCAGCACTTTTGATCAGGGTTTCTCCAAGGACTGCAAGGCTGAAAACACTGTTCTCTGAGAAACAGGCACAACTCTGCTTGGTTGAGCACAAAAATTTCCTTTGTTTTTATTAATGTTACAATTTCACATCACAGGCATTTTCAGGCTCCCTGGGATTATTTTGTATATCCAGTGCTACACAGTTCACAGGCACAGCCAAGGGCAAGAAGGTCTCTCCAAGGCTCTGATGAGTAGGGATTTCACATGACCCAAGTGGGATGTGTCCACCCAGACATGTGCAGACAGACCTGGGCTTGCTCTGCTTGTGCCTAAAGCTGACTGGGACTCAATCCAGCTTAAGACAAAAGCCACAGAGCCACATTAGTACAGCACTCTGCCCAAGCTCATATGACCAAAGTGGGTGCCCTGGGCAAACACCAACAAGACCTTTGATTTTGCTGTCCACAACAGTTATATGAGAATAGAAGGGTTATAAATCACCAACAGCATAGAAAATTCTTAATAACCGTAACTGGTAACTATTAGAAAGAACAGATTCAAGTGAACAAGTGTGCTACTCTACCCTGGTTGAATGATGGATTTCAAGCCATCTGGTCCTTGGGGAACAATGTTCCATATTGTGTGGGTCTGTGGAAAGTAACATAAAAAATGCAACTCTATTGTCAGAAGGCTTCAATTTATCTGAAAGGATCCTACATCTTCATTAAAACAAAAAACAAAACAAACAAACAAAAAAAAAAAACCAACAACACATTTAGAAACTCACAAGGTGAGAAAGGCTTGGAAAACCAGTTAGAGGGTGCATAATGAAAGGAAATCCACCCTTGAGTGGAAAGAGCTGTTAAAAACCCAATCACCCAAACCCCTGACAACATCAGGGACCTCACTGGTATGGTTTGTGGGGAACAGTTTATTCAACAAAAATGGAAGTGTTCAGAAGGAAGAAAGTGAATTGAAATTTAGCCAACAGAAAGATAAATGTGAATGCACAAAGAAATGCTTTAATATTCTGAATGATCATTAAAAGCTACAGGTGGGAAAACAACCATTTCCTGCATCACCAGTGTCCTCATGTACAAATGGCACCTGGAAGCACCCTATAACCCATCCAAGCAGCCACCAGGCTCAGTCACGTTTAGCTTGAATGCACCAGTGAACACAAGAACAAAGCTATTTCTACATATGCAAGAATGACAAAGCTAAAGAACAAAGCTATTTCTACATATGCAAGAATGACAAAGCTAAAGAACAAAGCTATTTCTACATATGCAAGAGTGACAAGACAACACTACACTGAAATGAAAGGAGCTGATGGTCTACCAAGCTCCCCCCTTCTATTGAAATAAAATGTTACCCTGTGCCATGATTACCTGCAGAGAACTTGGGTTACTTTCAAGACAGTTTAGAGGGGAAAAAAATCAATGACCATCTATCTATACCTCAGCACTTTTGGGACTCTCAGAGCAGTTGGAGAGAGGAAAAAACCTATTTGGAGAGAGGGAAAAAACCACACAAAACCTTTTCATCTCTCTAAGTGATGTGGATGCAGCCTTGATGGGTGAGGTGGACTGGGTTGAAACCTTCACAATGTGTGCAAGTCCAAGTAACCTTTCCTCACTTCCTAAAGCCGCTGCTGGCCCTGGTGCTCACCAAACCTCTCCAGCTGCTGATCCCCTCCACTGACCAGCAGAAAGCTCACCCAGTACAGATGCACACTGAATTTCTACCAGCACAGTGAGCTGTGGGTGGATCAGTGCTGGGGCAAGCACAAGGGCTGAGGAGAGCTGGAGAAAAGAGCAGCGCCATCCCCATGGTGGCAGGAATGGTGACAGCCCAGCTGAGCACACAGCCAACAGCAGAAGGGAGAAGTGGACAATCAGTGCTGGGGCAAGCACAAGGGCTGAGGAGAGCTGGAGAAAAGAGCAGTGCCATCCCCATGGTGTCAGGAATGGTGACAGCCCAGCAAAGCCCAGCACAGCTGAGCACACAGCCAACAGCAGCAGAAGGGAGAAGTGGACACGGAAGAGGAGGAAGAAAAGACGATGGTAACAAATAAAACACTTGTTTTGGGGAAACTGCCTCTAATTAAAACCCCAAAGCAAACACAAATTTGGCAGCTGGAGAGAACAGTGCTGGGTTCTGTTTTGGATTTTCTTGGCATTTATCAGCTTGGTCAGCAGGACACTTGTTAAGCAGCTCATCCTAAGGGAAACTCCTCTGATTTTCTTAAAAATCCCAAGCTGCTTCAAACAAACAAAAATTTTACTCAGGCATTGCCCGTACCCAGCTTTCCTGACAAGGTAAACACATTAATTTTATCTCTGAACAAATATTTTGCCACTTCCTACCTCTGTGTGAAGAAACCAACTAAGGGAAAGGAGGACAGCTGCTTAGTCCAGGAGAGAGAATCCGGATATGCACACAAGGCTTTGAAAAGCGCACAAAACACACAGGTGGGAAAGAAAAGTAAGTGAACAGACAGGAAAGTTGCTCTTGGCCCAGGGACTGGATATGGCACTGTGAAGCTCTAGTTTCTCCTGGAGGTACCTGCAGCTGGTAACTCCTGCCTTGCAACCTGTCTGTGCCCAATGCTGGGCTTTCTCTTTACCCTTTTTGAAGTGATTTGCCAGAAAAGGCTCTGACACATTTGAGCTGTGTCTCCAACACTGTTCTGTCAAACTAAATTAGGGATGCTGCCTCCTGATTCATATCCAAAAGAGGTTCCATCTGTGCAAGGTGATGCTTAGGTTTCAGAGGACTCTTCTGGCTGTCTCCATGCAGGGAGGGAAACACACCTCATAAAGCAGGATTGCACTGAGAGGGGTATTGCTGGTGAGAGCAGGTATTTATCACCACTGCTATCCCTGTCCCTCAGAATATCACTGAGGGAAGTCAGCATGGTAGAACAAGGCTGATGTGTTGCTCAGAAGCCCATGATGCTCCAACCCAGATGTGTCAGCTGCAGTGCTGGGAAATGGAAAGCACTCTAGGAGGAGAGGCGAGAACTTGCACAGAGGAAAGGAACAGCAAGAGGGAAATTTGGACCTATTGCCAGTTTCCAAAGGAGAGGGTTCAGTCACGTGAAGTACATGTTTTTCCTGCAGAGCTTCACCAAACTCCCAGCCTCTGGTGCTGGTGTCCCCAAGGAGCTGCCACTTTGATGCTCAGCACGGCAGTGCCCTGACAAGCAGCAATACTTTGGGGCTCACGTGTCTGCCCCCAAGTCCCTGCACCCATCATCAAGTACAGTCTGCTGGACATCCCACTGCAAAAGTATCAAAGTGACATATGTGCCATAAAAATAGCTGAAATTTGTATTCCTACCCCTTTAATCAGCTTTTAATTGCCAAGGTAAGACAGTACAGATGCTCAACAGGAGTCATGCTTGAATGCACCAGAGGTGTGAGAGGCTTTTTTTGTGGAAATCTTCCTTTTTTTCAACAAATATCTTTGAAATCAAAAGCAGCCTGTAGGAAGACTTGGGAAAACCCAAAATAACAGCAGTGATCCAACCTGCATGCACTGCTCACCACAGCAAAGGCAAAAGCACTAAAACTCAGTGAAGTTAGCAGCACACCTTGGAGGTTTGTAAGCAAACAAAAAGTTAAAGAAGCACGAAGCAGAAAGACTCAAAATTATCAAAAGAGACAGGCAGGAAACAGAAGGAGAAATGGAGGGAAGGTACATCTTCCCTGATTGTACCAGCCTTTTGTATGGAGCCATGGGTACCATTTCAGTAACTTCCTTTTAACAACAGCCCTATTTCATTAATACATCCAAGCACACTGGCACAGCCCTGCCACCACTAAAACTTTTTATAAACCTCTGTTTTACCACACTAAATACCAGAAGTTTATGGGCAAACCTCATGGCAGGCTCCTGCCCAGAGAGCAGCAGACTCAGCACTATGTCCAGGGAGCTCTGGCAGATGCTCCAGCTGTGGGTCACTATCCTGATTTCAGACTCTTGGAAAGACATCAGCTGGTGTAAATGGAGTGTTGTAAAAAAAGCTGAGCTCATTCAGGGAAGATGAAGTCCTTTTCAGTCTGGGAAGTCTCCCACTACATATTTTTAAATCACAGTCATGCATGGGGAGGAACCCAGGCAGGGGGCTGGAGCACCAGCCCCTGTGCGTACGCTCCGTGGCTGAGCATCGTGGGGAATGAGCAACAGCCCCAGCAGCTTTACACAGCACCAGGCTATGTTTTTAACTAAAATGGTCAAAACAGAGGTGAGGGCAAGGGTGGATTCACTGCAAACTGGGGTATTAACCAGCCAGAAAGAAGGTGCACTGTAGCTGCCTCCTCCACACCATGCAGTACCCCATTATCATGCCCAACTCACAGAGCTGGATTAGTGATGAGCTCCCTGTGGAGGTCAGTGAAGGAGGAGGTGCTTCAGGCACCTGCAGCCTGTGGTGCAGCCCAAGGTGAGGCAGCTGTGCCCCTGCAGCCCATGGAGGATCACAGGGGAGCAGAGATCCACCTGCAGCCTGTGGAGAAGACCCACACCAGTGCTGGTAATCTCCTGCTACTCCTCTCAACAACTTTATTCACCAACTGCAAGAAAAGCTCCAGAGGGATTGTCAGCACTGATTCAGAGGCCTATGAGGTATTGCCACATGATTTTATTTTTTACTGGCTGCATATTTCTGGCTAAAGTCAACAAATCCAGTCATTGCTGTTACACATTGTCCTCAGTCTGACATTTATTTTTGCTCATGGTAAAAGAAACTGCAGTTCTTTCCAATTAACTCCACAGAAATGCCTATTTCTCAGACAGGAGTCTCAAAGTTGGCTTGAACTAATCAGCAAATTGGTTTAAAACAATTAGGTTTTGAGGATGACCATCTTCTAGCATCCAAAATGCAATTCTGAGGGGTTTATTTGCTTCAAATGTTATTTTTTCTCTTACCATCCCTATCAGGTTAATCCCAGACAGGACAAAAACGTCATCAAACCCCGCCAGCCCATCGTGGTATAACCAAAAATAGCACAATTTGTTTCCACATCGGGTTTCTCTACTGAAGCAACATATCCTGTTGCAGTCTTGGCTCTCTACATGCCTTGTGATTCAATTTTGAGGGGAAGCAGTTCACAAAGAAGCTGCATGAGTTACTGTGAACCCCAGGAGCACATCCTGCAAAAGGCAGTAGAGAGGACTCTAAAGGTGACTGCACAGGTCAATGCCTTGCCATAGAAATACAGAATCATGAACTGTCCTGAGCTGAGGGAACCCACAGACATCACCACGTCCAACTCCTGTCCTGCACAGGACAACTCCAGGAGTCCCACCATGTGCCTGAGACCATTGTCCAAACACTTCCTGAACTCTGGTAGGCTTGGTGCTGTGACCACATCCCGGGGGAGCCTATTCCAGTGCCAAAACACCCTCTGTGTGAAGAACTTTTTCCTAATAACCAACCTATACCCCTCCTGCCCTGACTCAGCTTTGTGCCATTCTCTCAAGTCCTGTCACTGCTCACCAGAGAGAAGAGATCAGTGCCTGCCCCTCTGCTTCCTCAGACTCGCAGCAGGCTTGGCCAGCTGGCCAGGCACAGCTGCTTGCTGGTGGTCCAGTACAGGATAACTCAGCCCTTAAAACAAGATGAATGAGTTTCAGCAAGTAAGCACAGACTCCCTGACAGAGGGACACAAAAATGCCTAAGAAAGACTTACAGCACATAAAGAAAGCCAAGGCTGTCAAGCCAAAGAGTTGCACAGTGCCCTTTCATACACCATTCTCCCAAGTCTGACAACAGAAGAACATGAGGCTGCAGCTGGGCTTTCATGGGAGCACAGTGCCTGTGCTGATGGTTTCGAGTTGGCTCAGGGTCAGTGCAGCTTCTCAGTGGGAAAACAGCCCTGGAGGACTCAACACAAAGCACAGTGACTCTCTTCTCCCTTCCCTTTGTCAAAGCATCACTTGAAGCAAAAGTCTGAAAATGTGTTACCTGGGAAAGCAAAGCACACGGTGACATTTACAAGTGAGCTTGAGCTCACTCATTTGTATTTCAAAGGCCAGGTTGACACAAGATATTTCTCTTGTTCTAGTTTCGGCTGTGAAGGGAATAATACACAATTTTGAGTACTACTGCCACTGTGTCAGCTTTCCTGCAGACTCAGATACACCAACATTCAGCCTGCTTTGCTTGGAGAACATAAGGACCAATCTTGGAAAATCCTCCTTTGGCTGACATAAAGAAAACCCATTCAGGATGCTTGCTCATGTCCATACAGTCACCAACCCATCCTCAGCTTCCTAAGGCTCAAGTGAATGAAGCTAATCGTGTTGAGTGTCTCCCCTCCTTCAGTAACTTCACAACACTATGAAAGTTTTCCATCTTCAGAGTTCTAGCTGACTGATGGTGTCACATTTAATGACAAAACAGGCTCAACAGTTTAACACCTTTCTGGCCTCTATCAGACTGTAAGACGTCCTCCTTTGTAGGAAAGGATCAGTATTTCTGATACCACCACCAGTAGCAACTCCATCAGCACTAATCAGGCATAGCCATTTGGTGAGAAGTCACAGTGCTCCTTAGACCAAGAGCTGTCTCTTCAGTCAGAAATCTGGTGTAATACTGAGTAGAAATCCAGTTTACAGCATTCCCTGTCATGCCAGACCCATCGAGACCCATGCTGGAGGTGGCAATGTCCTGTTCTGCTGTAACACCTGCCTCAGCTGACATAGCATTCCCTGTCATGCCAGACCCATCGAGACCCGTGCTGGAGGTGGCAATATCCTGCCTCAGCTGACAACCTTGAAACTGGCAGCCAAGGTGCACAGTGCACTTACCTCCAATAACTTCAGCCTCACATCCTCCTCCTAATAAACACCCAACTGTCTCAAAGGAACAACCCATCCTCCCACTTTTCACCTCACATATTTTATGCCTCTGTTTTCAGGTCATCAGTCCAGGAACTCCAGAGCTTCTTGGAAACCTTTACCTGCCTACAACAAATATGTAAAACTGACAAAGCCACAATGAAACAGGTCTCCATCCTCTTGGTAGATACCATCATGACAATGTGGAGGCCTTAAAGAGATGCCATCATACAACAAAGATCATGAATGTCCAAGCAATAGAGATCACCCTCTTCTAAGCAGGACCAAAAGACATGAACATTAAGTGGTCATGTTGCTCCACTGGTTCCCTCAAGTCAGAGTTGACCACAAAGTTTCACTCTTCTTCCATGACTGGATGCCACAGTTAACTCCAGCTCCTTTCCTGTCCCCAAACATATTGGCACTGTCACAGTCCTTCTAACCCAGTTTTTGGGTCCACGCATGTGACCCAAGCATGCACACTAGGAAAGCAAAATAGCAAAGTAAGGTAGGTGTTCAAGAAAATACGTGGGAATCAATTTGCCCAATTAATGATTTTCCTATCTGAATCAGAATTTTCCTTGTAAGTTTGCCATCCAGTGCAGTTTCTTACACTGATCTTCTTCACCCACACACATGTTCCACCTCTGCCCTGGCTGCTGTCTCCAGCTTTCATCCACACCTGTGATACTCTAGTCATGGTCCAATATGTCTCCCCCTCTATTCCAGGGCAGTTTTATTCCCATTTTTAAAGCAATTTTGTCCATATACAATTATCCACATTTGTGGACCCGTGCTCATGTGCACACACAGCTCATGAGCGTGTGTAACTCAGGGATCTGGAGACTTCCACCCAGCAGCTCCAAAGCCCCCACATCCCCCACCTGCAGTCACCTGCAATGGTGCTCCATAGTTTGTGTCTTCCCATGCCTGGCTGGAGCAATGGCCTTGCTTGGGAATGAAGGGAAGCAAAACAGAGAGACCTGGCAATGGACTGGTTGGACACAGCATATCCAAGCCAAGATCCCACCGCAAAAGTGAGAGTTATTTCCTTGTGACAGCACAGACAAGACAAGCTTTATATAAATCACATTCAGTAAAGCATACTCACACAGAGCTATACGTAAGATATATATACAGTACACACCAAAAAAACACCAAGGAGTGTGGATGCCAAAGAAGGGGTAAAATTAGCATGTTAGAGAAGTGGCACAATCTTAAAAGAGAATGGAAAAAAGGCCTATTTTGAACAGTAATGAACACATTTCAAAAATATTGGATATTCTTGGCTTGGAGCCCTACATACCACAACATACGACAATCACATCAGATTGAAGAATGAGAAAAATCAGCCAGAAGGTCCATGGGAGATATCCCAAGAAAAACAAGGATTGCATGTGGTAGGGCGCTGCAGCAAATTATTTCCTTGGCATCACAGAGTGCACCAGTGTTCTGTCTAGTCCAGCCTGCTGCTGAAACACAACTTTCTGAGAGTCACACAGCCCTTACATGGCAAAAATTAGCAAAACCTCAGAAATAATTTATTTAAATCTATTCCTTGAAGGTTAGTCCAACATTAACGAGACAAAAAGCAAAGTTGGCAGGGAATACCAGGATGCCATTTAACCCAGAGAAAGCTGAAATGTCAATAATGTAAATTGGAACCAAATAATACTGTTGGTTAGCTCAATTACTTCATAACAATCAAGTTAAGGAGGAAAAAGGAGATGGAAAATAAATGAAAATGGGCTGGACAGTTTTTACCACAATTGGATAATGTGTCCAAGGGCATTGAAGGGGTCAGGAGCATCCTAAGGTTAGGAATCAACCCTGGGAAGACTTAACAGATCCTCTAGAATGGAAAAACTAATCATTGCAATGTAGTACTTATCTGTAATAAAGCCTACCATAATATTCAACAAGAACTAATTAAATTAAAATAAAGGCACTACATATATTGATCAATAATAAGTGCAAAATGCATTCAGAATCACAGCACTCAAAAATCAAGACCTACTACCAAGATGAGGGCAAGTACGGTGATTTGAAGACGCATCCATTCTGCTCCACACTTTATGGACATCAGGACTTCAATGCAACACCTTGGGTAAAATACCCCACCAGCACTTTCTGAGGAGAAATATGTGCCCAAGACACCAACACAGCTCTGAGCATCATTTGCCCAGCTCAACTTACAGCAAAAAGTTTTCCTAACTTTCCCATCCTTTTTGACGCCGTTTTACTGCATTATTTGATTATAGGCATGAGGGATGAATTGCAGGCAGAGAGTAACTCAATCCCTCTCTCCCTGGAGGAGTCCTACTGGGAGCTTGAAGTGAGGTGCTGACCTTGGTTACTTTACTCTGTTTTTTTTCTCCTGCAAGCAACCACAAGAGAAACCTCAAGCAAAATTGTCCGAAACTCTCCTGGAGATTTGGAATTCAGTCCAACATGGGTGCTATTTGAACTTCATGAAATGAACATCTTAAATAAAAAGGTTTGCGGTGGTGTGCAGCTGTAAAATTGATTTCAAAGCCTTAACACGCCAGCTCATCAAGAGAAATACAAGCACATTCATTAACTCTCAGCATGCTGGCAGTTTCAAAGATGCTACCCATGGCCAAGATCAGCCTGTTATCCCAAACACATTTGTTGCTGTAGCCAGGAAATAGCTCCAAGTTTTATATTTATTCTCTGTTTCAGGGAAACAAAGACTTAATACTGAACTCATTTTACACACAAGCAACAGAAACATCAAGAAACTACAAGGTGGGACTGCTCTCTCCCTAATTTTAGCTGTCTGGAAATTGGGCATCTAACATAAGTCAAATGTTCAGAAAACTTCCATGATCCATAGAGAATCCTGGTCCAAAGCATTACGTGTTCCCACTCTTCACACAGAATTTAGTGGTGTTTACACTGAAACACCATTTTTTTTTTACTTCACACCCAACCTAACCTGACTCCAAACCACAGCCATTCAAGAGTCATAAAGTCCACCAAACAGCAGATGAGACTGGCACAGTAATGCTGGTAAAAGGTGTCCAAGTGGGTCAGCTTTTTGGATGACCAGTCACACTTTTGGACATTTCTAGTCCAGCTGTCTGACCTGCCCATGGTCACTTGGGAAGTATGCTGCAGGGCATTTCACGCTCAGGCTTGAGCTCTTCCCCCTTTTGGAAAATGAAACTGCTTTTTTAGCCTTTATCTGTGCTCTCAGAAAACACCCAAAAATTGATCCCAAGAAGTATCAAGCTTTTTGGGGGGCTTTTTTTTTTAGCACAACTCTTGAAGTAATAGGAAAATTCAATTCGACAAGACAATCCATCTTCCTCTATCATCATGACATCTCTTCATGGATAACCTACATGGTACGGGATTTGCCAGCAAACAAGCACAAGGAATGCCCTTTCTGCTACTTCCCACCTGGCTCTGCTCAACTGCCCAGCAGCCCTGCCCACACCAGTGTCACCATCACAGCAGAGCATGTGGAAAGGGCTGCAGCCTCAAATGTTCAAAACACCATGGCATTGGGAATAACATAAAAGAGTCAGAACCATTCAATTCATGCTCTTTGGGACTATGCCCAGCTAGGAAATCTTCCCAGGAAAAGATCATTTGTAAAGCATTATCTATACAGTAAGGTTTAATGAGTTAATCCCTATCACAATGTATAGCTGATGCCTTCCCACAGAAGAATGCAATCCAGCAAGGACATATTCCTGGCGTGTCACTACACACTCTCAATTAGAATGAACATCAGCTCTCCCTGTCATGACCATGTGGAAAGACAAGATGGAAAACCACCACCCATCTCATCCCAAGTCAGCAGCTCCCAGTATGTCTGCTTGGTGCAATAAGGGCAACCCTTTCCTCCTCAGATGAGCTCTCTTTATGGCTGTTAGAGACCTCTCAGGTCCTCTTTTTGGGAGGAATCCAAATTCAGGCAAACAGACAAACAAAAGAGAAAGGGAAAAAAAAAGGAAACGTAACACATGCAGCCATTTGGCGGCTTGCATCCTGTTTCCTGCCCAAATTTTAATCTCCCTTTCCACAGGGGTATATCAGCATTATGTACCCAGCAGCCCCATCAGTGTGGACCCCTCAAGCCTCTAGGCTCCAGCTCCCATGCCAGCTTCCCTAATGTGGCACTGCTTTGGTTGGAAGTCGCACTGGGGCGGGCAGTGATGACTCAGGGTTACAGCTCAGAAGCATTACCCCTGGGGCACTGAGATGTTAGCAGAATACACCCCAGTTTTCATAACTAACCCTTCTTGACCTCAGCCCCCTTTACTCCATATTGGTTTTCAATACATATTTATAATTCAGAAAATGAACACAGTTTTCTTCAAATGGGTCAAATTTATTAAGGAAAAGCATCCACACAAGGGTAACATCTCCCCAAAGGAGCCATCTCTGCAGGACATGCTGCAGGTCAGACATTCAAGATAAAAATACAGACAATACAAACCACCTCTGAGAGCAGTTTTTTCATGCATGTGAGTAAATCACCCATAGACACCGTTAACTTATGTGAGTAAACCACCCATAGACACTGTTAACTTTAGGAGGAAACAGCAGAACCAAACAAACCACTGATGCAGAACCTAAAAAAAAAAAAGACCAGAAAACACCTGGTTCAACTAAATATATGCAGTCTGCAATTGGATGCCCTCCATGAACACACAGAATGGGTAAGGCTGGAAGGGGCCACACACACCATGCAGCCTGCAAAGGAGACTGTACAGATTCACGGTGATGCCGTGCTCTCTCCAGACACAGACGTGTCACCACTGAACGTGGCAAGCTGCCGGCTGGCCCAGACAACCCTGGGAGCTGCTGATGAAAAGCAGCTGGATCTTGAAGAGAAGTCTGCAAGAGCTGAAGGGAGAGCAGACTGAACAATGTCACAACTTTTCCCCCCATATTTATAACAGTGGCTCTGTGAGAACAGAACACCTCAAAGCCTTTGTTCAAGCACCTGGGTGCAAGGATGGAGCATGCAGAGACCACAGGGCCCAGTCCGCTCCTCCCTCCCCACCCTCCTGTCCAAGCACCCCTGTACACACTCATTGCCCCATGAAGCTTCTTTAAAGAAGCAAAAGTGTGTGAAACAGGAGACAGCACAAACAGATTTTTATCACCACATCCTGCACATATCAAGTGAAATCACAAAGAGGGAGGTGCAGTCCACAAAATAAATAAGCAATTAACCCTCACAGTGAAAGAGTCAATCTCTTGGCTTTGGGGGAGGGGAGGAGTGGTAACTGGGGAAAAACTCATTAAAACCGGGAAGATTAGTGAAATTATCAATGAAATTAAGCAGGTCACCTGCAGGACAGGAGAGCGCAGGTGAGAGGTGGGGAGAGACCAGCCATCTGCAGCTACAGCTGAGCTGAAACACCCAGCAGGGACATGTGCAGGTCCAAATCACAGCAAAGAAATGAGCCTCGTTAAAGGTTCAATTAGAGTAGGGTCTAAATGCAGGCTGGGTGGGTGCCAAAGCGGAGTAGGATGGGCAGAGAGCAGCAGAGCACTGCTCCACCCTGCACTCAGCATCTCCAGGCTGGCCAGGGAGGGTCCTAAATCCACACCAGCTTCGAGCTAAGGCATTGTCCCCGCTTGAGCAGCCACCCCTTGAGCTGCAGCAGGCGGCTGGATTCGTGCCTTGCTACTGCATCGAGGATGAGGCAAAGCACGGCCTGGCAGCCGGGCTCAAACCAGCCGGGCTCGTGAGGGGCCTGCTCGGGCAGGAGCTCGGCGGGCTCTGCTCACGCCCTGCTCCTCACACTGCCTCCATCAAGGAGGTCTGAGATAAAGTCACAGATCGTACTGGGATCCGCACTGACTTAGCTGGGCTACCGTGAAAGCCGGAGGAAGCTGGGAGCTCTCAACCTCCCCACCAAGACAGCAGAGCCACAGCCCACTCTTTTCTCTCCGTAACCTGGCCTCTGGGCTTTGCTTTTTTCGCCTCTTTGCAAGGTCGTTAGGTTTGACAAAGTTATCTTCTCCAGTTGGACCGAACTGCTTTTTCTCAGGGTTGATCAACTTGTGTCATGGAAATTACCCAGGGTGGAGGTAAACCAAGAAAAGGGGCATTCAGATGGTTCCTTTTATGTTTCACAGATCATTTGCATCCTTATTCTCTGCCTTTAGGGCAACTCTCAGTTGACTGAACACCTGCTTTTAGCTGCCGGGAAGCACACAACAAACCTCCTTCTCCACCCACCCCCAATTCACACCCCTTCCGAGTACTTAACTGGTGTCACTCAGGCTTGCAAAACCCTCCGTATTTCAGGCAGGCTGCTCATTTCATGTTGGTCTAGATGGAGATGACAACATTCTCCGGCTTATCATGTCCCAGAATACCAAAGCATCCCAGCTCAAGGAAATCCCAAACTCAAAGAAAGCAGAGAAAGCATAGTAGCTTTGCACTCCATGAGCCCTGAATATCCTTGCTGATATCCACGGTGTCAGCCCAGCACAAAAATGCTTCAAAAAAATGGAGTGACAGAGAAAGAAAGCCAGATGGAGTGAACTTAATTGTGAAAAACCCAGAGAGACGTCCAGCAGCCAAGTAAAAATGAGGCTGTTCCTGGAATCTCTCATACTGCAGAAAGCATCCCTCCCTTCTTAGACACAGCCCTTGCATATCCCGTTAAATTGCTCATCCTTAACATCAATTCTCACAACTCCAAAGAATCAGTTTATCCTGGTCTCTGGATGGAGATTCATGGCACAGTTAAGAGCAAAGAGACCAGTGGCAGAAGCAAACATCAAATACAAGGGCACCCTGAGTCCCTGCAACATCTTCTGGTCCCCAAGGCACACAGACAGAAGACAGGAGAGGTATGTGTCAGGCTCAGGCAAAGGGCAGTAACCACATCATTCCACTGTGACAGTTTCCCTTGCTATAAAAAGGAGAGATTTCTCTCTCCAGGGTGGCAATGAAAACACTCCAATTATCAGTAATACAGAAAAGCTAACAGTAAATTGCAAAGAAAACATTAAATAAATGAAGAATAACACAAACACATTTCCTTTGCCCACTTACAACTAAACAAGAGTGATGTACTACAGCAAATTCTATTTGTTCTTTGACTTAAAGGTGACAGTCTTGACAATGGACCATCATCAATCTCTATTTCTGAACAGACTGCCCTCAGAGAACAAACATTGAGAGCATCAGTAGAAGCATAAGCATACCAAAAATCTTCCAGAGCTACCTCTGCTTAACTACGACACCTTGTACATCGAAATTGCAGCCAGCGTCAATATTTATCCCCACTGCCATAGGGATGAGCCAGCACAGGCTGAGCACTCTGCAAACACAAGCAGAACACATCTCCATCTCCAAGAACTAGGAGGGGAAGAAGAGGGGGTGGCTGAGCAAAGTCAGGCGGATGTCTGTGCAGAATTTCCCCTGGCTGAGAGATGCAGGGATGTGCACAAAAGCTCTGGATGGGGATTCTAATCAACAGAGCTGACATGCAGGCCCCAGTTCTTCACAGAACCACACCTAGGAGATTCTGCACCTTAGCCAAGGTACCAGGATGTGGATGCTCCCTCTACAGGTGTCAGGTTCCCATGGGGAGATGGCAAGCATTGTTCCAAACCTTCCTGTGGCTGAAAAGCCACAAGCCACATCACTCAAAAAGCCAAAGAGCAGAGCAGCTCCAGGGCTGGTTCCCAGGAGGTTACAGTGCAGCCCAAGCAGCTTCACTAGGTCTTAGTGCAGTGGCTCTTGGGGCTGCAATAAACTCCTGAGGCTGGAATCTCTTGCTGATTCTCACTGGGGCTGCAACAGCCAGTGTGAGATGACCCAGTTGGACTGAAACCTCCTGAGCAATCATACCCTATCCTTCAGGAATGCATGTATGCTGCCAGTCAGGGTGTATAAATGCCGAGAGCAGGCTCAGACAAGTGGCTCGCAGATTTAAGCTGCGTCCAAACCTTGAAGAAAATTTAAGGGCAGCTTAGGAGAGGCCAAGCTTTCATGCCCCGGCTTTGGACACCCGAAGCCACAAGCAAGCACCCTGAACTCCAGCCCTCCTACACAGGGTACAGACATTACATAGGCCTTGCAGACCCTACAACCAAACAAGCTGCCCCAGCTATGCTGACAGTGCAGAGAAACAGGTATTGTAGGGAATGATTCAATCCATTCAGATGCCTACAGCAGGTCAGGGTCAGACACTTCCAAAAAATACCTATTTCCCTCCAGCGACTGTAAAAGGAGGCTGGGGGGACTGGATCAGTAGCAGGTAATTCTATCAGAGTTCTCTAAACTTACACAAGTAAAGTCCCCTACTGTGAAGCCCAAATACAGCCAGAAACAAGACCTGTGATGCACAAACCTCAACATATTCCAGATAGTCTCCAGCCCTTCTGATACTCCCAAGCACAACAGCAGTCTACAATCCTCCCATCAGGCCTGAAGAGGCAAATACAGCAAAACCTGTAACAAAAGGAAATCTGGAGGATCAGCAGGAGAGGTCTCACACAAAGGGTGCAGAGAAAACCCAGAGGGCTTCTATCTCCAGGCTTATGAGTGCTGAAAGATATCACCACTCACCTCATTTCCCAGGAAACCCTGGCAGGATCTGACCTCCCTTTGACACGCTCCTCCCTTCTCCTTTCTGCAGTCAATCCAGACCTGTATGACATTACAACAAAAGAAATGTCAGCAAGCTCAATCTTGTCCCCTCCCTCCAACCTAAAAACTTCAATTGCCTTAATTTTTCAACATAAGGCTGCAATGGAAACCAGTTATATATAAATTACAGCTTATATAAATAGCAGCTTATGTATACATTTAAATATTTATAATATTTTATATATTTAATACATATTACCTATTTAAATATATACATACATATATATGAATATATAAATTGGTGAAGGGATGGGGCCCCATGCAAGTGGCTGAACCATTCCTCTGCAGCCACCAAAGTTCAGGCATAAATGATGGAGCCCACAGCCTGTCCCATGCTGGACTACCACAACAACCCAGCAGTGTGGCATGTCAAGGTCCTCCCCAGATGTTCACTGCCAGCTCTAGAGCAATCCCTCAAACACTCCTAAGGAGTAATGGGAGAAAATACAGACAGGAGTGACAGGGAGCCTGGGCCAGAGCGGTGAGGAAAAGGAATGGAGGCAGCAGACTCCTGCACCATGACCCAGAGCATCCCAGTGTCATCATGGAGAGGACATGGGCTTTTCCTCATGGTGACCTCCAGACATTGCTGAGCCCTCTCATCACAGCCCAAGGGTCACACAGGACAGCCAGGTGGACATCAGGCTGCTGTTCAGGTTCTCCGTGCTCTGCTGGGTGGTGGTTCTCATAGACTTTTCTCCCACCACACAGGTCCCCATCCTCTCCATCTCAGGCCACAGAGCCCTTGTTGACACAACTAATAATTCACACAGCCATATATCAAACAGCTTTCTATCACACAGGCTGGCAGTGTAAGTGTGAGGCAGAGGAGGGAAGGGGACCTTTATCACCATCAAAATCTCCTCATTGCTCAGCCTACTTAAATCCAGCCACATTTGCACTGCTAAATTTGGGAGAGTATGAGAAGCATTCCCTCTTAATGGGAGGTGGGGGAGGGACAAGGCGCTTCTGGCCTTCTTTAACTCCTGCCAAGTGCTCTGTAATTCAAAATCCATGTCAGGGAAGCCACTCCTGGCTGCACAGCAATGGCCTAGACCCAGCAAACCTGGAGATGAGTGCCTTAACTCCTTCCAGTCAGCATCTGAGCTTGCCTATATTAAGAAAATTATTGAGTCAGGCTTTAGGAAACAGCTCCCACTGAAATAGCAGGTATCCAGGAGGTATGTGGAGGGAATTCTGGACACCACCACACATCAGCTCCAGACAGTGAGAGACCTGAAGACCCTCCCCTGATAAGATGCAGTGCTCAGCCTGGTACCAGCTAGCAGCAATCCTCATCTTCAAACTCATTTAAGAAGCTGTGAATTACTGTTTTTGGCTACAAAACAGATGAACTACTCAGGAAAGACAGCATCAATACCTGCAGCAGGAAGGGGTCACCATTCCAGAGAAGCATTACCCTGACCTGCAGCACAGGCACCTATAAACACTTACCATCAGGCTTTGCTTTTGAGATATAGGAACAATTAAACATCTCTCTCCCTGTTGCTGACAGGTACAGGAAGGAAACAAAGGTTACAGTAACTTTTCTGGACCTGTTCTCCATAAACACCATCAGCACCTGCACCCTTCTTCAGATGCCCAGAGAAATGTGCCCTGGAAACACAATCCATGGAACATCTGGGGGGCCAGATGTGCTGCTGCCCACGCCCAACAAATAAACATTTTAATTAATCCCAGAGGGTGCCAAGTCCGGTGGTGTACATGGTGAGCCAGAAATTTTCCTCAGCATTCACACTGAGACATTCGAGGGAGCTTTTGAGGAATCCAGGCATGAGCCTGGGCAAGCGGCCGGAGACATTTCCCAAGCAATTCACACACACAAAAAAACCCCAAACCCAAAAAAACCAACCTAGGCTGGTTTTCAGCAGAAGTGGGCATCAAACGTTCTGACATCAAGAAGGATGATTAAAGACAGCTGAGGTGCAGGAAAGATTAAAAGAACTAAATATGCCCAACCTGGCTAAGCAATGAGTAAGAGGAGACGTGATAAAAGACTCCAGGCATCTGAATGAAGGGAGTGGCATGGCATTAAAGGACTGAATAAAATATCTTTCTGAGAAATGGATCCATCAACGATCTCTCAAGAGATAAGGTACAAGCCTCATTTTTTAGGCATTTATAAAACCAGTCGCCAGAACTGAGGTTTTTGAGGAGAAATCCACATTGCCCTGAAGGGAATATACACCAAAGCTTTTTATCTCTGCTATGGGGTGCTGCAAAGAAGGACCTCAATGCCATCAGGGAGCACAGAAAACTTGGGATGGGGCAAGCATTTCATCCACCTCACCCAAGAAGCAGAGATATGCCTTTTGACTGTAAAATTAAAATTTATAAACATACTTGATTTTTCACTTTTATTTTTATTCAGCAGCCCTGATCCATAATGTCTCAGGGTTAGGGAAAAAAAAAAGAAGGAAATAACTACCAACCTATTAAAAATGAACAGGTCTGGGGATCTAACAAGTACTAGATTTTTTTTCAGCACAATAAATAAACATACATGGCATGATACCAAGGAAGCAAGAGCCTGGATTGAGCTGGGCAGTGGTGTTCCTGGCAACTGCCAGCCCAGCAGCTCCCTAGACACAGCCAGAGACAGAACACACATGGGCAAAGTGACAAAATCCTGGAAGTTTTTCAATACTTGGCTCTGATGAGATCATACCCTTCAGTCAAAGTATCCTCTGACCCTCTGAAACCCAGAGGCCTTATACACCTTATAAAGATCAGAAATGAGCCCTAAGGCCTGAGTAAACCACCCAGGAGGAGAGATAAACCTGTTTTGCTGGCTTTGCCCCAAAAAGCCATGTAATGCACACCTCACTATCAACTCTGTGAAGCCAAAACAGTGGATTCTGTGTAATTTCACACAATGTCTGGCCATATGAGGGTCTTCTGGACATTCCCCCTAGCACAGAGCGTTGCACCCTAGGGAAGGAGTTTGACCAGGCCAAAACTATTTACTGAATACAGACATATGCATGATGAGGTTTTTACCAACACCAGCTTATCAGTTCATCTGATGTGCCTGGGGACTGCCAGTGATCACAGAATGTTCTTTCAGGTGCTTCTGCCCCAATATTGCTGATGCAACTCAGCCACTGGGGGTAGGACTTACAAAGCTCAGTGGTATCCCAGATTTGGGTACTTAGAGACTTCTTCCCCAGTTGGGAAAAGCCAGAAGACATTTGTCAGAGGTGTAATTTTAAGTCACTGTTAAATTCACACAATGGCTGCCCCTGACCCCCTGACCTAGTGAGCCAAGGCAGGGTAGTTGAATCTAAGAGGAAACTAGATAGGAAAAAACACAAAAGGTGAGTAATTTTCTTCTAATTAATTCCCTAAACCAGTTCAGTGGGGCTCAGGCAAGTACCAGAAATCTTTCCCCTTTTGGCGTGAGTGAGATCAGCTGAACTGCAACATGTGACTGCAATCCAAGGCAACCTTTGTTTGCAAGACCAAGACTGGATCTTTTTAATTTTATTTTTCCCCCTTTCCCACAGCAACCTCTTAAGTCTGCAACTGCCTTTCTCCATGGGAACAGGAGATCCACCGTTAATTGACCAGTGAGTTTTATTGCAGAGTTGAAACAGGATGTTCACAGAGGATTTTATTGTGGATTTTTTAATAAGTGGGACATTTTAGTAGGCAGTGTATCTTCTTGCTTTATGCCTGCTTGTTGTTTTGAGAGGCTGAAGTACAAAACCAGACTGCCAGATTCATTTTATATACTGAAGAAACATGATTTTGTTCTACCCAATTGTAAAAAAAGAACATAAAAAGACCCGTTCAAAGTGGAGGAAATTCTGCTCCTTATGTTTGGGATGAAAAGGGAAAATTAAAACATCTAAGATAGATTATTATACCTTCCATCAAACCTTCATCTTCCCACAGAATCAGCTGCTTCTATTACTGCAGCAATACTGATGCTGGAGATTACCTGGCTCAATGTATCACTGTCACACAGAATTAAAGGTTTGCAGCCTGTATTTGGACAACTCCCTCCTTTCCTTTTGATGTTAATTTTGGGTATCCCTGCTAAGGCCATGACTGCAGTTTTACTCTGCTCTCATCATGCATTCAGACTGACAGCCAGAGCTGGCAGCTCTCACAGCAGGTGTGGCAGGAGGGCACAGCCCCTCTCTAACCCACAACTCATCCTTCCAGGAACAACTTTGGAATCTGGAGAAGGGAATGTAAAATTTTGACTTGTGCAATTCCCACTACAGGGAGTGGAAGTTATTTTTTCCCCATTCAGATAGTTAATAAGAAACAACTCTCTCTCAAAACACAGATTAGTTTCTACTCAGAAGAGTGGGCTGTGGAGATAGTCCATGTGTTAAAAAAAAAAAAATGCAGAGAGCTCCCACAGGAAGAGCCCCAGGAGGAGCTGTGTTCTGGGAAGCAGCCAGTTCTCCATGTCCTTCCCAAGAAATACATTTCTCATCCTGACACATACATTTTGGTACACCCACTCCCACTCAGCAGAGCCTTTGCCGGCATCCATTTCCCCTGGATATTTTACAAATGCTTATCCAGAGCCTCCCATTCTCACTCTCTCATATGGCAGTAACTGCTATTCTATTTTTGCCCCAGTTTTGAAAAGGTGTGAGAGAGAAATGAGTGTTTTTCATGTTTCCGAAAGATGGAAACCTCTGTCTGAGCTGGCAGCAGCTGCTCTGCTGAGGGAGAGGGGATGGATGCACTTGTCCTGTGCACAAAGCTCTTGGAGAGGGAATGGGGCAGGATGTAAGTGCCTAGACTGCTGCTGGTAGTCTGGAAAGAGTTACTGCTGGGCTGGGGTGAAGAATGCAAGTGACGAAGCAGCATCCTGCAGGGAGAGAAAGGAAAACGTAAAAAAAAAAAAAAAAAAAAAAGCCTTACAAAACCTCCAGCTCTTTGGCTGAATTTCAGGATGACTACACTTTTACTGTAAGTGTTTAGTAACTCAGACTCACATAACCCTCTCTGCCCACTTGGGGCCACGAGATGCAGCTTAGAAGCGACAAGAAATGCTTCACACACACACACACACACACACACACACACATCCAGCCAATCCCTGTCCAAGGGAGGACAAAAAGCCTTTAACAAATTAAGCTGTGTTTCCCATTTAAGCAGAGCTCCATCGCTATTTATTTAACAATTTTAAAGTGTTATTTTAGCCTTCCTGGGTTTTGTGTGTTGAGAGATTGTTCCTGGGACAGGAGCCAGAGTTGCTTAGAGCAACCCAGCAGCTGGAGAGGGAAGGAAAGGCAGGATGGAAGAGAGGAGGAGGAAGATGCCAGCACGAGGCTTCACTGTGGTCACACAGCCCCCAGCCACAGAGCTGGAGCGAGGTGAATAGAAAACTGGGGACAATGAAGGGAAAAAAGAGCTGGGGTGGAGAGCTGTGTGTGCTCCGTCACCATTTGGTGGCTGTTGAGGTTCCCTGCTTTGAGCACCCTGAGCAGGTGTGTGGGGGGATGAGCAGGTGACAGCACAGCTCTGGCAGTCCTGCACACACCAGCATCCACCCCAGGAAGATGCCACACAGCTCTCTGTGGGTACCATCCAGGAGAGGTGCTCATCCTGCCTGAGAGATGCTCTTACAGGAAAACTGACCAGAGGATGGATGACCCACCTGGGCACAAATGTTGTTTGATATACACCTGATCAGAATGCCCTGCAGTACCAACAGCCCTGGAACAAATGCATCAAGGTTAAAAACAACAATAAACATTTCCTGTGGCTATCAGACAACTCCCACTCAGACCTACATCCTCTTGCCATGACTATACTTCCAGATTGGCTTCCCAGAACATCTCTTTGCATGAAATACTAGTCCTGTGAAGTCACCAAAGACAAGATTTCATCCTTACACATAATTATATTCACCATTGTCATTAACATAATAGATCTGTTCCTTGAAAAGGGACTTCTAAAGAGAAAGTTAGGTGTTTTTAGTTTGTCTTCCTTAAAAACTTAAAAATCCTTTGTGCCAATGTCTTTGCAGTCCTTTTACCCTGTCCTCTGAAGTCCAGCAGTTGCTAGACTCTGCACTTCCTCATTTAGAGTTGATGCTGTTGAGTCACCTGTACAGCACCCTGGGGTTTCAGAAATGCAGTTTGGAGCCTTCAGCATCACCCAAACCACCAAAGACAGGTTTTCTGTGTGCCCAAAGACACATCCCAGAAATGCCACTACAACTTTGCTGACCCTACTGAAGAGCTCTGCAGCTCCACTGTCAGCAGTCCTGCCACACCAGCCCTGCACCAGTAAGCCTCATGTGGCGGTCACCCCTTCATCTGGTGATATCATATGGAACTGTCTGGGGATTTGACTTCTTCCCAGAGTAAGCCCCAGCCTACCAGCCTGGAAAAGGCAATGATTAGTAAACTACTTGTTCTCGTCTTCACTTTCTCTATACCCATCTTAAGACAAATTACCATGCTTCTTTTATTTTTTAAGCAACTGAGATCAGCACAAGCCAGATTCAGTGACATGTCAGACTTGTCACTGAATTCAGTGACAAGCAAACATAGTAAGCTGCTTTTTGGCTTTTTTTGTTGTTGTTGTTTGTTTCTTTGTGGGTTTTTTCCCTTTTTTTTTTCCCCCCCAAGGGAATTTTAGCATAAGCAAGACTGGAACTGAAGCCTACATCTTCCTAGCAAGGCTCACATCTATATCCTCCAAGATTGTGGACAAAGACTCTGTCTTTGAGCTGTACAGAGATGCAGCAAGGCAAGGGAACCCTGCAAACCACGGGGGAAAGCTCTGCAGCCTACAAAAAATCAACCAGGCGTGTCCTGTAGGTCTGCCTATCTAAGATCTTCCTCTTCAAGGCACTTCTATATCCTCCAGTGATTACACTGTTTCAGCTTTGATGCTCTGTGTTCTCATTATCAACCAACCAATACCGGAATATCCTTTCTTCTTGCAGTAAACCCCCTTTTTTTCCCTAGGGGTAGAGCTGGTTGGACAGAACAGACCAGGCATTTAGCATTTCATCATAAACCTAAGTATCAGCTTGAATCACTAAGGCTTGCACAGCTCCAGCACATTCCCATCAGCTGCAAACACCAGCCTGGTAACATCCCAGCAGTTGCAGGAATATTTGGTTTAGCATCCACAGCAGAGGAGATTGTCAGCTTACATCACAGCACAGAGTGACCAATTTGTGGTCAACCAAACTACTTCCAAGAGCCAAAAAGCCAAGTGCAAAGAAGTAATGACAGAAATTTGGATTCAAAACATCAGGAGGCGTTGAGACACTCAGCCTCAGCAGCACTGACAGGGGCAGAAGCCATGCCAAAATCTGGATGCAAGGACTGCAGAAATGCTGGGCCAGGAGGGAAGTCAAACAGCCACCAAGCCCTGAACCCTCTCTTGGCTTGTCTTTGTGCTGCTCTCCAAGGCAACACCGGCACAGCCCTGCCAAGAGCAAGCAGGACTCGGCTGCAGTTCCCAGCGATGAGTATCACTTGCCCCACCACCCAGGAAGGGCTGCTGTGCTGCTAACAAAGAGTTTCTAATGCTTTTTGGGTCAGCTCCAGCCTCACTCATTCTCCTTCACCACCACCACCAGGAGCTGGAACCCACACTTTGAGAAATGCCAGCCTACCCCGTTGCTACCAGGCATGACAGAGACGATGCACTGGGAGACCGTGCCCAGAAAAGGAATTCCCTATATGCAATTTTTGTCTAGTCCTGTCTTCAGACATGGAGAGACATTGTGTGCTGTATTCTTCACACCACCTTCCTGTCTCAAATCTGCTGTGTTCCCTTCAAATCTCAGCTCTACCAGGTGCTCACAACCTCCAGTTCCTCTCCTTGCCCTCCTTCCTCCTGCATAACATCTGCTGTCTGCGTGGCCATACTTTGAAATAAATTTGGAGAGACTTCAGCTTTTTCTATACTGAGTGAAATTCCTTGTCCCAACTCACATTATGGACATGAGGTGTGACTACACAACTGACCACACAATGAGCTGCAGCACAGTCAATACCAGGAGAGCAGAGATACTTAGCCCCAAAACTACTGCTGAAGACAGCATACCATCAAACCACAGCCTGACACCTGTGGGCTGTTGGTTTTGGTTTTTTTTTTCCCTAGGTTTAATATATGCAAATCTTCCAGCTATTCCTTCTAAGTAAATTTTCCCAAACAGAAGCTTCATCTTCCCAAGCTGCCTGCTTTCATATTTAAAATAGAGGGGCTGAGACTAGATGCTGTGTTTCAAACAGGGTTTTTACAGAACAAATTATTACCTTTGCCATTTTTGTCTGGGCTATTCAAGATCTACCTGTCTTCTAACAGCATCTGACTGCACAACAAGCTTGTGATTCACTGCAGCTCACAGATTCCTTTCTGTAGTTAACCTGCTCATTTTGAGAGTTACTGCTTATTTTGGGTATGTGCATCCTGTTTTCCAAGAGTGCTGCTTTGCACTTGTCTTTATTGAATTTATTTTTCCTATCTTTAAACTAGCCTTGCAGCTCATTAAGGTAACTGTAAGAAAAAACGTTATGACCTGAAGTACCTGCAATGTCCCTGTTTGCATTTCATCTCCTGTATCATCTGCAGTCTACCATCTGATCTGCTCCTGACACTGCAAATGACTTCCTGATCCAACAGAGAACTATTTCTTTTAGCTTCTTAAGTACCAACTTACAATGATTTCATCTTCAGCACATTTCCCAAGTTTGTTTACTGAGCTGTTGGGATTTCCTCAAGAAGTACTCTACAACTTTTTGAACTTCTTTGGTAAAGTCACTAAAACACAAGACCTGGTATGAGACTGCCTAACAGTTCTGCAGGCTCTCCATCCTTCACGAGAACTTGGGAGGTATCACAGCTAAGGGCTGGCAACTCAAGACAGTATGAGTTCTGAAGTTACTTGAAATTTTATTTAAAGTCAGCTCAAGCAAATCATCCATTCCCCATTTAGGATCAGCATCACAGTTTTTCAAGTCTTACCTACCCAGCTCTCTGCTGCTATTTCCTGTGGCTGAGCTAAGACTTCAGGGCTGCAGGCACTTACAAAGAAAAGCTCATGCCCAATGGGTTAAGAGTTGTTATTTTCATTAACTTTAAATCATAAATATGATTTCCACTTGAAAAGGGAACACTTCATTTAACAGACACAGTGGCTCTGATGGGTAATGAAGGGTTTCGAAGGAAATTAAAAAAAGGGAAGCAAGGGGGAAAAGAAAAATAACACTTCCAGAAAGTTTTCCGAAGGAAATGAGTAACCACTTGTTATTAAATGATAAATCACAGTCCTCAGGAAGGAGCATTGTCTGTGGTCTATTTTTAATGAGAAAATACCCGTCACTGGCACAAGGGCGATATGGGACACATCTGTGGACAGTGGGAGTGTTCACTGCGAGGTATCATCTCACTGCTACTATTCCCATCACTTATCAGCAACAAAAACAGGATGAAAAGAACATGGCTTAGAGGGAAAAAAATGCATCCAGGGCAACAAACAAGGGCTGCTGTTCTCCATGGATGGAAGACAGGAGGAAACACTAGAGACCCAGGAGAGGCTGAGTGTAGTCTTGGGCTTTGCTTGTTTTCCTGTGTGAGGGATGCACATGAAGCCACCAGGAAGCAAATCTGTGCTGACCCAAATGTCTCTGTGGGGGGGGGTTAGGTAACCTCCAACATGCAATTGCATCCTCTTTGTCCCCAGGATGGGGACACATTAGGTACACAGCCAAAAGAAGCCCTCTTTTCCCTAAGATTTGCAACTAACACAGAGTTTTCTGGGGAAGCACCTGATGCTGCAACACCACTGATGCTGAACACTTGAAAGGTGTAATTAGCCTGATTTTATGCTGATAAATGAGTCCCAGATTCTGGTGGCAAAGTGACTCAGCAGCTGGGAACAGACACACTGTCAAGGGAAGGGAAGCAAAAGACAGCAGAGTTAGCTGGAGGTTCAGGTATAAGCACAGCCTCAAAACAAAATCAGTGGCCCAGACCTGGCCATCAGGCAGCAAGACTCCCTGCACACCACTGAAGAGATCATTTTTGGCATCTTATGTCAAGCCCAACTCTCCCAAGTCCCAGCCCAAGCAATGGGGTTCAGCTGCAGCCCAGGTTCCCCATGCATTCAACACATTCTGTCCCAACACCACACACCCCCACAAACTTTCCAGACTGCAGCAGTAACGAGCAGAAACCTATGGCCAATGTGCTGAAATACCATGCACTATGCCTGATTTTACTGTGAGGGTGACCAAGCTTGCTCAGGAAGATTGTGGAGTCCCCATCTGTGGAGATATGCAAAAGCCATCTGGACATGGTCCTGGGCAACTGGCTGAAGCTACCTACCACCTGCACGGGTCCCTTCCAGCTTCAGCCATCCTGTGACTTTTTAATTGCAAAGCCACCTGCATTGCAATCCTTCGCTTTCACTGACCCACAAAAAAGACTGTAATTATTCAGTTTCTCAACTATTGCTGACATTCTTTCCATAGATGAGGTTTAAGCCTTTTTTCTCCCTTTTCTTTTTAATAGGAACTTAGCCCCAAAGTTCACAGCAGATTATAAAACATGCACACACACATCACTCTTCCAAAACAGCATTTTAAAGTGTTTGCTTGATTTTCTTTTTCCTGCCACCCATAAACCACCACCCTGCTGGTCTAATTCATTGTGTGGCATTTTGCAACGAAGCGTAAAATGGTATTAATCATAGCTCTGAAAAAACACAAACTTCTTCTCTGAGGTTTGAAATAACCATTTGGAAGAAAAACTTCCAGGAGCCAGAAGGACTGACAGGGCTGGAGACTGAAGTCCTTGTTTTCAAAGGCCAAGTGTATCCCAATATATCCCTTGGACAGTTGCCCCAAGCCAGAGTTATAATACTTTATTCTTCAGTTCAAGTAGCAAGAAGGAGATTTGGTACAAAATCAGTACAAATACCTAAAGGGAATAGGGAGGAAAATGTGTGGTAAATCTAATGGGAGGCCTGAGCTCAGACTGCAGCTTTGGTGAAAGTGTCTGAAGCCTCAGCTGCCTCTCATCTCCAGGATGTTGCAGCCAGAAAGACCAGATAAGGGTACCCACCTCTCACAGGCAGCACCTGAGCATCAGGGACAGTGTGCTGGCACTCACCAATGGCATAGTGTTGCCTCAGCCACAGGCAGAAGCACAAAGATTTGCAAAGGCTATGCCAAAAAATAAAAATCATTATCATCTTTGTTTTCTGGCCAAACACCACTGGAGAAAATTACCTTCTACATAAATCAAGTTCTTTGTTCACTTTTGTGGATTCAGTGCTTCTCACAGAAGGGGAGCTTCTGTCAAAGATGGAGTCAGAAAAAAACATGAAACTCTTTTTTAAGATAGATGCTTTAGCAGCTATTTGCCAAAGGCTTTGGAATCCCTCTGCTTCAGTGCTAAAACATTAATAATTTAAACACCTTCTTTTAAATTAGGAAGGGCACTAAAAGAAACTATTGAAAGAGAAAAACCATCAAGCTTGCCACCACCTCCAACTCAAATACTGACATTTTCTCTCAAACCTCAAAAGTAGTTTCAACAACCTGATAAATGAGAAATTTACGTTTTTCTTACCTGTCCTTCCCTCACACTTTCTCCTCTGCCATTAATCTTCCAGGCAAAGCAGCTGACCACAAGGACAGGGCACACCAATCATCCCGGTACAAAAAGACCCAGGATGCTGTAACCAGGGGCAGGGGTGGTGCAAACAGTTGTCAAATGTTTCACAGGGCATGGCAAACATTTCGTGTTTACTATTATACTAGTGGGGTGGGATGGGATGGGATGGGATGGGATTAGGATAGGATAGGATAGGATAGGATAGGATAGGATAGTTGGAAGTAGGATAGGATACGATAGGATACGATAGGATACGATAGGATAGTTGGAAGGACTGCAAGCATCATCTGGTTCAACTGCAAGTACTTTGTGTTAGAAGAGCAAGACAGAGAGAGCAAGACAGAGGGAGAGAGAAAATAATTATTTTCTCTTCTTTTTAATCTGTAACCCCAGGCTCCTGTGCATGATGAAGTTCCCTGCTTATTCAAAGCCTCTATGCCTCTGCCTGTCTCAGCTACCAATGCCTTCCTTATCAGCACATTTTATTCTTTTCTATTCTTTGAAGAGCTCTGCAAATTGAAAAAAGGGTATTATCTTCATATTTAAGAGAAAAAGAAAGGCTGGCAGAGGAAGGTGTACCTCACTATCAAGGTTTTTGCAAGAGCAGGAACAATGTGGCAGACCAAGATCCATGCTGTCTACACAGACCCCATCAGGGACCCCACCTCCTTCAGCAGCAGCTGCCCCAGGCACAAACCTCTGTCCTGGTATCAAGGTGGCCAGACAAAAGCACATACTTGGAGACACATCCCCCCTCTCCCATGAAGATATATGAACTTCAGATGGATTTGGACCAGTCCAAATTTGAAAAGATGTGTACAGTCAGGGGGCACCATCCATTTACTCCATACCAGGTCTTCTCTTGAAGAAAACCTCTTTGATTTGAGTCTCCACTGCAGCCATGCAAGCAATGGAAAAATGCAACCTTACGTCTCTCCAAAGGATGCTTAGACACATCTCTTCCTCGGGGGAAAAACGAGGATTAACTATTCAAAACCTACATGCCAGGCAATCTGGTGACCAAGTGCCTCCCCCCGATAGCTTTTCCAGACAGTCATGAACTTTAAACTATTTTTTGTCTCCAACTCTCAGCAGCTCCTAAACAGTGTGAGCTAAATATTTATAGAAGAATCACTGTTTGTTTAAGTTCCAATCCATACTCCCTGAAGTCCAATACGCCCAGATCCTGAAATGACAGCTGATTACAGAAGAGCCTGAAAACAACACAGAGGGGACACTGAGACTTACCAGATCTTTCATCTGGATGTTTTCTCCACTGGTTGTTTTGGGGAGCCTTTCCCAGCTTCTTTCAAAAGAAGAGGAACTGCAGCTCTTGCCAGCCAAGATCCATGCTTCATCAGAGACTTTGGCACAGCTCTGCTCAATGACAGAGAGCACCAGGTTTTGGGGAGCCCCCACTGTGCTCCAGTTAGGCATATGGATTGCTGCTGGAAATGCAATGGAAGCACCCAAGCTGCAGAACAGCAGGCACTAAGGCACGGGAGAACACCCCAACACCAGTGCCACAGCTGGGGCACAGACAATGTCTGTCACTCTGTCACTTCAGCTTAACAAGTTCTACCCTCACTCATCTCTTCCGGACTCAGCAACAGCTTTTCCAATTTACCATGGCGTCCACTCCACCTGAACAAAACAGTCCTCCCATACCTTACAAAAGAACTAAGGATACCCACACCTTCTGCCTAACTAAACAGCCTGTCAGAAGTTGAAAAGACACCTGTATAAGCTGACACACTACTGCTATAAGCTAGCCAAGTCCAACAAGTCAGCTCCTTACATATGCTGTTGCACAGTTTCATGGGTGAGGCAAGAAAAAAATAAAACTGTGCTTCATCCCCTGTAATCATGTGTGACCAGAGTTGTCCTTTTGGAATGTAACTGGGGACTCATCACCACAAAGGAGCACACAAGATGCAAGGCTACCAAGCAGGCACAACTCTATGACAACACATCCCAAATGAACATCTCACCCTGCAGACCTCAGTGTCCAGCTTGGCATCTTTAGAGGGACAGCAGAGGCTGGGAGACAACACCCAAGCAAACACACTTCCAATGACCACCCAAGGCCGGTAATTCCCTTTTTTTTTATGGTTTCCCACACAACTCCTGCATGAAGAACAGAGCAGAAAGTGCTCACTCCCCTCAGATGTGTCTTTGCTAAAGTCCAGAGACCTCAAACCAGCACCTACTTTGAACATGCCCTTGGATGACTAGATGTTGCTGAAGAACTCAAAAACCCCTCTGACAGCTGCTGCTGTGTCTATCCCATCAAGATGAATTCTTCCACTGCAGCAATATGGGACTCAGCAAAGTTGCTCCATCCTGGGGTTCTCCAAGGGCTAGAAGGACTCCTTGCACAGGGTGTTTCAAGGCATTTAGCCCCAATAAAATAGAAAATGTGGTTTTCAAGCAAGAGGATAACTTTTGTAATCAGGTGGATCTCAAGGACAGGTTTGCACACTCATTATTCACCTTCCAGCGTGACGGCCCATGCACGGATGAAGGACCAATTGTGGAAATGTCCGTGCCAATGCCATGAATACACTCACAGCCCACACCCATCCTCACATATATTTTATATCCAGGTGTGCCTATGCACACATACACATGTAAAGTGCCATGAAACCTCCTCCTGTGTTACCTGCATGGGAATATGCAGGAGTTCATATGCAGGAGTACAGAGGGCCACCACAAGCCAGCCATGCTGGCAGACAAGACTAAAGAGGAGAGTGCAACAAGAAAGCTGGAAATAATGACAAGCACTTTCATCAGTAAAACTGCAATTACCCAGCCAGCACACAACCTTGCATCTCTGTGGAGCAAGCAAATCAACTTATTAGAGAGATGCTTCTACTGTGATCCGACTTTTAGAGAAAGGGTAGGAACTGGCCCAGCTTTTCTATGTTTGATTTCTCTGGCTCTCATTCCCCATTATTGGGGAGTCACCATGCACATCACCATGGCTGCTGGGTCCACTGGAGCCAGCCATGGCTGGGAGGTTGAAGGCACAAGCCTGCAAACAAGGAGCCTTCAAAACTGCAGCTGTTCTCCTCCAGCATCATCCACACATTCAACATCATGGAGTTGGCTTTACTGATGCTTCATGGAAGAAAATTTTACTAGGGCATAGAAGAGAGACACTTTTCTATTTTAATTCACCTGGCCCTAAAAAATAAAAATAAAAGAGAAAATAAAGAAGAAATACAGCCCCCCTCTTTCCCTTTTTACATAAATATTGGATCTGAGCACTTTATGCTCCTAAGAAGTTAAAAATAGGAAATAATATCAAGTCTGTGTGCTGCATCTTTTATCAAAGCCCTTTATAAACATCAAAACCAGCTCCTCTGCACTCTTTTATACTTTCCTGCTGTCACTCACAATTCATAAAAGGGGTCTACAGAGATACAAAGGGTAAGGCACTTTCCAGTACTGTCACAGAGAGTCTGGGACAAAAACAACCAGCTTTTTCTCAAAGCTCTGAAATCTAACAGCAATTTTATGACATAATGTCACTTTTAGCACAAGAGATGAATAATAGATATTCAAAATATAATAACACTTTCATAAGTAAACAATGCTTTGCAGTGTCAAAGCTTTTCAGCAGCAGTGTCAAGCCTTTGCAGAAAGATCAACAGTGCAATCACTGAGCAGCACCGGGAAGCAAACACTGCATGAACACACACATGTTTAGCCAAAAGGCAGAGTCTCTCTGGCCAAACTCCATCTGCCTTCTCTAGAGGCACACATCCAGATCTCCTCTACAAAAAAAAAAAAAAGGGAGGTAGGGAGATTAACAAGGTGACCCAGAAATCCCTTACACTTAAATTCGACTTTGACCCTGCCATCTCTGAGAGACAAGTGATAAATCCAAACCTCCTCCCCACCTGAAAGATGAGCAGGCTTACACTCATCTATATTCAAGAGATATGAGCATTAATTAACTCCAACATTAAAAAAACACATTTGAAAGATGATAGCTGCTAGAATATTCATGACTCTCACCCAGCCTGTTTATATAACTGGATATGAAGCGAATCCTCCGAGTAAACCATGGCAAACCTGGCAGCATCATTTACCTGTTCAGCATCTTTTCCACAGAAAGCAAATTCCATAACTTGTGGTCACCACTATTTTTTTTCCTGCCCTGCACATAAGAATTCGTAGGGAGGAAGTGATAAACCCATGATAAAAAAAATTCCAGTGAACTGTCAGCATTATCCTAACCAAAAAAGAATTTCCTCCTTAGTCATCCACAGGCAGGGTAAGCCAGCTCCCCCATGAACTACAGAAGAGCAGGGAAAAAGTGCTTATCTGGGAAATTACTTCTCTTCCTAGTACCTTGGTACTTAATTTTTAAGCAAGGCAAAGGTCAAACAGAAACCACCTGATGGTGATACAAATGGAGCCCTGGATAAAACGGCCCAGGGGCCACCACAAAGAGCTGCTCTCTGCAAAAAGCTTAATGAAAGCCAAGAGATAGTGCCAGTGGGGAGGATGATGGCAATCCCACATCCATGTGCCTCAAGAATGCTGCCAGGGGCAGGAGGGCATATCCAAGCTGTGGAGGGGGCCAAGCCAGGGCAGTGTGGGGTCTCCAGCATCACTCAGCTCTCCAGGGAATGCCCCCAGCCAGGCAAACTGGGCTGCTGAGCCTGGGGTGAAGATACACTTCTAATCAGGACAGTAAGAGATCCAGAGGCACCAGGGCTGGAATGCAGCTGTGCCTCATCCCCCAAGCTGTCTACAATAATTGTTATAAATACAGGTACTTCGTTGTGTTGCACACACTCAGGCCCTGTTTCTGCTGCTGGAGCCCCAGGCCTCTAATCTGACTTCCTGATTTTGACACTGCAGAGACAAAGAGGAGGCAGCACAATGATGGTACCCTGCAAAAGTACAGCAGCAAAATCACAGGATACCCAAAATCAGTGCCAGGGAAAAACTAGGAGGCTGGGTTTGATTCTAGGTCAGGAAACACCCTGAGAATACAATATTGCCCAAAAATGGCATTTTGTTTTTCTGAACTGGGCTCCACACTGCAGGACAAGAAGATTAGGTAGATGCCCTCCCATGGTGGCAGACTGGCCCTATAGCAGCCACTCTGCTCAGGAATTTTTGTCTGCTGCCCTATATAAGCAACCAAACCAGCTTGGAGATGATTAAAGCTTCATCAGAAACTCTTCAGATCATGTCCCCTTCACAGGGGGAGCAGTGCAAATCCTGCCACTTTACCAAGAGCCCCTCCAAGGGCCTCTCACAGCCCTGGGATGCCAGCCAGCTTTGGAGGCTTTACATTTTCGTGGCATGAGACAAATTTCGCTAAGAGTTCCTCAATGCTAATCCTCATAATGCTGCCCAGCAGCTGGGAGCACCAGAAAACAGCCTGTTGGCACCTCCAGCTCTGCACAGAGCCCCTCAAAGCAACACACAGGATTCAGAAGCCAAGCATACACCTCTTGCTTTCTTGCTGGCATTAACAATATGTCTCATGATAAGTCACTGCTTCTTTGCAACCTGAAGAACACAGCAAGTCAGCAGATAGCTCAATATTTACTGTGCACAGTAAGTCAGGAAAAGCGTGGAAAAGCAAAGATCACACATAAAGAAAAGCAACAATCACACATAAAGAAAGATTTTTATTCTGAAAGTAATGACTGGGATGCTTTGGTTAATACAAAATTCCAAGCAAGGTCTTAAAGCAATCAATAGAGGATCATTAAAGACATACTAGGAGGATAATTCCAGATATTTAAAAATATATGAATATTTATTTACTTATATAAATAAACAGAAATATGGCCTAATGTATCCCCAGTTACATGCCCTGCAGTAAGGGCACAAAGTTTGGGCACAAATGGCATTCATTAATAAGTGCCCCAAAGGAGACACAACCTTTAAAGGAGAGCAAATGCACAATTCAAAAGTGGTTGATGTTTTTAGCATAAACTAAGGACTGACATTCAGCTTTAATTTGCTTTGTTCATGTTGACTTTCACTGCTGCACAATGAGCAAAAGTCAGCCTGTGCAGGATGAGCACAGGTGAATCAACATCCTTCACCCTGGGCATGCTCTCCTCCAACCTCCCCATGCAGGACAGGGGAAGAAACATCAAAGCAAAATTTCAGCTTCAGCACTTTCCTCAAGCTAAAGAAGATGTGAATTCAAAGATTCAGCTGTAAATATTTTAAAAGTGGCAAATGGACTTTTGGCAGCCAAAATAAGAATCTTTAAAAGCACTAGCATTTGCTGCCCCCAACCCTCACAAATCCAGCCTGCTGAAGTCGTAAGCGAGGTTGCCCACAAACTGAAAGTTGAAACTAGCTTCAGCCCCAATTCCAAAAAACCTGGAAGTAATTTTAGAAGCAGGAAACCATCAAGCAAGAGACAGCACCTGTAGATTAAAACCTCTTCCTCTGTCAGGCTTCAACACATTTGACTCACAAAACCATAAAGAAAGTAAGACTCCCTTAAAAAAGCCTCATTGTCAAAATTTTTTATAGCTTTGAGGTTATATTTTATCCTTAAACCAATAAATACTTGCAATTCCTTAATTTGCTGCCAGCTGGGGAGAGATTTAAAAACTTCTGCAAACCTGCAATTTCAGTGCTGGTCTGTGCTGGGCACTGAAAAATTCCGTAGGAGTGAGAGTGAGAGGGGTTAGTCATGACAAGAACATCCCTGCAATGTGCCAGGGCTGCTTTTCACTGTCATCCAACCATCCTTAATACTGACTTAGACCATCAATGATTTTCATAATCAGTTATGTGCTTTTGAAATACACACCCACATACATAACCCTCAAAGGCAGCCAAATAGCAGCTTTCTGGGTTTTTTTATTATTATTAATAACATGCATCTGTATACAGACCAACTCCTTAAAGGACATTTTGATCCAAGGATCTGCAACCTGACTCAAAGCAAATCTTTGCTACTTTACCAGCAAAACTCTTGAATGCTAATGGGGTTAATCTTTTAATTAGCACCAAGGGATGCAGCCAGCAGCCCCCCTGCCTGGATGCTCACGCTGACCAACAGCAAAGCCCTTAAACTACTTATCCTCTGAAGCTGCCCCACATCTATGCAGGGTGAGACCTGCTCTGAAGAAAACCTGAGACGATTTTTCATCCCTGTAAAGGACAGCTGCACATTTACAACTGAAGCATCATTCCTGGCCGAGCTCTAATTCTTGGGCCACTCCCAGGTGGCCCAGAAGTGCCAGGTGCCTGCCAGACTGTGTGTGACATGGGAGTCACACTGCAAGGGGCCGAGCAGAACACAAAATTCAGGGTCCACCTACCATGGCTTTTCTCCTTGCTCACTGTCAGCGCTGACCCTGCAATGCAGAGGTCAAGCACCCTGGGGCTGCTCTGGGTTATCCGGGTTACAGGCAGGTTTTGTTCAGTGTCCAGAGGCACCAAAGGGCCTGGCAGCACCAGAGCAGAGCAATTGATGCCCCATTCGCTCCCAGTTACTCATAAAAGATAAAGCTCATTCCACTGCTGCTGACATAGGACCTTTTCACATCTTACAGCAACAAGGGGAGAGATCTGGTTTGCAATGTCTCTGTCAAACAGCTGACCACAAAAAAAAAAAAAAAAAGGATTTTTAATATTAGTGGTGTTTGCTTTAATTGTAGATAAAAAGAACAACTGCAAGAGATTTGTCTTTCTTAGGTGCTTTAGAAGTTATTAGGAGCTAGTTAATAAAACACTAGGGATTTCAGTGATGGGATAACTGTTAATTCAGGTTGAGGAAGGAAAACTATCTGCAAATGAAGAGCTGGTTCCAGGGGATGTCTCTGCAGCAGAGCACAAAGTCATGCAAGCACACGGAAGGGTCTGGCCCTGCTGGGCTGAGCTCCGGGCAGTGCTGCTGGAGAAGGCTCTGCCTTGGCACATGACTACACTGCTGGGGCTTGAGCATGGACCATCCCCACCAGCCTGGCAGGATGCTGCTTCCACCTCCAAATCCCCACTGTTAGCTCCAGCCTCTCTTACAAGCACAGCAAGCACTTGACTTTGCTCATTGATAAAGCAAAGAACATCTTTATCCCAATCTCTGTCTACAATCTCCATCTGGCCTACGAGTCACAGTCAAACTGAAGCGTGAGGCAACTGATTATGCTTCCCACTGAACATGCTCTATCCACCCTACCCCTCTCATTTCCTTCCTCTGATGCAAAATTGTGCTTACCATGCAAGAAGATGAAACTTTTAATGCCTCACAAATGCTGAGGGGAATGCAGAATAAATGTACATCAAAGCATTTTCAACCCTTTTCCTTCATCGCCTCCTCTTTGTATGGTGAAAATAAAAGTTAGAGACAAAGAGCTAATTTTTTGTCTACTCTGTAGAAGGAACCCTGAGCCTTTGACCAAACCAGCACAAGTGCCAAAAAGAATGATTTTCACAGCAAATTGATATCCAGAGACACCAAAACCAATAATTCTCTGTTAGAAAGAATGGGAAAAAAACTTGTCACCTCCACAAAAACATCTAATTCATTGTAAATTACTCTAGTGATGCAAATTTGGTTGTTATCACTAGTGCTATTGAGTTATACATATCTATATGGAATAGGAATAGTTTAATTTTAGAGCTAATGGCATCTCCTTTTTTATGGGGTAAGTCATCCTCAAAATTACGTTCTTCAGCAGAAATTCTGTTGAACTAAGAAGAGAAAAAACATTTGTGTCATCTTTTTTGAAGTGAGACGATAAAGCCCGCTAAGCTGATCCGCACACAGCTGATGGCAGCTGTGGGTTACAAACACAGCTGCCCAAAAGTCCTGGAGGATCCAGGTGCAAGAATGAAGAGCATCAGATCCATCCTTTCCCTCATCTATGAGGCTATGGTTGGTCATCAGAACCTTCAGAAGCTGACACTACTGTTCCACAAGAACCTACATCTCAAATGGGGTCTGTTCCAACAAAGAAAAGTCATTCTTAGAGTATGGCACCAGGGCCTTTGGTAGGTCTTACCTTTAGCACAAGCTAGTAAGAAAAAAAAAGACCGAAGATCAAGAAAGCAAACTGGGCAGTCAATGTAAAAAGCATTTACATACCTGCTGGACAGGAGTGCTGCTGCTGCACTGGAAAAGCTCTGGGAGAACAGAAAATATCTTCCAGCTGGGTAAAGCAATGGCTCCATTTCAAGAAGATGCATGAGGAGGTATTCCAGTAAGTGACTGTAAGCTGTAATCCTCAGGACAGGGCCACAAATGACACAGGGTGACCCAGGGAAAAACAGAGTAAAAAGATGGTAGAAACTTCCAGATGCTTTTATCCACAGCCAGCATTCTCCAGATGGTTTTGTGGGTCCACAGGTCCATGCATCCCATGCTCCCCATGCTCCTAAAAATCCTCTGGAGCTATGAAAAGGACCAGACTGCCAGACTCCAAAGGTTATTCCAGACAAGTGGGACACATGGGGTTGGGACCTTCAGAGAGAAGAAAGGGACAGGCCATTACACAACAGCTCTTTTCACATTGGACAAAAATCTGGATTGCAAACTTTAACATTTTGATTTATTTTTGCACAGAAGGAAGGTTTTAGGGTTTTTTCTTTTTTTTTTTTTTCATTTGCATGATTTATTGAAATTAATGTAACAGTGAGCATGGACACAGCATGGAGCAACACCTCCAGATGCCTCATAGCTTCTAGGGGATGTGCAAGGAGGAGAAGCCAGAAAATGAAAGTAGTTCTCACCTAACCAACAGATCTTTCCAAAACTATTCTTTTTCTTTTTGTCAGGTGAAAGAACAGAGTTTTCCTCCCCTCTCCTTTCTGCCACACCTCCTAAACCTAATGAGGTATTTTCACTACCAGGGAAGAGGAGGATGGAAGGGGTTGTAAGGCAGCAGGCCAGCAGCACCATCTGCCTTCCTGACCTCAGTGGAAAATGTCTCTCCACCATCAGGAGAATCACACCTTCAGCAACCCACAGCAAAGTCTGGCACAACCCACCAGTGACATAGCAGAAACACTCTGCCCTTCAGTACAACAACCCAATGTGACCTCCGACCAGACAGAGCCACACTTCCCACCTCTGCTTTCAGAGAAAATAAACACATCCCAGCAAAGTGGCTCAAAATACCCAAGGAATTAGTCATAAAGATTCTAGTATTTGACGTATATAAACCCATCATGATCTGGGGGGTTTTGGTTGTTTGTTTTTTCAATTCTTTTAATCTGATCTTACTAATTGTGCTGGGAGTAGAGTTGCTGGGATTTTTGTTTGTTATTTTAAAATATGAAAGCTGTCGCATAAACACAGGCAAGTGCCAGGCCCGGATATAATGCCCAGCAAGTGCTGAAAGGAAACTCAAATAACTCTTTGCCTGACATTGCTTTCTAGTTCATCTGTAAAAAGAAAACAGCAGAGAGCAGCTGAGAGCCAAAAAAGGTTTTTTCACTTTGTTTTAGCTGCAGAAGCACAAGAAGGTGATAACATTGTGTATAATGTAACCAAGCAAAGGAGTAATGAAAGTGCAAGCAAATAGATCAAATAGGACAGGGCTAAGGAAAAGGTGTGATAATCATTTGTTTTGCTAATTGTGTCAATAAAGTCCTATCTACCCTCAAACAGCGGAAACGTCATCAGATATTTAAAAAGGAAAAATCAAGTGAATAATTAAATGTACAAAACCCTGACATTTTTTTTCCCCAGATGTTCTCTTTAAAGGGTTGATTAGGAGAGTCACATGTTTATTTGAAATAAAATTTTAGTGACTTTGATCATGTTTAAGTCACCTCACGTACAAAATCTACTTTGAACCAAAACGATTCTTCCCTAGGGAAAATAATCAAAACTGCTTTCTTTGCAGGAAAGATGCACCATTACCTTAGCATAACCCAGGCTAAGCTGAGTCGTGGGGACAACACCATCACCAACACAAATCTGGTGTGCCTACAACGTGTTTTTGTTTCTACAACACCCAGCAGGCAAATCGGTACAAGCCAACTGGAAGTCTGCAGACTTGATGTCTGCTAATTCGTGGAAAAAGAAATCTGAAATGCCTTATCCTTGCTTCTAGTGTTTTCCCAGTGATGGGGAGGGCTAGGAAATTAAATATTCCCTAACTTCCCCCCCACATAAATGAACTGAAGCTGAAGAAGGTCTGACCTAAGTCCCTGAGCTGATAAAAACATTTTGGAAAAGGATTTGAATCTCCCAAAATAACTCCAATCCCACTAATTACATAGCCAATCTCAGCCACTCTTGATAACTTTATGACACGGAAAACGCCTGTAAAACCTATTTCTCTACAGCAAGAACACCTGCCCAAAATCCTCGAGCTAACTCATTTCTCCACAATCCAATTACCTGTAAAATATGAGCATGCAAACTGAGATGAATCTCTGTTTCCAGAGAAATGAGGCTTGTCCCACCAGCCCAGCCCCTCACTCTGCTGTGCCTGATGCACCAGCAGGGCTTTTTCTCCAGGCTCCAACATGGATGTGTCAATATGTACTTTGCTCAGCTCTCCTGGGAGATGAGCCCAGCAGTCCTCACTGTCCAGCAAGTGAAAACATAATTTTTTTTGTTCTCTATCTTTTATATCTCCCCCCATCTCACATACACCACACCTCTCACAGCACTCCCATCATCTGCCTTCGAGGCCAGCTGGATGGCAGCAGGACTCACGGGCTATGCAAGAGTTCAGTGACCAGCATCTTGCACAAGTTAGGTTTTTACATAAACATATGGGCTTTTCTAGTCAGATTGTAACAGATAAAACAATGACAGATGATTAATGTTCATTTTAAGCATCTTCCTTTGTGGGATGGAGGAACCTCAGTACCTTCCACCCCCTGATGTAAGGAGAAGACACTGTCTCATTGCTACCCTGTTTGAGAGGCAGATGAAATTCAAACCCTTGTGCCCACCACATGCCTGAAAAGACAAGTTTCCAGTTCTCTGGACTCTACCCTTAAAATGTGCCAGGTTTTTAAGACTGAGCACACTGCCTACTGGAGAGAACATCACTCCAGCTCACTCCACTGCTGCTTCCCCCTCAGACTGGAGGGAGGGTCTTCGTTGCTGACTGTCCATGAGTGTTCCCCAGCCCCAACAGTAGAGGTCTTGCCCTTAACAACTCACTGAAGGTCATGCAGTAGAGTAGGTTGGCAGCAAAGCCCTGAAACACATCCAGATTTTTCAAGTCATGGGCCAGCACTTGAAAAACACATTCATCTTCCCTATCCCTTGACAAGAACTACTCCATTACTCGTACACAACAAGGGTTGAATCACTCACACACAAAAACACCACGGGCTGAGCACGTGTCAGCTCTGAGCAAACAAGGCATCACCCTCAACACGAGAGCAGCACCCTGAGCCACGGCTCCTCTCCAGGGACAGCAGGAACCTGTCAACACAGCTGTAGGAAACCAGCAATGAGCAAAGTCTGCCCTGCAATAGACAGACCCCCAAATGATTAATAAACACACAAAAAGAGTGAAAATACTTGTTCCTCATTAGTTGAAAAATATGTGAGGAAGAGAGAAGGAGTCCCACCTGTTAAATTTTGAATGTTAAAGGGCCCCGAGTGCAATGGCTCATTTTAAAAAACAAGGGATGTTTTCTGTGCCTGTGTTTTATTTGAAGGAAAAGGCTGGGTTTTTTACACTCTAACATGTTCATTACAACCCAGCCATGTGAGTTAAATGCAGTAAGGGACTTGTTAAATCTCAGGATCATTGCAGTAAGCTCCAGTAGTGACTTTATTGTGGGCAAGAATGCAATTGGGGCATTTGTGTCTGCTGCTCCTGCCACCAGGCACTGTGAGCAGTATGTGCTCAGTTTGCCAACACCAAAATCCCCATCAAAACACAAGGTCAGCATCCCAAAATGGCTTTGTTACATCTCCATGCAGAAGAACATCTCCAGACACTGAGACTGCTTATCAAGGTCAATGTTATCCAACAGAGAATAGAAAGAGAAAAAAAGAGAAAACTATTCAACCTTTCTGGCTTTTTACAAATTCTCCAGCAAATGGCTGCAGGTGTATTTCCTGAAAGGCAGCAGTTTGCTGCCATGGGTATCTCAGCTACCACAAGGGATTGCATTTCTCCTGATTTATTGAGCCAAAGCAGGCTCAGCACCACCACTGGAAGAAGGAAAAGGACAGCATCAAGCCCAGACTGTCCCCTGCAATAACATTCAGCTGATTAACCAGCTCAAGCCACCTCCAAAACCTCTCCTTGGCTTCCTGTTCTTAGGCATGAAACTTTAGAACAGCTCTAGACTGAATCTGACATAGAAGTGAGAGTGGCAAAATCACGGAGTTCTGGGTCAATAGGACTTGTATTTTGTATCAGTGAGGAATCATGAACTTGTTTGCTTTATGGAATTATGGCAGGATAACAGTTAACAATCTCTTATATCATGCCCATAATATTTAAGTCCTTATAAAAGATAAATAAACAAAACAAATCATTTCCCAAAGAAACACAAAGGAAAAAAAAATGCAAAGGCTGCTGTGCCTTTTTCTCCTCACTCAGCAACACCAAGTTTTTGGAGTAACCTGGCTGCTTTTGAGGGCTTCGCAAGCTTGGCCAACATCTCAAGCAGTCCCTGGAGCTGGGGATTTGCTCCCAGATAAAGAAAAAGCAGCTATGGCTGGGAGATGATTCACATGGGGAGGGCACTTCACAGATTTTCCTCCAGTCTGTGACCAGGCAAAAACATGTGCACATGCAAAGCCTGAATATTTGAGGTAAACAAGAGGGAGGCAAGAACCACTCATCTGGTCTTACCCTACCATTTTTCATCCACAAAATCCTTTCTGGGAACTCCAACGAAAAGGGGAGGGTTGAAAAAAGACAAGCACAGAAGCATTGCCTGGTAGATTGGGAGTTCCAACCTACACTCTGCCCAAAGATGCAGAAGGGCATCAACGAAAAGGGGAGGGTTGAAAAAAGACAAGCACAGAAGCATTGCCTGGTAAATTGGGAGTTCCAACCTACACTCTGCCCAAAGATGCATTGTTTGGTAAGGCATGAAGTGCAACACCAAAATGCTTCCAAGAACGCTTGTAACAGTTTCACAATAAAGTGTACATTTTAAAGTGTAAGTCTAGCTGTTCCAGTGAAGGTATCATCACACAAATTTGTGTCCCTTGCATCCATCCAGGACTCCTCACCCACACTTGGGATGGGTCTGCCCACCAACCTGAACCAATACCCAAGTGACCAACACACTGTATATTTACAGCTCGAGTTCTCACACAAAATGCAGGTCATGACTATGCTCTTTCGACTTCACAAAATGACTCCACATGAGGATCACAAGCTGGGATGCTATAATTTGAAATACTGCTAAGATGCTTTACAATTAATCCCCTTCTTTTAACCATTTTTGAAGACAAAAGCAAAATCTTAAGTGAATGTCGCACAATCTGACATTTTAAGCACCTAATGTCACCTTGGACCATTTTCAAAGCAAAATTTCATAATCTTATTCTCCATCTGCACCAACTGACACAGATACATTAAGAGAAAAAAAATCTTGAAAACGTTCCCTAAGGAGAAGGGGGGGAGATACTCTCCAATAAATGGCGGACTGTTACATAAAAAGACTAAAGGAACAAACTGTAAGATAAATATTAACTCATCTTTTTATAGTATTCAAGACACAAATGTTTTCCAACTTAGGTAATAGTACCAAAAAAAAAAAAATTCTATTTCGTGCTATCAAAATCACCTCTAATAGGGGACACAGCATTTCACACATCCTTCTCTTGGAAAAAGATGTTTTACAATGAATGAAGAGTGTGATTCTTAAGAGATACTGGATTGCCTCACCCAGAAAAATTGAATGGTGACAGAGAAACAAAGTCCACAAAGAAGGACCATTTCAGCCTTGAACCACTTGCAGCTCAAGCCAATGACCGTGCTCCTTCTCAGATGCAATCAGTCTCCTTGGTAGGAGAACATCCACCTGGACCACTCTTTGATCCAAGAGTGGGGATACTCAGTGACAGACATGCAAAAAAGACCAGCCTGATGTCAGCTGCTGAACACTTATGGCATGAGATGTACATCAGGGGAAAATCAGACCTGCAGATCCACTGAGTGGACACAGAAATGCAAGGGGCAGCGCTTCAGGATAACACTTCATGCTTCCTGCTCTCGCAGGAGACTGGGCATTCTGGCTTTTTTTAGAAATGCTGGTCCCAAGGCTAATCTTGCAGAGATACGTTGTAACCCTTTAAACAGATGAGGAAATGGATTTTTGCACTTTTTTTGTTTGCTTGCTTGCTTTTCTAAAATAGGCTCTCAATTATATCTTCTATCTATCATCAGCTTCAACTACCACAGGAAGTCAAGACCTGTGCATCAAAATCAAAGTCAGGTTCCCACGCCTGGGTGAAGGAAAGCCCTTCTAGCCTACTGTTCACACCCAGGTGGGCACCATTTCTCCTCCCATGCTGCCAGCAGGCTCAAGCAAGAGCCTCTTTCCCTTCCCTGGCCCCTGGCACAAAGCAGCTCTGCCACCGGTGGCTCTCCCACTATCCCCAAGGTGCCCTCACATGAATGACATGGAGCTGCTGCTCCATCTCCAGAGCTGCTCCACTGCATATCAACACACAGCCCAGTGCCAGGCTTGCTTGCTGCACTGCTGCAGTTCACAGAAAACTGGGAAATTTCACTGCAAACTCGCCTTGTGCCTTAACCAAAATGTCCCACAGCTCCCACACCTGGCTTGGTCACCATGAACCATCCTGGCTTCCCAGAGCAGGGCTCAGTCTGAACCCTGCAGACTCTTTTTGCTACCTTTTGTTTATGATTTTCAGTCTACAGCATTAGTTACCAGCTTACAATGAAAGGAAAGAAAAATCACTATGCCAGCTGCAAAAATAATCCTCCTGCTCATTACATTTTCAGTTCTTTATCTCAGACCTATTCTTTAAGCCTTCACGATCTAGGCTGTCACCACGCAGGCTAACAACATGCTTTGTAGTCAAATAAATGCTGAAATTCTCACAAGGCTACATCACTCCAGGAGCAAAGGAGTTGTGCTAAAATTATAAAAGTGGCTAACAGAGAGATTAATTGGATGCTATTAAAAAAAAAAAAAAACAAACCACAGAACAGAAGCCCCTTACTTTTCAAAGATGAAACCAAACAACTCCAGGCATCTTGGTCACAGTTGACACTTGCTTTAATCAACCCCCCACCAGTGTAGCCTCCTGAAATCCCTCTATTAAAATGGATTTGCAATTGTCCCCATTTACACCATCATTGTCCTCATTTATGCCATTTATGCTGCCCCTGCTTCAGCTCTGACAAGGCAGAGTTGGGATGATGGGCTTGGTCCTCTGAAGGCACTGGTGGGACAAAAACTGAGCCAATGGCTCCAGTGCTGATGAAGTTTTATCCCTGTGGCACTGGATGAACACAGCACCAGCCCCACGAGCACCAGATTGATTTACTGGCCAAAAATGGACATTCCTGAGCCCTTCTCTGCATCCCTCTGGACCTCAACTCCTCAACCCAAAGGAAACCACACTCTGCTCTTGCTGGGAGCATTTGCTGTGGGCAAAGCAAATCAGGACAAAGCTGCTGAGAAGCAGCAAGGGAGTAAAGGCCAAGAAGGAAAAAGACATTTTTTAATGAGCTTAAGTTACCCCTTGCAGGATTGACTCATTTCCAGCTTAATATCTGGCTCCTTTAAAAGCTGAGTCCTTGGTGGCTGCCTCCTCATGCCAGAACAGGACAGAAGCCCAGTGGTAATGACTTTCCCTGTGCACTGTCACACTTGGCTTGAGGTCCAAGCAGCCCTGTGGAGCCCAGGAGAAGCCCCACGTGCTCCGGGTTTGGCACAAGGCTCTGCAAAGGCAACTGAGGTGAAGATTTCAAAACAGAGCTGGGAATACCAGCACAGAAACGTTTTGGCACATCGGGCTCTGTCTTCCTGTTACTTTTTTGAAAGGTCCTCCTTATTAAGGGCACATGTTCAATATTCAGTAAATAATAACAAAGTGTTTGCCATTAAACCAAAGCCCATGGAATGATCTTGACTCATTCTGACTTGTCAGATGCAAATAAACGCCTGCCCTGCTGTTGCAGGCAGCTTTAACCTGCAGCTCAGTGATCAGGACCTTCATGAGGTGAAAAAAATACTATTATTAGAAAAGATTTTGTAACACTGTAGGACTTGGCATCGTCTAAACATAGATGTTGCGTTGGTTTAATTAAATCAGCATGGAAAGGTTCTATTTATTGCATCACACAGTTACACTATTAAGTTACACGCCAGGACTCATTTTTTTGCTGATATCAAAGAGTAAATCCTTTTTCTGCTGATGCAAGGATTCCTATCAGGGACTGCACTCCAGCTCTACCTGTCCCACCCCAGGTGTTTGTGAACAGATGTTTTTCTCACTGTCTTTCACTCACAGAGACTCCTGACCATGCACCAATTTAGTTTTAATTCTGCTAAACAAAACCAATTCAGTCCTACCAAGTCTCTTTTCCTACCACTCTCCTTTCACCTCCATCCTTAGTGAATATTATTGCAGCCACCTCAAGAGGAAGAAAATAGAAACACAAAAAACAAGACCTCTGAAGACGTCTGGCTCCTGCACAACCCTGTCTACATTTGCAAAACAAGCACAGAGCTGCAGGGAATCAGCTGTTGCTCCTCACCCCAGAGCTGCCTCCCACCAGCCCTGCACCTCACACAAACAAAGCATCAGCCACGGTCCAGCTCAGCTGCATGGATGGATAACTTCCCCAGGATGGAGGTTATATATTATATAAAAAATAATTTATATATTATTATATAAAATAACCCCCATTATTTTGATGCCTGGATGTGCTCACAAATTCAACTAACCTTCCTATATTCCGGATATTTATGAATTTTTATTCCAAGTCTGACAAAGTATTGCACCTCTTCTCACTCATTTATTGCTAACAATGTTTTTATTTTAATCACTTCTAGGCTCTTAAATACTTAATGACACGATTTTCTGAAGAGCTTACATGCTGTGAGAAAAACAAGGGAAAAAGAAAGGATTGTTTTATCACTACATTAGCATCTAAAGGCATCAAAGGAATTCCTAGCCACATACCACTCTATAGGGAATGCAGTTAAATAGTGTATTTACATACAAAGACTGTGAGACTCAGGAGAACTTACAGTCAGAGAATCAGAGATTCAAAGAATGGTTTGGGTTGAAAAGGACCTTTGAAGGTCACCTAGTGTAACCCCGCAATGTGCAGGGACATCTTCAACTCCATCAAGAGTTGCTCAGAGTCACATTCATCAGTGTTTTAAGCCCAAAAGGGCTCTTCTCTTTTGCAGGGATGATGCTGCCCTGGAGGGTGCAGGGTTTTCCATCCACACACTCCATGGTTTGGCACTTCTGTCCTCTCTGCTCTGCCACAGCCCCGTTGATGGCAGCACTGCCACCCCTCCGAAGGCAGCAATGCAGGTGAGTGCTCTTTGACTGCTCCGAAAAAGAAATTTAAAAAAAACCAAAAACGTAGGGTCTGATGAAGCTGTTTAAACATCAACTTGAACTCACTAAACAGGGAGGGAAAAACCTGGAGCCTGTACAACTGGTCCTGCAGCAGTGACTGTACACCAACTCCATGGCTCCACTGCCAAGACTCAGCCAAAGCCTCCACACAGCCTCCCTGCAGAAGGAAGGCCCACCAAAAAGTCTATCAAACCCAGAGGTGAATTCAGGGATGTCTCTTCCCTGCTGTGCAAACCCTTGACACCAACAGCAGATCCACCTGTCACTGCACCCAGGTGAGAAGCTGCTGCCTGAGCTCATGTCCCTCCTTCCCCAGAGCTGCCTGGGAGAAACACAGCCTTTCTTAAGCATCTCACTTACCCTTGCTGGGAGCAAACAATCCCATTTCTGCCTCTTCCTCCAATGGAGTCATGGGCATAATCTACTCCAGAGACAGAAGATCTGTTTTTATGTGTATATTTTATCACAAAGAATGGAGAGAGATCATTGAGAGTGACACTATCTTTGCATAAGTGAAGGTACTGTTAGCCCCAGTTTGTAAGTCCTCGGAGCTATTTGACTGAAATACCTGAAATAACTTCTCTCTGAAGACTGCTCATTAAGACACCCTTTTCACCAGTCTGCTTCCTAGACTGAATTCAATTCTCCAGGGGACGATGCTGTAGCAGAAATCTGTGCCCTTTCCAGACCCCTCTCCCATTTACTTAGGATGGCAAGTGCAGAGCTACTATTCACAGCAGATAACCAGAATGTGGAATATAGTTGGTAAAGAAGCTCCAAGGTTAAAGAAAAGGAGGAAGGAGAGGACACTGAAATACATCAAAAGCATCATAAGAAACACACCATGAATATAATAGGAAGTGGCATACTGACAAGTAAACTTCATGATTCAGGGCTAAAAACCAGCATCAATAATTAAAATGTTATAGGAGATTAAATTTAATTTTTTTTTTTCCCAAGAAGATGACACTCCTGCCCTCCTCTGACCCAACACGGGTTATTTGGGAGTCGGGCTATCAGGTCAGACACGTCTGTGGCTGATGCAAGCCTGCGGTAACCCTGCGGCGAATGGCACTGCTCCTGCAGCTGACACGGTGCTCAGATCCCCTGCCTGGTGATCCTCAGCACAGGGAGCAGGGTGGCAGCTGCAGTGTGATGCAGCAAGGATATAAAAAGCTGAGGACTCAGCCTGGAGAGCGGCAGCCAACCTGGGCAGTGCCAGCATCACCTTTCACCTACATCTGCCGAGATTATCTTGGGAAAACAAGCCCTGCCGCGGCTGCTCGCTCCAGCGGCTCCCAGGATCAGAGTTATGTTCTTCCAGGACAGTAAGCTAAGGGCAGGAGAGGGGGATCCAAAGCCACCCCCAGTGACAGGGGGATCAGAACAGGTTCTCCTAGGAAAAGAGAACTTCTTCCCATCCCCAGTGGCTCCTGAAGTGCTCAGCCCCATCCACCCCTCCAGAGGCTGGCTCCGTGCTGGGGGAAGCAAAAGCCCAGCCATGTCAGGCAGGAGACTGATGCTCCCTTCCCAAAAAGGGGCACCAGGGAACAGCACCAGCATGGCAAAAAGCTCCACTGGTTTTCTCACATCCAATTCCCTGGCTCTCCAGCCTGGGAGCAAAGCATGACAGACTCGGGACCTGAGAGCCAGCAACAAAATCTGGGAAATTCAGAAAGGAAACAAACATCAGAAATCATCAGCCCCAGAGGCATGCACCAGAAGCCACCACCAAGAGAATGTTTAGAGCCAAATCTGATCTTGGTTCCATCAAAATGCTCTCACTGCCTCCTGTGCTGGATCAGGATGTGCAGGCCTGGTCATAACCAGGTTTTGGTCTCTTCCACATCCTCCCCAGGGCCAAGGTGGTTCCAGCTGATGTGCTCACTGCAGCTCTGCCATCCAGCAGGATGGAATTCCAAGCTATCAGAAGTGCTGGAGCTAGCCATCAAGATGTCAGAAAACCCAGGAAGAAATTATTCCAGCCATTTATACGTTTTTGGTCTGCCTATCTGGGGTCACATTAATGATAATTTCTAATGTCTTTATTCATTTTGCTACACATCTTTTAAAGTCCTTCTACAACCCTTTAAATTCAACATGACATGCTGTCATTATATATATGCCACCATATGAAAACAATGTCAGAAGACTCTTGATTACACAAAAAGCACCAAAACCTAGGTTTTTTTCCAATTAATAAACTGGTATATCAAAGCAGATTGGTGTATCTTGCAGAAAAGTCAGAAAACCTTACTAGCATTTTTTCAGGAAGAAAGTGGCAAGATCCTTCTAGATATTACCATTTTTTCCTACCTCATAAGCAGCATGAATTAACAAAGCCAATAAAAATGACCTGAAAACCTAAACTGAAGTGCCTTGGCCTTGATTTTGATCTTGAAACAACCTGGCCCAAGATCAAGAATAATTCTTAATAGTTATTTTTAGCACACATTACCTTCAAACCTCCAGACCTGTGTTAGATACTTTTCTATTTTTTCCATGAGGCTGAAAACACAATCTGTGAAGTCACGTTTATCATGAGAGACTTGTCCATCATCGCTATCTCAGTAAACACTTTTCCAAGGAAAGAGTGTTCTTTTCACAGCAGACGTGGGCTTTCCCACCACCTACCACCAGGAAATGCATCATGTTGATATCCAAACCTGCCAAAGCCAGCCTGCTCTTTCCAGAGCCACACCAAAGTTGTGGCCTTGAGTTAACAAAGCCCATTTAACTGGTAGCTGTTGTTCTCGCTGACACAGAGCAAATCCATGTAAGAACTCACCCTCTCAAGGCTGCATTTCCTCACAGCTGCCAACCTCAGCTCACCTGGCTACTCAAACTGGATGCAAACAGCTCCTTGCAAGCAAAAGCTAAGTATCTGCATCAACTCTGAGAACACTTTATTTGAGAAGGTCTAACTACTCTCATCTACTTTTGGAAACATGCGCAGCTGCCACATGCTGCCCCATGCAGTTCATGCACCAGTAACACCACTAGTAAGGACCTGAAACCAAGGGAAATTGCTGATTTTCCTTGAACTGAAGCAGTTCCATTTGCAGAGATGTGCATCAACGCACCCAAGATGCTATGAGGTCATCCAATCTCCCCATCTTCTCATGAACACTCACAACAGCGTAAAATCATTGAAGACCACACAGGGATTGGGAAGGATGAAAGGAGCCTGTTCTCTCCCGACCCTAACACAGCGTAATGAAGGGCTACAAACAGCCCCATTTGTGGGATACTGGGGGATGAGAGAATCTGTGATCCTCAACTGCCTTAATGTCACCATTTCCTGCCACTCTCCTTCTCCACATGCCCTAAGAAAGGGACTTCTGTGAAACTGCCTCCTAAATCCAAGCCCTCAAGCAGGAAGCCCAGAAGCCTGTGATAGTTTATTGTATACTATTTTAAGTGGTTCCTTTGCACTGATGTAGTCCTTTTCATTAGGATGGCCTGAGGCACATCAGGCACAATACCTAAAGATCACAGCTCTGCCTATCTAAAGGCACTAGGAATAACTCTGAAGAATGTGAACCCTTCAAAGACCATGTGATGAGCCTCCCAGTGAAAGGGATGTTTTTTTAAACATGGTGACACAAAAATCACCAGAGGGGATCAAACCCAACCACCATCCTTAGTCAGCATCCGGTTCTCAGATGTTCTGAAGAGCAGAGCGTGCAGTTGGCAGCAGTGAGAGGACACTCCTGCTGGCACCCATTACTGGCATGCACAAACTATTCTGCTGTGTCCTCCAGCTTAATTAAATCAACAGTTTAAACTAATTCCTCAGCTTTGACTGGTAGCAGCTGAGAAGCTGACACAGCTCCCCTTCTGCCACCCATGGCAAGCACAACAGCCTCCAGGATGCAGGGCAAGCAGCTGACAGAAATGACAACATCTACCACGGGGTTGCATCACTGGGAGATCACCTACTACAACCTCCAGACATCCACTGTACCACGAGGCCAGTGCTTAAACCAGCCACTTACTTCCAGATAGATATATAGACTTTTTTTTTTTTTGTTATCTCAGATGTGTCTATTCTTGTGGTTTTGCCCCACCACTGTAGTTAATGGGGGGATGGGATGTCTGGATTCAGGGCAAGGCACCAGGTCCTGACAATGGACCTTCCCACCGCCAAGACTGAGAGATAATAAAAGCTGGATGAGGAAATGAGGGGGAAAATGAAACAAACACCCACAACATCACATCATGGTTCATTCATTGTTTCAAACAGCTGCAGAATAAATTCTGCTTTTGTTTTTGCTGGCTTTTCCCTTTTTGTTTCCCCTTTCCTTCCATACAGGATGAAAAGAAGCCTGGAAAGCAAGGGCCTGTCAGCATCTGCTCTGCACTGACAGTTCAATCCTCAGGGCCAGCCAGTGTGATGGGCCTCAAACTATAGTGACCACAAGTACAGCTGGAGAGATAAACCCCTTATCTACGGCAGAGCAATGCCTACTGCAAACTGCACCACTGCAAAAAGCTTCTCTGACCCTCCACAGCAGGGTCTGGTCCTGACTTGAGTGCATTAGAGCTGGAGCTGAGGAGCACCCTGGAAAGTGCAGTGAACCATGATACTGCCTAAAAGCTTTGGTGTTTCACTGCAGCCCCTGTGACTCCCATTTAAGAACACACAACTAGGTTAAACAAAGAAATGAAGTACCCAGAATCTACAGAAAATTTGAAGTAAAAATTTCAGCTTAGGAGCAGAAAGTCTATTATGAACAAAACCATAACAGAATTACAACTGCATCTTCTTAGTCATCACTGACAAAAGTTCCACCATAAATAAAGATGCCATTGTATTACATGTATAACATGTATTAGGGCTTTTATACCACTTATGATTCCTTTTGGGGGACAAACATTTTTGCAGGGCCTGTTGTGATAGGACAAAGGGCAATGGTTTTAACCTGAAAGAGGGTTAATATAGATTAAAGGAAGGTTGTTTTTTTTAGAGTGAAGATGCTTAACACTGGAACAGGTTCCCCAGAAAGTGTTGAAGCACTAGAAAAGGTTGCCCAGAGAAATTGTGGATACCCCATCCCTGGAAACATTCAAGGCCAGGCTGGATGGGGCTTTCAGCAACTTGACAAGAGTTGAAGATGTCCCTGCCCACATCAAGGGGACAGACTTCACAGCATCACCTTTACAGGTCCCTGCCAACCCAAACCATTCTAGGATTCTATGACATTGATGAAAGAAGACACAATCATGAAAATTAAACAGCTTTCATTGTTGGTCCTTTTAAGTACTGCCTCTCCCACAGCCACCAAGCTGGGGTCTTAGTCCCAGAGCTGGGTGAAGGTTGATTTTAGCTAAGGCTGGTCTCACTAGAAATTCCACCTCTCTCTGCAGGTGAGTGCAGATGAACAGGTATGTCACCACAGCAGGGTTTCAAGGGCAATGAGGTTCTGCTGGCAGCTGGAGGAGAAAGTATTTCTGGGAGACCTAAAGATGTCAGGCTGCTCCAGCAGCAGCAGGAGACCTTGGCTCCGAGGTGCTACATCCCCCCTGGGAGCTGATGTTCAAGCAGGATGGGTTTGAACAGAGCCTGGTAGAGGATCCAGTTGTTAAAGCAGGAGGGGAATGACAAACCCTCCTTAGAGGAGAGGATGGAGTGAGTGAGCTGCCTGTGTCAGACCTGCACAGCTCAGGGGGTTTGTAAAGGTATGATGTATTCTGTCTGCATCATGGAAACAGGGATTTAAGCTAAGGACAGCACTGACACAAGAATGACTTCAGGCTGCAGCACAAAGCTCCCTGGCCCTTCCAAGCTCTGGATGCCTTTCAGCAGCCACAGGGCAGGCAGCCCAATCAGTCTTAGGATGCAGCTTGATAGATTTGTTAATGAGATTATAGGCCTTAGCTGCTCATGAGGCTAAGGAAGAGACCTTCATGATCCATGCAGCATTACAACCCCACTCCTCCAAGGACAAGAACTCCCAGAGCTTTCCACTGTTTTTTGTTATTTTGGTCACCACAAACAAGGCTCCATTGCACCTGTCCATTCCTGCAAGCCCTTCAGATGCATGCTGCAATAAATCCAGTATCTTCTCAATGTATATAGAAAGATGCTGTCCCTACCACCTCCCAGTGCATCTCCATCCCAATGCTCTGAAGTCCCCCTGTTACATCAGACACCCTAGCTTCTTATTCCCTAAATACTTCCAGCATTTGTTTGGGCTGTCTTTGGAGATTACTGCAGTGTTCTTCTAAGCCATTTGTTTTCAAAGGTACTCAGATACTTTGCCTGTACCTTTGATAGGTTTCCAGCTTTTGGATCCCTATGTTTAGATAAAAATTACTTTCAAGTCCAAGATTCATAGTTCAGCCTTTCAGCTGCAGATTTTCAACGAGCAGATCTCAGCTAAGCCAGCAAATGCAGCTGCTGCCTTGCCAGCATGTGACACCGTTTCCTCCTGGACACCTCAGGATACACAAATGGATTTATTTCTTGTATTCCAGTGCTTTCTAACGTAAGGCTGGACTGGGAGCTGCAAGGCTGTTCATGAGACCAGTGGGTTTGTATCAGCCAAGGCACCCCCAGCTCCCTCCAAGGCAGGGGGGTCTCTCCATGCACATCTGCTGAGGGGTCCCATAGGCTTCACAGAAAATTTGGGACCCCAGTTTTGCCTTCATACTCTCAGCCAAGAGAATGGGAAAGGCTGTCTGTACACAGACACAGCTGCAGCACTGCCTCCACCTAAGCTGAAATGTCTCATCGGCACTGAGGATATAGGGGAAAACCTGAACACAGGTGCTCCAGCCTGCAGGAAGCTCAGGGGTAACCAGCTGCAGACAAACCTCAAGCCACATTACAATAAACCACAATACCATCCCCTAAAATGCTCCTGCTGCAGCTGGTCAGGAATAACTAAGAATTCTATTTTTAATCCAGATTGAGATAGCACCCAAATTTACTCTGGAGTCTGAGTTTAGACAAGACTTGCTGTGCATGGCTGGGCTGTCCCAGGTGGAGGTGGTCCAGCCTCTTGGAGAAGCTCCACCTTCAACAAAACCTCATCTACCAGGATGCCCTTGCACCCTTCAAGACAAGAAACTACAGCCAGTGACAGCTCCACAGTGCTGAGCATTACTTAGTGCTTGGATAACCACTTGCAAGCGGGGAGCCTTTGAAAGCACAGGAAATATGCAAATATAAGACAAAGCAGAAACATCAACATCTTAGAGAGGTTTGCCCTCATTCTATCAAAGCAGCAGTGATGTGCTCCCTCTTCCAGTAAAGCTGTTGGGATTGTGTCACCTGCTTTAACACACTCGTCTTTGCCCTTCGACGTGCCAGGAGGGCATGAATTTAATTAGTATCCCCATTTCATTTAGATTTTGTGTAAAGGATGGGGATGTTTGCAAAGGGAATCCACTTCCCATTTCAGACCCCTGACCAGGCTCAGCTGGATGGGTATTTATTTAAAACATTATCATCCTCCCTGCCTGCTCATAAGGCAGGGGTTGCTACCATCACAGCATCACAGGTCACAGCAGGCAAGGCGTGCTGAGGCTGCAACCTGAGGCACCAACCAGACAGGCTGGGGGTGTGATCCTGTGTTAAAGTGCTGGATTTGGTTTGGAAAATGTCTGTCTGCATTCCAGGTCAGCACAGCAGTGTAAGAGCACTTAGTCCAACATCTGCATTGCTACAGGTAATGTGGCTAAGAAAGATAAAAAATTAAATATCAAGTCAGTGAAGACTTTGCATATACAGAAATGCTGTAGTATTTAAAAAATAAAATTTTCATTTTAATATACAAAGACTTTCTTTCCACCTTAAAACTCATAAGCACAACAGAAGAAAAAAAAAAATCCATATCCAGAGACTTGCCAATTCCCTATCCTCACACCCAAAGGCATACCAGGTCCTTTCTACAGACAAGCAACCAAAGCATCTCATGTTTGCCTTGGCTTGACCCATACTTGAGATGTCCCAGGAGCCTGTGAAATGATGAAAAATAAATTCAAATAAAGTCCAGAATACACCCACGGCCACAACCTCTGTAGTTCTGCTGAGGAAATGCAATCCATTTGGAAGGAGTACTAAGGAGGCAGTAGGGAAGAAAAAACAGAAAAAAGGGGGTTTTTTTTTCTGCTGAACTTTTTTTTTTCCTGCTTCGGGCTGCACAGCAGAAGGGTGGTACCCAGCAACAGGGGAGTGGATAATATAACCTCCCATAAGTGATATCTGCATCCCTGATCATGCACTGCCCTCCAAAATGCTGCCTCCTCTTTTCCTGCAGAGAGGCTGCAAATACAATCAGGGAAACAAAATATAACCTTACAGAGGAGGAATAAAACCCAAACAAAACAATGTGGGAACTACACAGTGCAGAGTGTCACTCTATCTGAGCAGTTTAAGGTGTACAAAACCCAAGGGAAGTGGAACTCAGATCCAGCACTAGGAGCTCTCAGCTGCCACTCCAGGATGAGGATGCTACCAGCTCTTCTCTGGGGAGAAGCATTTACCCTATCATCAATATCTGTGATAATGAAAAATTGATTAAGGACATTGTAAGGAAAAAGAACAGCCTCATATCCAGCTGTTCTTCAAAAAACAACTTTGCTCACCAAAATTACAATCTCTCACACCACTTTTCTGTGTGTGAGCAAGTACAGCTGTGCATCCAGTTTTCAATTCTACACTCTTCAAGCAAAGAAAATATTAAAAAACATTTTTAAATCATACAGAGTCTAAACCAGCAGTCTATATCAGTAACATAACATAAAAAATGTAAATCACTTACCACATCCAGGAAATTAACTTAATCAGTTAGAATAACAAGACAGCCAAAGCTTGGCTCCCAAGGAGGAAGCTGCCCTTTCTTGGGGGAACCCACTTTGTCACTCATAACCTGGTCCCCTGCAGCCTCTCAACCACATTTTTGGGGATATCTGGTGTCTGATGCCTCTTAAGGCTGCTGCCACTGCTGACAAGACCAGTCCCAGAGACTCAGTTTAATACTCTATCCCTGGCCCCAATATAGTGCAAGTAAAGGGCTAGGGGCAGGTATATTTTATTAAATGAATATTGATTTTATACGTCTTAATTTAAGACAGAAGGAATTGTGGTGCCATCTGAATCCAAAAGTGCAGTGAGAGCTGGTTGACAGAATAAAAAGGCAAAAATAAAAATCCTCTAAAAATACATCAATTTCAAATTTGTTGGGGTGTTAGATTCAGGTAGGCTGTAGGACTATCTCCAGGGAGGTGGCAGCTAGTTCACTTCAGTGTATTTTCATCACTGAGCTGTAGGTGCTGGGTGGCTGCCACCACGCTGAACCCCCTTCATAAATCACTCTGAGGTTTTTAAAGAGCAGGTGCCCATTGCAAGATGGGGCACTTCAAGGTTGGCCCCCTGCTGCCAGTGGTGGCAGAGCTGCAGGGGCACAAACAGGTGCTGGCACATGGTCCTGCCCTGGCATGTCCCCTCAGCTGGGCAAGTACCAGAGCCCACCCTGCTGCCACTGGAATTTGGGGGGTTTTGAGGAGGGCGAGTCCTGCTCAGCTGTCTGGGAAGCAGTGGGACTCCAGGCTTGGGTAAGTCATGGAGACAAGGAGGGGGACACAGGGCTGCATTCTTCATGGGTGAGAGATCAGAGAAAGGGCTCTCACTGCTTCTCTGCACATTAGTCAGCACATAGGAACACAAAAACAACCCAGAGCAAATCTGCTCTGTAGTATTAGAGATTATGACTCAGAGGTTTTTTATTCCTCTCCCCGTGACTCATCCGGTGCAGTCTCATGGCCCAGATTCAGAACAGCCTAACACTTCTGGGCTCCCTCTGCCCAAAATCCCATTAAACAATTGCCCTTTGCAGTCAGTGGTGAAGAATTCAGGGGATTTTTCCTTTCCTTCCCCATCAGAGCAGGGGCCAGAGGGAGGGAGCACGGCCCCCCAGGACCACGTGCCCGTGACAACGCTCAGCACTGGCAAAGCCAGCACAGCCCCGTGACCAGCTGCAGCACAGGCACGGCCCAAGGGGATAAATGTGATGATGATATCCATGGCACAGGGGACAGCTGGCTGCCAGGTGCTTCCCGGGAGGTGCAGGGCTGCGACTTTAGAGAGGTGGCAGTCATTTGTCTGTCACGAGAAGGTAACAAGAAAATTACAAGAAGCGTCTGGAAATGACCCAGTTTAGCTCCTGGGATGGGTTAGAGTTTGCTGGGAAGGAATCCAGAAGCAAGGTGGGGCTACATGTGAGGTTTCTGGCTAGGAAAACTACTTTATATCTCCTCTGCACTTTCTGCATCACTGGTGATGAAAGATTCCTCCAGTAACAAGGCCCCCAAAAGCAACCTGTGCACCCTCCCACCTTACTCACAATTTTTAGAGGAACAGGCTCTGTAGCTGCCTGTTCCTGTCTAGAATAAGGGGAAAAACATTATTTTTCAGAGGATGTAGCCAGGACAGCCCCATCCCCAGCACAATGTGATCCAGGCTAGGCTGAACCAGAAGAGTTTTGTGGCCCCTTTGTGTTGGGATAATAATAGCAGCAGATGAATTCCACATTTCAAACAAGGGTAAGATATTAAACAGAGCCTCTGTACAGAGATTAGGTGGAATAAGAAAAACAATAAATCCTTATGTTCTTGGACTTGAAGGGATTGGCAGGGAAAGCCAGGCAGTGGGGCCCCAGCACTACCACAGTGCCCTGCAAAACCGAGTGCTTTGGGGTTCAGCTGCCTGTCCAAAGGATGAGGACTACAAAACACAGAGTACAGAAAACGCTGAGAGACCTGCATCCAGGTTCACTCCAAAATCACTGTATTCCCAGGCTGCCACACCTTGCTTGTGCTACCTGCACTCACACCAGAAAGACACTGTAAGGGCACTTGAGCTTGAGATGTCATTTCAGAAGCATCTCTTACCTCCTCTTACCTCTTACATGAATAGAACACAGTGAAAAAGCAGCAAAGGAATTGTGTTCCCTTATAGAGCTGTATGGGGAGAAGCTACAGAAGCATAAACCTTTTTCTAGACTCCTACAGGAATGATTTTAAATCTGAAAATCAGAAATAAAGATTAGTAAAGGCAGGAAGAGGAATGAAGAAGAGGCAGAACCTCTTACCTAATTTTTTTTTTCCTTAAGGCTATTTCTGTTCTGCTTGCTCTAGAGGAAGGCACTGACTCCTAGTGTAGTTTTCAACCCTTCCACAAACCCTTCGAAGCTGAGCTTCTCACCTCCCAGCCTAGCCTGGAGGCATCTCACATTCCTCCTGTCCACCTCATCTCTTAGGACGCTCTGCATGAGGCAGATACACAGCTTTGGCCAGAAGACTGAATATCAACAACAGAGATTCCATCTAAATACTCTCTTCCTTAAAAATAGCTTTAAGATTAATAACTGAAGACAACTACCTTTGAAGACTGAATTTACTATATGGAGGTCAGTCCAAGCTTCTCTGATGGATCTTGATGTCCTGTGGGACAGCAAGTAAGCTAAAAACTACACTTTCATGTTTAAAATGCTCTGTAAAGAGCATTTCTGCTGTGTGCAAAGGATCTAGTAAAACTAATTGGTGCAAAGGGACTCCCATATCTGCAGAGGGAAATCTACCCTGACACAGCCACATTATCTGTTAACAATGCCTCATTTTGCAATAAACCCCAGGTATAACACTGCATCATATTGCAGGGAGATAAGCACAACTAATGCAAGGGTTGTTCATGCTTCCAGTTATCCTTGACAGTAATTTATAAATTTATAAAGTTCTTTATAGAACACAACTATGAATAACATTTGCTAGAAAGAGCTCTTAAATGTGCTTTAGAGTTTCTAAACCTTATTTCCTTATCCAGATTACTACATCCCTTATGTAAGCCCTGGTGACACTGAAAATTAAGTCACCTGTCTAGAATAAAAGTCACCTCACCCTTATGCAACCACGAGTCACCTTTATCAAGGGGGAAGGCAGCAGGAGGTACTGACAGAAGGACAAACATTGACTCCAAAATGTCAAACAAGAGCTGGGAAAAGACAGGCAGCAAGTGACAAAAGGAGGAGAGAAGGTATTTACAGCTCTGAATCACACAGCTCCCCAGACATCTTTCCATTAATGATGAATATCATAATTTCCCTAAATAATGCAAGGAAAATTAGTTTAATCATTTAAAGGCGTCATCAATAATAAATGTGTCAGCTCCAGATGCTAACCTCCCCATTCCCCCATCCTCAGGGACTGTTTTAGGGAAAACAGTAAGATTGCTGTCACATTTTAATTTTGGAAAGATGCTTCAGTATCAGGGTCAGGAGAACAAAAGTACCCGGGACTGAGGACTGTCAATCTGAGCACCTGCTGGGTGTAAAAGCTCTTTGCACCAGGCTGCCATTCCCCGGTGATAAAGCAGCAATCAAAGTGCTGTTCTTGTTTGCTCAGGTGAAGTGCTTACAGCAGAGGTATGCACCGAGATAGCTGGGGGCAGATAAGAGGAGAGCCCTTCCCACCTGCCAGGAGAGGCTTCCACCAAGGACCTGCAAGGATGAGGAAGGAAGAGGCTGCTCTGGAGGCAGCACATCCATCACCTGCAGCACAGCAGGTGCAAGGGTGATGCCACATCTGAGTGTGCCCAGCTGCTGCATCAGCACAAGCATCAGCATCTGGATGAGAAGGGGAAGCAGAAAATGATGCATGGCCACCATTCAGTACCAGGCTGCTCAGGAATGAAGAGCAAAAGAAGATTTAAGAGCTTTGAGCTCCTTCTCTGCAATGCTGCTGTCAAAACCCACCACGTGCCCAGGAGCATCCTCTACAGCACAGGAAAATCCAGAGAGATTTCCCAGCTCACCTTGACCTGGGTACTGTCTCCTCTGAGCCATCTGCCACCTCATCAACACACAAGTCACACCTTCCCTGAGGTGTGGACTCGGTTGCTCTGCCATGACAAAATCAGTATCCCAAGGGCTGCTGCTGCCATGGTAACCCCAGCCACTGAAAACAATGGCAATGAATTGGTTGTGCAGGACTGCTGGGAGGAACTGGGCTCATTTGGGGATGTCCTACTCACAGTATGAAAGAAGGGGAAGCAAAAGGGGTCAAAACCCATAATCACGGGGACAACACATTTCCAAAATGCACCTTTGCCAGAAAAGCCTTTTGCCTGCAAATACAAGAAGGATGCAAGAAGCAGGAGAATAAATCTGCACAAAACTGGCACAGTTTTGACTTCCAAAGCCATATTATGATATCCTCAAAATGAAAGAAGGGTGACCACCAGCAGAGACAGAAACCCAAAGCAACCACCAGCATGTGATTCAGTGTCTCATGGCAAGGAAACCCAGCCTGCTGCCTCTGCCAAATTTCTAACAGGGGCTGGGGTGGGGCGAGGTTTGTGCCACCAGACCATGATTTCTATTGTTTCAACTTTTCTCTCTTCCCTTGGATTCAGAATCTGTGCTATTTTAAGCAACTATGCTAAAAAATACCCAGAATGTAATGCCTGTTTGTGCTGCCCATAAAAATCTTTTCCACTGGAACAAAGATTTAAACCTCTGACTCAAAATGACTTTACAATGGGGGGCTGATTATCAAGAGGGCCAGAATATCCTCTTATTAAAAAAACGTTCACTGGGTTTCCTGAACTTTACATGGTGGTATTAACTCAGTGGCTTGTTTGGTGGGATGCAGGCAATACCAGCTGTCTCTAACACAGGGGAAAAAGTAGCTATGTATTTTATAATACAGAAAAAGAGCTTAAAGTAAGTGTGTGTGAATGTGTGGTATGTGTATTCATACACACACATACATACATGGACACACATGTCCTTCTGATCATTGTCAAAAAAGATACAGGAAAGAAAAACACAAAATCACAACAAACACAGGATGGGAAGGATCAAAGGATGCACTCCACCTGCTTGTCTCAAGCAAAACATACCTAACTAAGGCACTATTTAAAAATTATTATTATTTGTCTATTACAGTAGCAAGCATCAGGGGGGAAGATTCAAGCCCTGTTAGTACAAGGCCAATGCAAACACTTAAGGCAGTCTGGAAGAGATTCATCTGGCTTCCCTCAGATTGACATGAAAGTACTCCCTGTTCATTTTAGCCAAAATGAAATCTCTTTTGTTTAGAGACTTGTTTCTATTGGTACAATATTTATTTGCAGACAGATTATGTTACAAAAAGGGAGGGAACACAGGCTGGGCAGCACCCAGGCAGGGGTCCATCCACAGATCAGCTGTCTGGGGATGCCTGTCCTCCCACCCTGAGGAAGCATCTCCCAAGCCCTGCTGGGTTTTTTGGGCTAGATCAGTTCCAACAGCCCCTGATGCTGGGCCTGCCTTTGGGGTGAGCTCTGCCCCAAAGCTTTGCACCAATGATGGCCCATGGCAACCGTGTGTGCCCTGTGCCACTTCCCAGCCTGCTCTGTGCCAGCAGCTCTGGCAGCAGCTGCCCCAGACAAACTCTGCCCTTGCTGACCAAGCATACAGGGGAAAGCTCTGTGTAAAATGCTCTGCTCGCTGCTAGGCAGCAGGACAAATTAGATTTTAAGGCAACAAGTCAGCAACTATGAGCCTAAAACTTGCCTTTATACATGTCAGAGCAGACTCCTATAATAGAGACATCTTTCTCCACCCCACTGACCAGGATCTGAACCAGAACCCATGAAGGAGAAGTTCTGGAAGGGTTTCTAGGCTATTTTTTAGGTTACAGAGCCAACAGATAGTCAAAGTTTGGCCTCCCAGCAAGCAAAGAAATCATATCATATCCAATAACTGCATCCAATTTTTTTTTTTTAATTACCCCAGGGAGCCTAGCACACTGTAAAACTCTTATTTACAAGTTTTTTGGCTGTTCTTTCATCACCAGAATTTACTGGAAAAACTCAAAAGCAATCATCATTTTACAAACATGTTTTGCTCTGCACAGTTCCTGCACCCAACTTTACAGGGAGAACATCAACAGGAAGACAGGAGTCCACTGCTGCCCCAGGAAGCTGCAGTGTGCACCCCTCTGGCCTTGTCAAAACCCCACCTCTCAATTTATATACTCTGCAATAATTATTTTGCTAATCACAGGCTGCTCTGTGCTTCTCAACACTAATTATTATTATTAGAGCTGGCTCAGCTACAAACACACTCACTTTCCAAACACACAGCGCTGGCCTGGAGGAGAGGGGTGGGGGGGTTAATCCTTTACTGGATGCAGCTTAAGGCAGTGAATGGTATTCTGGCCTGTAATTTCTTTAAAGGGGAAAAATAACATCTTTCAGGAGATTTTCCATTTTGAGTTAGCACAGAATCACCACAAAAAGAAAAAAAAATACTGGGTAAGGCAACATAACACATACTATGGTCTTCTTTCAACTCATCAGCTATATTTATCTCTGAACTGCAGCATAGAAGCATATTTCACTTAGAAAAACTTTTAAGCTGTTTGAAAGAGACACTGAAGTAGCAAAGGCCACACACTTGGATACTGGAGGGGAAGAAAGGAAAGATTTATATGTTCAGATGCTGTAAACTAGCTGGAATCTGCCACCTACAACTCATGGCCAAGCCCTCTGGTGAGCAGGCATGACTCGGGCACAAGCCAACATGAGCTTGAAATGTTTTGGTAGAAAGCGTCTCATATGACCAGCTACTTTTTAGCCATCGATTTCACTTTCACCCACAGTTTGTTATGTTTTGTTTTGTTTTGAAGCACCTGCCTTTGATCAGGGCCAGGGACAGGATGCTGGCTAAGAACAACATCAGCATCTCTACCAGTATAGCAAGGCTACCCAACTTGAGCCCAAAAATTTAGGACCAGCAGCATTGCAAGCCTCAGCATTAAATCTGAGAGGACTTGCACAGTGACAGCTTAGCATTAGGTAGACCTGGCTGTAGAAACAAATTTTCTGAGCTGTCTGCCAGGTTACCTCAGCCATGATCTGCTCCTTATGCTTTCCAAGGCAAGGTCCTTGGCATCCCCCAAGCCAACCAGTGTCACTCAGTGTCCCACCCTGAGGCTGCAGCTATTAGAGAAGTTCAGGTGCTACCACTGTGTTCAGTGGACTGACAGCACCAAATTCATGAAAAGATAAACAGCCCGTTCCTGAGCCAAACTAAACCACGGGGGGAAAAAAGCAACTATTTGGGCAAGCAAAGGAAATGGAATTGGGCCTGAGTGTTTTGAAAATAGCACATCACACCAATTCCCACTCAATGATCCTTGGGCACAAGAGGCATCAGCAAGATCAGGTTATAAGCATGGCCTGAAATAGCCCCTCATCCAAGTGGGCTGAGGGCTGAGGGTGAGAGGCACAGGACACTTGCATGACTTGTGAAAGTCTGCATGGCAGAGGGGAAAGAAAGGGAAAAAAAATGAAGTGTCATCCTGGCTGAAACATGACACTGGGTGTTCACATTTCACATAAGAAGCCTCACTTATTATCATCAGCCACATGCAGGGAACAGTCTGGAGTATGATTTCTGTTTATTCACCTTGATGACATCTCTTGAAATATTCTGCTTGGGTTACATCTTTCCAAGAAACAACAAAAAAAAAAACCTCTTTCCATCTATTGGAAGGAAAACCCCTCCACAGGTCTGCGTGCCTAAACCACGCTCAGCAGAGCTCACCCGACCTGACCCCCTGGGAGTACTGGCTGGGCACGTTCAGGAATTGCCATGCACAGAAAATAACCAATGCCACAAACTGGGGCTTAGAAGCATTGGCTTTTCAGGATGGGAAATGCAGAGCTGAGTCCTGGAATTCTTGGTGGGGGCTGGGGGTAACCAAAACAGCTGTGCAAGCAAAGTCACCCAACCAATGCGCTTGCTGCAAGGCTGATGCAGCTGAGAATAAAATGTCTGCTGTCAAAAAATATTGAGCATATTCTGCAGATCACCAACATCAAAGCCTTTCCCATTTCAGATCTCTCTGTTTCTATAATCAAAAGCAGTCGAAATGCTGTTTTACTGTCTACAAGTCATCCCCTGAAAGAGGCAGTTTGGCAGCTCTCCCTGCTTGCACAGACTGGGAAGTGCTGCGCAGGATGCATCCCCAGCTCCCAATGCTGCCTGCTTGCTCCTCCCACGTGGCATCTTCTAGGGGGATGGGGATTGCTCAAATCGAGCCATCACCAATGCACACACAAACCCACCAGCTCAAGTCTTCCCACAGCCACCAGCTCTGCCATCAGGGCAGCCCTTGCAGAACCACCACAAACCAGGGCCTCAGTCCCCCGCAGGGCACAAACACGGCTGAAAACAGGTGGAAATGCCCTGGGCTTGCAGCATGACAGAGAAGGCTACTAACAATAGTGGCAGAAAGATAAGAGGTAACAGAAGGAATGCAGAGTCTGGGCTTGGAGTGCAGATTGCACCCACCAAGGAAGGAAACCACTGATCCTGAGGTGCAGAGTAACTGTGGCCATTAACCTCAGTTTTATTGTTAACCATCAGATCTGAGAAATCTACTCAGCCACAGCAGCTGCAATCCAGAGCAGGCAAGGGAAAACAAAACACTCAGGCTGAGAATAATTTAGAAAGAAAGGAAATGAGAGCAGTTCCAACTATCTAATTCCTTTTTTCCAAGAATTAAGGGCACAGCTGCTGTCATTCTCAGGTCACCAGCTCTTGGGGTGTGCTGAGAGGTTAAGAGGGTGCTTGGCCAACCTGCCTTGGTGAGAGAAACGAGAAGCTATGCAAAACAGAAATTAAAAACCAACCTGGAGGAGAAATATGTGAACAAGAAGGTAAAGAATGAAAAGTCAGAATAGAAAAGAAAGGGGAAAGAAGGTAAGAAAAAACAAGGGAAACAGGCCTATGAAAAAAAAACATAGGCATGACACTCCAACACAAAGTGGAAGAGAAACAAAGAAGTGGAGAGAAACTAGGAGGAAGAAGCAAAGTTAGAGATACACATGCAATTACACTTTCACACATATGTTTGTATATATATAAAATACAAGAAATGTTACTTGCAAATAGAAAAACTCTGCTATGCTTTATCTACACTGCCTTGGAAAAAAGCAAATTCTCTCCTGTGAGTATGGTGAGACACTGACCCTTGTTGCCCAGAGAAGCTGTGGACTCCCCATTCCTGGAAGTTTTCAAGGTCATATAGGATGGGGCTTCAAGCCACCTGCCCTAGTGGAAGTACCCCTGCACATGGCAAAGGAGTTGGAACTACATGATCTTTAAGGTCTTTCCAACCCAAACCACTTTACAGTTTCTGTGATGCTTTATCTTCACCACCAGCCAGGTCAGCACTGACAGTTTTGAGTGGCATGGAAATGCTTTCTGTGCACTGCATGTACCAAGCTGGCTGCCAGTTTTGCTGCTATTCAGAGCTGAAACAACACAGGAGCTATTAAAGAAAACTCACTCTACAGCAGCATGTTTATGGTCATCGTGTGCAGAAAGAGCCACAGATGCCCAGGAGGAATATCAGCACTGTTAGTTATTGGCATTACATACAGCACCACCAAGAGCTTGAGATACCAAACATGTCTGTGCTGGATGTTATGTAAAAATAGAACAGAAAGGTCAGACCCTGTCCCAGAGACCCAATGACCTAGGGTAAAACCAAGATAAAGATAGAAAGCAGAAACAAATAAGGCAGGCTGACCAGAATGGAGCCATGCCAAAGGAGACACTGTCAACTCACCATACATGGCAATCCTGGATGGGCACATCTAAGAATCCTGCTTCAGACAGGAAGCTGGGAAGGGGTCAACCACAACACAGTGGGAGCAAAGACCCAGCTATTCCCTGTTCTCTGAACTCCTCTTTAAACCACTAATGGATATGGAGTAGAGATCCCCCATTACTGAAACAACCAGCAGCAAGCAGCAGCCCACATCAGAACCAACACATCCATCAAACCACACAGAAGCAACCCCTAACTAAAGTGGCCACAAAGTCCATCATGATCTTGACTTCAAGATTCCTCTTCTAACTGCTGGTTTGTTCAAATATCACATTTTGAGACACATAAAACAGACGAGGACAAAGAGTCCCATATCAATTTACTTGGAATCTGCGAGACCAACCCCGGTGATAAATAAGGCAACATAGTTTAAAAAAGAAAGTTTAACATGTAACACATCTGCTAAGTCAAGCTTGCTTGGACCTGTTAATACAACAAGGTGCTACAAACCAGTCTTGTGACTGAAAAAAAAAATTTCTAATAACTAACTCTGGTTTGAAATGGGTGAAGAAAGGGAGCGCAGAGTTAAGGACGTCTGGGCCTCTACCTTATTCTTGCAATCTCCTAACTTTTTTTTATATTCCTAAAAGTCTCAAACCACTGCAGGTAACTGGAACTGCAATCAAAGGCATTTTTCTCCATGCTGTTTAAATACTGCAGTCATCCCTATATTATCTTTTGGGTACTGTATTAGCTGATGAACTAACACCTGATACACGTTCTTTCTCTTCCTTCATCCAACTCAGCAGAGGAGGGTATTGCTCTGCTTGTGTGTTCCTTAACTGTCTTTAAACATCATAAAAACACAGCTATATATTTAGGAAAAGGACCTTCAGTTGAACATAACTTGGAGCAGAATATTATGAGGCTTGTGGTGATCCTTATCTCTTGAGGTTGCACAATTTATGCAAAACTGGACCCTCCGAGAGCAGAGCTTCATATCCTTGCAGAAAGTTCCTGTGGCCTTTGGCACAAAGTTTAAGGAATCTTCCTGCTACCTGAGGCAATTCAGGGAGCACACTAAGAGATCAAAAGACCTCAAAACTTCATCTGTATTTCCAACAGAAGCCAGCAAAGAAAGACACACAGCTGAGACAGGCTGCAGCTTCCTGGATGGGCTGATGCCCCCTTCACTCGCAGGCTCCCTGCACAAGTATGTCACTGCTGCTGTCAAGCCAAGACAAGCAAATGTCAAGGACAAGACCAGGACTCTTCCCATTAAGAGGTGCTGGCCCTGCTAAACAACCAGAGATGAAAGAAATACCAGGAGAAGAAATTTTATCTCCAGGAGAAAATCAAGAGCACTCCTAACCCTCCCACTCAACTGACCAGCTGCGGACAGCAGGGCTCTTCACCCCCTTCCCTGTGCTCTCGGGCACTGCTGGAGCTCAGAGAGCTCTTCCTCATCAATGAGCCAACAGCATTCAGGAGCTCAGCTCCCTGGCAGCAGCTGGGTACAAAAAGTTTAAACAGATGATCTTCATACTGTGGCCACCTGGGTCTGGGCTGCCTGGCCAGGTCACATCCTGCAAGGCAGTGTGGGGCTCCACATGCCAAGACTGCTGGGAGGAAGCAATCTCATCACTTTTCCTGTGGTACCAGACACTTCAAAGAACTCATATGTGACTTCAAGACTCCTTCTTCTGATGCCACTGTGCCCTGCCACTGTGGAAGGACATCAGGAGCCTCCACTGGCCAAGCCGCCAGTGAAGCTGCAGCCACCGGAGTTCAGCCTTAAGGCTTGGCAGCTTCTAATGGGCATCAAAATCCCTGAGTATCTTCAAATAAAATATTAATGTTATAAGCAGTATTTCATGGGTCTGCAGGCTTTGCCACACTTTAGGAAAACCTTAAAGAAATTTAGCCCTGATTTTCTAGAGAGCATGGATCCCACATGTCAGCCCATCCCTGGTGGTATCTCACACCTTCACAGCTAGAGCTGTCTTTCTGCTGCCACATGGAGACATTTTTACCTGCTCAGCATCCAGATTTGCTAAGCAGAACAAGATACAGGTATTTATCACTATGCACATTAGCACTCCTAATATTATTACAAGAAGATGAAATGCATTATCAAGAACAACAGTAAGCTCTCTCTATCTTAGTGGATCAGGACAAGTGACTGAAGGTTGTTGGATTCCTGCCATCCATTCCCCTATCATACTGCTGTGATCCATGAGGTGGTGTTAATTAACACAGGGATGTACAGAATTTAAATCCTATTTACTGTAATTTGTCTCACCAAAGCAGCCAAGAAAAATAATCACTAAAGTTATTAAAAATATCTTGAAAAATAAGGCATTTGTTAAAAATCTCTCAGGTCATTGGGATTTATAAGGAAGGCAGGGACAGTAGGTACCCCTACTGAGGGGTACAGGCTGAGCCCCCATGAAATGTAATGTTGTGCTATATGCCTTATGCTAATAGCAACATCTTGAGCTCTGAACAGGCTACAACCTAGCTCAAAGATAGTTACACCCAAACTAATACCTAGTAACCTGTAGATTGCACTTGATACACTTAAAACTAAAATTACAAAATCACTGCAAAGTTCCCTTCCCTTTTCTTCTCCATATGAAGAATGGCCATTGACCATGTTATGAAAAATGAAAAGCCAGTAACTACTTTTACCTGCCACAGTAAAATAGGAGCTAGGGAAGGTTTTATTTCCAGACCTTCAACATTTGCACTTAAAACATGCAGCTGCTTGGGAAAAAGTTTTCAAAAGCTTATTTTCTGTCTGGTTGTGTTGGTTGCAGCCGCCAGACCTGCCCCTTAAAGAGCACCTCCACAAGTCACCACTGCAATTTCTGACCATGCCAAGCACAGGAGCTCAGCCATGAGGCTCTGAGGTCCACCTGACATTACAGCTCTGCTACTCTGGCTGTGAACAGCCACTTGGGAGAGAGTGGCTGCCCTGACACATGTGCAAATGAAAGAGTCCAGCAGAAGAGCAGAAGCTGGGAGGAGAAAAATGGTTTGTTGAGCCACCAAACTCTCCCCGTAACCAATCACTGGGAACCCCAGCATGTTTTCAAGGTGGTTGCAACAAGCAGAACTGGTGGGTCTTTGTACTAACAACTCAAGATTAAGAAAACTTTACAAGACAAATTTCCCCTCTGAATCTGTTTATCTGAATCACATTTATTTTATTATTCTTGTATATTCAGGAAAGCTGAGCCTCCTTCCACATTTTTCCACAAATGGAGACCCAAAGCTCAGCTTTTCAGTTTTGCCTCAGTTACCAAAAAACAGAGACATGCTGGGGGGAAAAACCCTCTGGGGTCTCCAACCTCCCAGCTCATAAAAAAGGCTCATTATTTTTCCCTGTAACACCAAACACATGTATATTTTTGTTAGCACTTAAAATAATCTAACAGCAGCTTTTTAACAGTTAAGAAATGTATAAAGCTTTGCTCACCCCCAAAAGATAACTAAGAAGAACCGAAACCAGATATGAGATACCTGTAAATCCAAGGATTCAGCAAACATAATCTTCCAAAACCCCAAAGCAGTATTCCAGTTGCCTGTGCCACAGCATAAAGCTCTTGGCCTTTGCTCCCCGCAGGAGAACTTCTGGGAAAATGTATTTCAGACTTTCCTACTCTTATGAAGGAGGATCAAAACTAAAAAAACTCATTATTATCATTATTTAAATAGGGCTGGAAAGGTTGGTAAATATTTCCAAAAGGATGTATGGTAGCTTTCTGCTCTGTGTGCTAAATTAGTCACTGATAGCTGTGACTACCTATTTACAACCCCAGCTGAAGCATAAATGGGTTTTGGTACATCACTTCTAGAGACTGTGATAGCATGACTACATAATTGTACAATAAACATTATGTTTACAACACTGCTTATAAAACAATAATTACGGTTACACTGATGAGGATAATAATAAAAATACCAAACATCAATATCAGCAAAGAGGGACCTGTGCTTTACCCAGTCAAGGGTTCAAGCACAGTCTGGGCTTTTGTGATTGCTCCACATCCCACAGGCTCAGCAGGAGCCCAGGACTGCTGTTTCCAGCACATAAAGGTGCACACACAACACCACCTGAACCCAGAGCTGCACCACAGGCAGAGACAGAGATACCTGATCTGACACCGAGCTGCAACAACACAGCACCTCGCTGAAAGGCATCTAGGAAAAGCCACTTTTCCTAAACCTGCAGAGGCTGTAAGAGTCTCCAGCCTCCTGCACCACATCTGCACAGCTGGTATGCCCCTTCCACTTGTGCATTCAGGGCTCATTCCCTGCCTGGGCAGGGAACTGTGCAAAGCAATGCAATGTGTCTTCCTTTGGCTGGGACTTTGCTCAGCCAATATGTTCAAGATGAGATGGTTGCAGTATGATCAAATCTAGGCCTCAAAATACAAAGTGCTAATCAAGAGTTGCAGGTTGCTGCTTTTTTTTAAAAATTATACTCCTCAATGGGATGTTTCTTCTCCTTTCTAAGTTGCTGGCAACAGCTCCCCAACCGGCTGAGATCTGTACAGGACCTCACAGAACACCACTCCTGCAGCTCTGGTGAAAAGACCCAAATTTTTTGTTCTCCTGATAGGGAGGGAAAAAATGAGGCAAACAACCTCTTAAATGCAGCTGTTGGGAGTTCCGGAAGGACACAAAATTACTCAAGACAACAGGCATACTACACTTCAGCAGGCAGCACACAACTTGTCCCATGCCTGCTTGGGAATGACTTCAAACCTGTTACAGAAATCCCCTGGAGCAGGAGAACTTACAGTGCTACTGATGTGATGGCTTCTACCAATTCCAGGCAAAGGATCAGGATGCTGCATCCACACCAAAGGTGTCACTGGGCTGACATAGCCCTTACCAAGCTCCATTCCAGCAGTAAAGCCAAAGCACAGATGAGGCAGGCAGCCAGCAGGCACTCATGGAAGCCAGGCAGCACAGAACAGCCATTCAGAGAAAGCCAGGAAAAAGCAGACTGGACCATCCAGCTGAGCAACGGGAAGATGATGATGATGATGATGATGATGATGGGTGGCTAGGAAACCTGAGTTTTCCACCTTAAAATCCATGCACCAGACCCATTCAAAGTCTGTGAGCTTCCCACACAACCCACACTGTGTTAAGGGTCTCTATGAGCTGCTCACAAAACCACATGATGGGATGTGGTCTTGCCACCCAGCTCTGCTCTGTACCTGCCTCTAAGGAAACAACCTACAGCTCCAGGTACTGCTCTGGCAGTAGGGACCTCCTCTCCCCAAAACAGGAGAGTTTTTCAGGCTTTCTTTAGGCTTCTCTGCCATTCATTCTTACCTCTAGAAGAGGAGCTGGGTCCTGTGCCTGGAAGAGCCCCCAGCTTATAGACAACAATCCCAATGATGTAAACCTCACCCCTCAAAAGTTCCCAAGATCCTGCAGCTCTTGGCCAGGTACATAACTTGGCACTGGGTATTCCTGCCTGAGACAACAAAACAGGTGACAAAAGGCTGATTTCCAAAATATTTCATGCCAAAGACACTCTGCTATGCAATGACACTCTTCCATGCAAACACACAGTACTTCCCAGTCCTTGCAGGGCTTTGGGCTTCTTCTCCTTGTCTGAGTGCCCCACACATTGCAGCTCAGCTCAGCCCACTGCCCAGCACCACAGATGGGCTCCCAACACCTGCACAACCCAAACTCATAGTGTGGGGGTCATGGCCAAACCTCCCCTCTATCGCCCAGGAACTTTATAACGAGCAGATTTGCAGGAACCTACCCAGTAATTTTTATACAAACCTGTTTCTACTGCTCCTTCCAACACAGGTTTTAAGGCGGAAATGACTGAGAGACAGAACCTGCCCCTCCTCTTGGCAATTTGTTTTAGCAGCTAATCACCCTTGCCTTTAATTTCTAATTCACCATAAATTCTGATTTGAATTATTTCAAATCCAGGCACTGGTTCTAGCTCTGCCTGTCACTGCTGCATTTGAGAGCTCCTTCCTGCATGATGCACTGTATCAGCAGGAATTCATGGACCATTTTTCCTTTGAGGCAATTGGAGATTTAATTGTATTATCTGCTGACAAATGTAAGATACCAATAGCAGTGAAGATGTGACAGCACAGGCATCAGAAGGGGTGGGACAAACCTGGGTGATACTCAACCAGTACACCCCCAGTACTCAGGGTATCCTACCCCAGTTTGCAGGATAGAGCTCCACACTGATGTTCACATCCATACCTTGAATTCACATAATGAATGAGAGCATCCAGGCATGCATTAAAAGGCATTCAGATCGTACACGTCTGGATGTTTTAGATCACACACCACACCAAATGCTCAGTGTTTGAGTCACAGCAGGCTGCTGTGTTCAGCTGGGGAGATGCTCCAGGTAACCATCTCAGTGCTTTCATCGGTCACCCTTGAAGCAACAGGGAAAAAAACACCACCAGCAAACCCTGTTTTAAACAATCTCTGGCACTTGCCAGAGAGAGAGAGAGAGAACTGAGAACACAACAGTAACACTGGTAGCTCAAAAAAATGCTGTCCTCTACGGAACTGTACCCACAAGGTGAGCAAATGGCAGGCACTGCACCCCCAGGTATAATAAATAATGCCATATGCAGGCACACAGCAGCACTGCCTGCCGGGGCACTGAGCACTTTGCTGCATGAGAAGATGGACAATCTCAGGAGCAGATGCAGCTGTGACAAGAGAAAACCTAGATGCAGTGATAGTAAGTCCAAGAAACAGACTAGGTTTTTATTCCCTCCTCACTCTTCATAAATCTCACCAGGAACCTACAGGTGTTCAGAACTAAAGCTACGAGCCATCAAGGAGACAGAAAACAACACGCTGTACTTCAAAATAAGATCAGTATCACCTTGTTGCAGAACGGCAAAAGCTTCCTGACCAAGGATGCATTTTCCTCTCTGCTAGCTCAGTTTGCAGCTCTGCATCCCTCTTGGATCACAAAGCAGGACATCACACCACCCCCGGCCAGCACTGAGAGGTCAGGGTGTCATGCCCACCACCCCAGCATCTCCATCCCAGCAGTGATGCACTGAGAGCAGCACAGAGACTCCACTGAGGCTCTGACGGACCCATTTGCACTGCTGAACTGCTTGGCACACAGCTGCAGTGCACTGCACCACAAGTTCCTGACACCAGACTTCGCTAAATTCATCTGCTGGGAGCAAAAGAGAAACCCCCAGTAATCCAACAAACAGCAGAAATGCCTCCCATGTCACAGAAAAAAACATCATTTTCCCATGGTTTTCTAGCACTACTGTCTGCATAGACCAATGGGGAAAAATATTATTTAAGCTGTCACACTTGTAAGCACGACCTTGCAATTCTGAGTAGAGCTGCACCAGCATAATTACTGAAAAAGCTGTAGAAAGAGGTATTTAAGCTGTCACACTTGTAAGCACGACCTTGCAATTCTGAGCTGCACCAGCATAATTACCGAAAAAGCTGTAGGAAGAGGCCAGTAAAAAAAGTAATATTGTAATAATGCACTGAACATATTCAGCTGAAAGGTGCTAAACGAACACAAGATGCACCAATACCCTGAAAGTAAAGATACACTTTTCTTTCCCCTAGCTTTGCTCCACATCAGCTTCCCCTGACAGCAATTTCTCATACAAAAAAGTGAATGAAATATATACAGCCAGGAAGCACGGGCTGCCTTTGTAAAGCATTCTGATTAAAAACAGGAAGATATGGTTCAAATCTTGCAAAGAGTTAAGCATAAGATCCCATCCTAGAACATAAAAGTCCTTAATGAAACAAAAGCCGGGCTTTGGTTGTGCAGGGGCACAGAGAGGAGAGCACACCACAACACAGAGCCGCAGAACCGTGCTGCCATCAGGACACACAACTCACCATCACCTCTGAAATCCATCAGCTCTAGCCAAAGTTAAATTCCAAGCGTGCACTTGCACCCGGGAAGCCAATATTCCAATTTACAAACTAAGTGAACAGACGATTCCTTTCTGCAGCAGACAGGCTCTTCCACGGAGGCAGGCCTGAGCCCTTCCTTATTCCTGCGGCTCTGACGTCGCTGGACATCAGCGAGCAGAAGCAAACGATGCCAAATCCTGCAGGCCCTGCGCAGGCAGCGAGCTGGCACCGCTCCTGCTGTCCCTGTGCGCGCAGCCCTCTCGCAGGGATGCCAGACACACATGCACATCTCACTGCAAACAGGTACAGAGGCGCTCCCGCCGGCCGACAAACTGCACCTGTACCACTAATTACCTTAATATAACTTAAAATGCACAGAGGCACAGTCAGACCAATCCGAATTACAGCAATCCTAAAATAGCTGTAAGCCATACTCCTGACTTAATGCTATGAGACAGAAGATAGAAGGGGAAAGAAAAAAGTTAGAGGTGCATTCCTAAAATGATGTTTAGTGAATATAAAATGACTTGAACCCCCGAGGCTGCAAGCTGGCATTTATCAAGATATGCAGCCCCAGCACAAAAGAGTCTTACTGCCTCACATGCTTGGAAAACACATGTTTGTTAAATAATTTTTAAAATCACATTTGAAAGGAAACTGAATGTGTATGACACGATTAAGTATCAGACTGTATACTTATTTATTAATGATGTCCATACTTCAGAGCTGCATTTTTTAATATCCTCCTAATTTGCAACAATGTATTTAAGTACTGTTAAAATAATCCACACTAGTGGACTGCAGTTGGTGCAAACTGCAGAGATTGCACTTCTGCTCTATTGAAGAAATAAACATTCTCATCTCATGCAGCTGTAACATGTATGTAACACAATTGTATTCTCTGTGTTTAGCAATGGCTAACATATTCTAATACACCCTCAGAAAAGCTCTTTGGTTCCAAATCAATGACTTAAATAACACAATTTTTTTAACATATTGATAAAGAGGAACTAGTGTAGGGCACATGACTCACTGTGTCTGACCAGATATGTGGCCAGGACAACATGTCTAAACTTGCCAGCAAGGATGGGATTAGAAAGATCTCACTGAAGGCCTGCAGCATCGTTCAGATTCAGTTCTCAGTTCTGTTGGTAGTTCTCTGCAGATATTTTAAGATGCAGCAACAACAGTTTAATAGACTGAGATCCAAGTCCTAAAGCACTAACCCTCTCAATGGAAACACATCAGTATTATTTAGGTATAAAAATAAAATGAGGCCTATTAAAGTACTCCAAAACCCCACACAACTTTTTGAGGAAAAGACGGCCTAAAAAATCGCTTGTAGAAACGGTCCGTGCAACATGAAAAGAATCTTCCCCATCCATTCCTCTGGTCCTCCTGACACCCAGCTCTGGACCGGGCCGACCACACTAACGGAGGCCGAGCTCTGCGGGCTAAAGCTGAACTGACCCCGCACGCCGAGGCAGCAGCAGGGCAGGCAGAGAGGGCAGACAGCAGGACAGGCAGCAGGGCAGCAAAGGGCAGCAGCAGGGCAGCAATAGGGCAGCAGCATAGCAGACAGCAGGGCAGACAGCAGGGCAGGCAGCAGAGCAGGCAGCAGGGCAGCAATAGGGCAGCAGCATAGCAGATAGCAGGGCAGGCAGCAGGGCAGGCAGCAGGCCGGCTCCGCGCCCCGGCCTGCGCGCTGCGCGCATTTTCCGCGCAATCACAGAGGGCTCGCCCGGCCCCGCACCTCGGGGACCCCCCGTCACCTCCCTGCCCCGGGGGTCTCCCCACGCCGCGGGACGCCCCCATTTCTTCGTCCCCGCTCCCTCCCCGGGTCCGGCAGGCTGGGGTGGGGGGCGCTGCGGGGGATGGGCGCATCGCTGCGCTCACTGCGAGCCGCGCCGACCCCATCGCGGCCGTGCTCGCCGTCGGACGGTGCCCCGGCCCCGTCTCCTCCCCATCCGCACGGGTCTCGGCGTGCAGTTGGTATTGCTAGGCCACGGGAGACCCAGCGCTTTAACAAAAATAAATAACACGACAGGCACCCTGCCCTCCCCCCATCCGCGCTGCCCCCGTGCCCGGGCTCCGAACCGCGCCGCGACCCGCACGCCCCGCCGGGGACCGGGATAACAACGCGGGGGGGGGGGGGGGGGGTTGGGCGAAGCAAAGGCAAAAGCAGAATAAATAAACAAATAAATAAATACCCCCTGTGCCCGCGCCCCGCCGCCTCGCTGCGGCCCCGGTACTCACCGCGGCGCCGCTGCGGGCAGGAGCGGAGCGGAACGGAGCGGAGCGGAGCGGGCCCCGCTGCCCATGTGCTCGCCCGAGCACGCGCTCGGCTCAATGGAACGCCGTGCTGGCGAGCGGCTCTGTGACGTCACCGCCCCCCGCCGCCCGCGGCCGCAGCCCGGGGCAGCGAGAGCAGCCCGCCCCGAGCTGCTGCCCCGCATCCCACCGCATCCCAGAGCCCCGCATCCCACCGCATCCCACCGCCCAGCATCCACAGCCCGCCCCGAGCTGCTGCCCGGCATCATCCCACCGCATCCCACCGCCCAGCATCCACCGCCCGCCCCGAGCTGCTGCCCCGCATCCCAGAGCCCCGCATCCCACCGCCCGCCCCACGCTCCTGCCCCGCATCCCCCCGCATCCCAGAGCCCTGCATCCCACCGCATCCCACCGCCTCGCATCCCACCAGCGGCACTGCTCCGTATCCCACCGCCGGCACCGCTCCGCACTGCACCGCCGGCACCGCACATAACAGCACTGCCGGCACCGCACCGCAACACCTGTACGGCCAAGCCTCGGCGTACCTTGAAATTGAAATAATTAAGTAAAAGAGCAGATTTTTTCCGGCGGCGCTCCGCAGGTGCGGGGGAAGCCGGTGCGGAGGCGCGCAGCGTGCGCGGGGAGGTTACGGACCCCGTCCTGCTGCCCCGCACAGGAAGGTGCCCCGGGGGAGCGGAATCAGCTTCAGCATCAGCGGATGGGCAGCACGGGAGCCTTCACTGCCCGTCCTCTTCACCCCAACAGAAGCCTTTGGCCACGTTTCTCCCAAACACTGCAAGTTTGGTTCTTATAGAAACCTTTTTTTTTTTTATTTTAAATACCATTCTCCCAAGAGCTGACGTATCATGTCTGTCTCCGAAGTATCACAGGCGAGAAGCATACAAGCATTCCACATACAAATGTAGAAAGTAGCTTTGCAGTCCTCCAAGAACTCAAAGAGAGAACATTGAGAATACAGAACAGCTTGCAGACTGTTGAAACAGGAAAAGAACAAATGAACAAATCCAGTATATGGATGGAACAAGCTTTATTTGAATTTTTTGTTCCTTTTTTTTTTTTTAACAAACTAAGAAAAAAATGAAATGTATCCCCTTGATTCCAGGCTGGACCCTAAACGGAGTAGAAGCTGCAATGCCATGTGAGATTTTTCTCCATACTGCTATTCTCTCTCCAGGAGGGAGCCTAGAATCCTGCTGTGCCAGCACCTTTGCAGCGAGGTGGGAGCTGCAGTGTCACTTGTGCAGTGTGTACAGCCTCAGAGGGTGCTGGCATCTGTGTGGGTTGTGGTGCCCAGCCTGGGAGCTGCCACTGCCACACCAGGCTGATCAGCCTCTGCACAGAGCCTGTCTCTATCCACCCAGCACAGTGACATCTCCATGTGGATAACACATGCTGCTCCACTCAATTAGTAAACATGTTCCCAACTCCCCTGCAATGCTTTGACTATTTCAAGAAAGAGCTGATCTGCAAAAACTACCCTGTTACAGGAGAAGCAAATGATTGTGCAAAAGGCACAAAATTAGGGTATAAATCCAAGCTGCAACTCTGTGGTCCTGCAATTTAACAAGATACAACATTGGGTTGAAAAAAGAGGCTTTCCATGCTCATGGTAAGAGAGGTGGGAGCCCTGCTGAGCAGGTAGATTGAAGGTTTTGTGCTGTCCCTTTCAGCAAACTGCTGCAGAGGAAGAGAGGTGGAGGAAATCACTTTGGGCCATACTCCTACAACTGGCTGGAGACCAAGTCTTAAATAAATTACTTCCCAAGGTCAGTGAACTCAAGAGAAAGATCAAAATCTAAGGTTATGGTCATGAGACCGAAAGTTCATCTTATCAGCTGAAAAGGGCCAGGTGTTGGAGCACCCTGACACATTTTATTGTGGAGCACACTGACACAATTTTATCTGGAGCAGTCTGACACACTTTTTTCTCCAAGCCCATTCCCACTCCAGAGTTTGAGAGAAGCAGTGGCACAAAACTATTATTTTGCTTTCACATGTGCATTGCCCTTAAATGGGGCCCTGATGGCTCCTTCACAGCTTCTGGTGGCCAGAGCAAAAGAGAAATATTAATCAAATAGCTCTGAAAACTGAGTTTTCATTCCTCTGTCCCTAGGACTCCCTTCCTGGGTAAAATACATAGAGAATCTGATGTTAAAACATCAGCTCAAATTAACAGAGGATTTCCTGATGCCACAGACTTGCCCAGGTATTACCAGCACCAGCAGCATGACTGTGAACACAACTCTGTGTGCCATGACAAGAGATAGGTACTTCATGTCCAATTCCTGGCATGACAAAGCCAGGAAAATATCATGAAGAGGGGTGAAAATGTTTGCCTGCCTGTTTACACACACAGAAGTCACATGATGGTCACCCGAGGTTATCCAGATGCGGCTTCTCTGTGACATCCCATAAAAATTCACAGACCACCCTTACACCTTTACAGGGAGCTGGCAGGGGGATGGCACTCACCACCAAGCATTTCCCCCTGTGATGGCAAGTTGTGGCCTCATTAACCGGGGGAGACTCGCAGTTTCCATCCCACCCAGGGTCTCTCAGTGCAGGAAACACAAAAAGACCCTCTTTCCACAGGCATGTAGAATATGCCTTGTGTTCTTATCACTCAGCCCTGCAGGCTATCTAGTGTTTGTACTATAAAAATCCTCTCGTAATGTGATCTGAATAGTCTCATATCAATAAAGCACTCAAGTGTAATCATTCTTACGACAGCTCAGCACACTTACACAAGGCAATTGCATTGCTCTAAGTTCACCTCTGCAAATTAAACAGAGCAAAGTCAAGGCCAACTGATGCAACACGCTCTTTCGAGGCCAAAAGAAGATCTGAGGCAAAGATCAGGGGTCAGGCTGCAACTGAGGCTGTGGCAGCTGAAGCATTCTACCCTCCAGCACTCTGCTCTAGCTTCGCCCCCTATGACCCCACAAGCTTTGCCGGCAGCAGGCGTCACATGCGTGCTTCTTAATCTGTGCCAGTGGAGCCAAGGAGAGCTGTGATGTGCTCTTTGAGGTTACTAGAGTGAGGAGGTGACAGCTTCCAGCTGGTCACCACAGGAGCTGGAAAGTGAAGTGTCATCAGCCAGGACAGGTAGGTGCAGCAGAGGCTGGAGCAAACCACCAGACATTCCCTGCACACATGGGCCGTGGAGAGACACAGCAGCAAAAACAGCTGAGTGTGTAATCATAGCAGTAATTATACCTTCCCTCATCCAGGGATTAAGCTTATTCCAGGTTAATTCCAGAACTCTCCAAAAAAACCCTCAGTCGTCTCAGACACTCGGGAGGAAAGGTTAGGTCATTGCATCTGCTCCTCTCCCAATAGAAACCAGCATTTTACACCAGCCTGCCCACAAAGACATTAACTTGAACATCAGTGTCTTGTCCTCACTTCACCTTCTTGGATATTATCTTGGAACTTTTCTTCTCTGAAGATTAGAAACCACCTAATTGTCATCCTGAATGTATTTACAGCCAGCTACACCCATTTGTTGTGCAGCAGGTGTTATGATTTGATACCACAAGCTCTTGTTCTCACTCTTACACATACCTCTCTGCTACATTTACCAATATCAAGTTCATTCTGTGATAAAACAATGGTAAAATGCAACAGTGCTTATTATAATTAATTTCTTTTCCCAGTCTTTGAATTTAAGTACTCATATTAATTTAAAGGAAAGGCATTCCTGTACCCCAACAGTGATCCATCTCTAGGTGATGGTGACTCACCTGTGATTTCCGTGGGGAGGCTCCAAGAGCCAGGAGTAGGGGGCAATAACAGAAAAAATAAAGACTAGAAAGTTTATGAAGCTGCTGGAAAGACTTCCACTGCCTTCTGTGACCTCTCTGTGTTCAGTGTGAGATGAAGAACAGATTCTGGGTAGCTTAGATGTGACTGCAGAGCAGAGAAAGAGGATATTCAGGGTTGATATGAAGAACAGAAATAACAGACTTATCACTGATGGCTCAGCTACCAGCTACAGAAGCATGTGACTCAGATGGTCCACACATTCCCCCTACCAGCTACAGAAGCATGTGACTCAGATGGTCCACATATTCCCCAAGTTTGTGGCATAAAAACAAAATAAATTAAAAATAAATTTGACTTTTCAAAGAGATGTCTTTGCATGAGCAGCAAGACTGAACTAGTAGGTATAAAAACTCCCTTAGAGATTATGAAGAGCATTTAAAATTACTATCTTGAATATGATTCAAGAAAGAAGAAAGCCCTGGAATGAAGTGAAACAAAATGTCTGTATTACTAAAGTTGGAAAGTAGACCCAGAGATGATCACGTTTGAGTTTGGGGGAGGGCTATCAAAACTGTGAGCCAAAGGTTTTCCATCATTAGTAAAAAATTAAATAAATAAATTATGTGAACAAGAAACAAGAGAGAATACAAGAGAGAGGGAGGCAGCACCGTTCAGTCCCAGCCAGATTTCCCAGGAAGCTTCTGAGAAAGGCATTGACTGAATCCTTGGGTAGGAGGAGTTTGTTTTGTCTGAAGGGTGAAGGATCACAACGGAAGTTGCATGCTTGGGAGAGGAAGTGGCAAGTGGTGCTGTCAGCAGGGATGGAAAACCATGGACATGAAGATACCCTTGGATGAGAGATAAGGCCCATAGCTCTGGTCACGGGGCAGCCCTGTGCCCACAGCAGAACTGCTGTCTCAACAGCAGCAGAGGATGCACAGAGCAGGTAAAATGCCACCAGTCTCCAGAGGAGAGCTGGGGACTGCTTCCCTATTTCTGAAAGATCCAGCTCCAGGGAAAACAGCAAGATCTCTGCTTTCCTCACACAAAGATCCTGTTGCTAAATCTCAAAGAGGAAAGTGTTTAACTTGTCGGTTACTCTTTGGCACCTGTGATTGTGTTAGACATTATAAACAGGTTGGACCAGCCAAGCTGGCAGACACCACTGCGGTATCCCCAGGGTCCTTTCCTTTCTGTTTACTTTCCTTTTTTAGCCTTTACACTAATCTCTTCATCTATAACAAATATACAACATTCATGTGAACAATTTTCAAGGGAGAGTGACACTGGCAGCCCATGGACTGTCATGACAGGCCTGTTGACACATCCAAGCCACAACCTGAGCTTTGGGCAATGCACAGTGCTCCTCCAGCAACAGGAGGGAAGTGGGGGATGGTGTGTGAGAGCTGTGCCGGACCTGGTGTCCTTCTTTCAAGACCAGTTGCTATTTATGCACTCATGTGTAAAGTTCAACTTTCCCACAGTGCTTGTTTATGGATGTGCCCCACACAGCCTGCGTGGGCACAGCCACGGGGCAGGCACTGGGGCTGGGTCCTCTGGGGGCTTGGACAGGCTAGTTTGTGGCTGCAGGTATGGGATCTTCCTCAGAGGCAGCTGGGAGGCTTGTGCTCTCATTAACACAGCTGGTGACAGTGGCACCACTGCCCATGTTTCATACAAAGACCCAACACCACCCTAAGAAGTGGGAGATCTGGTCCAACACCTTCCTTTGCATCTCTCTGCTGCCTGGAGAGTGGCTGCACCCTGAGCCTTTGGCCTGTGCTGGCCCCTTTCTTCCCAGCTCCTATGTCAGAGATAAAGATGTGCATCACAGCAGGACACTGCCCTGGAATTTTAACTCCATTTCACAGTCACAATGCTGATGCTCTTATGCTACAAGGCACAGGATATGAAGATAGGCAAACTGGTTAACATCCACTAAAGAAACTCCACCACTACTGGAGAAAAGACCTGTAGGGAGGCAGAAGTGTCTGATGTGGGCATATGTGGTAGGCATAAGCTGCTCACCAGTTTAGTCCTGGAGAATGTCCCATTTAAGCCCTGACATCATGATGAGCACCTGTATTGCTGGTATCCTTGCTGTACCAAGAGATTTCAGCAACTGCAGCACAGCCATAGTACTCATAAAGATAGATAAGTACCAGGCTGTGTCCCTGCCATATCTCAAATTATGGTAATCAGTGTTGTGTTGTGCCATGAAAGCAGAAGAAATGGAAGTAGCTCAGTAGTAGTGATCAATGAAGTCTTAAAATGCCCTTAAGATGCATATATATGCTATATCCAAGTTCACAGATATGTAAACTGAGGTGCAGATATGTAAAATACCTTGCCTTTGGCCATACAGAGAGCACACATTGACTCCTGGCTGGTGTAACTGGGAGGCCCTGGAGTCCTCACTCCCAGTTTCTTGCTGGCAGCGTTGGGTGATGGACAGCCTTGCTTAAGAGAGTGGGATAACCACAGCTGACATCTCCACAGCATCACGATTCACAGCTTTTAATTACTGTTAAACAAATTCGAAATGAAATTACCCATAGAAAGATGGGAACTGCAGAGCCTTAGAAAATGCATCCATGTTCTTCCCCCTCAAATCTAATTAGATTTGCCAAAATCAGTGCGCATTGATCTGTGATTCAAACAATATGCTGATAACAAATTTTCATGATAGACATGGTTATAAAGCTACTTGACTAAACTATGAATTAGCCCCTTCAGCAGAAGGTCTCAGCACATTTTGTCAGCACAGCCTTCCACAGACAGTTTTTAATCCCCAAATCAACAGGTGATCCCACTCTTTGAGGTTTGCCAGGCTCTCTGCTGAGCACCCTGCAGAGAAGCAAGGCAGGCAGCATATTCATGTTGACTATCAATCCTCATTAAAATCAACACACCGTCTTTAACCACCCATCTAAGCAAACTGTAATATGTGCTGGGAAAAGACCTTTCCACTACTAGGCAGAGCAGCTTATTTTGCTGTTGTGCTGGGCAACCTCACCTTGGCAGTGGTGGGTAGGGAAAGCATGGGTTGTATGGAAAGCATCATGTAAATAGACTGTCATCCCAGAAAACCAGCACCACACAGGGCTGTGTGCTGGTACTTGCCTTCCTGCCAGTGTCCGTTGTCTGCCCTCAGGATTCAGGGATGACTTTTTTTTTTTGTTAGATTGTGGCAGGGAAGCAACACATTTGTTTGGATAGTTTGTCTTTCAGCCAAATAATGCTGATTGGTACAAGTGACTGGAAATGAGAAAATGAGGGCAGAGCAGGTAAGTTTTAAATAAGTCAAAGTAAATAGTTGACATGCCAGGAGAGACCAAAGGACAGGATTTTCCATTTGTGCTCAGTTTTCAGCTGAGCTTTGCAACCACTGTCATCTGAGAGCTTCTGAAAATGTGCCTTGCCTGAAAGCCAGAGTGCACCAGAGTTTAAAGTTACTCAGAAAAAAATGGCAGAGGGCAGGCAGTTCACTTGTATCTGTTTGTACCCCAGATTTATCCTTTCTCTGCTGTCTTTTCATCTAGAAATTGTTACTGCTCCAGAAGAGGAAAAACCACAGCAGTTTTTTTGCCTGATCTTTAAAAGTAATGAGCAATCCCAGCTGTTGGATCTGCTCAGCATCTCTGAAAATTTACATACTCCGTGTTAAATCTTGTGTAACACCAAGACATGGAAAGAAGCTGTCATGATGAGGATGTTGATCATTGACCACTGGCATAGATTGCTCAGGGAGGTTATGTGGAGTCTCCATCCTTGAAGATATTCAGAAGCCACGATCACAGATAAAAGGTCATGGTCCTGCTCTGTCTGCACCAGATGACCCTGCTTGAGCAGACAAGTGGACCAGGCTCTACACATTTAAAAAAATAATGAGTTACAGCCACACAGTATGGGCAGAGGTGTGCTAATATAAATTGTTTCAATTTAGAATGAGACTAGATCAGAATAAGGATTTTTATCCCAATGATATGAGATGGATTTGAGATCTTGGTACAAGTCATGCCAGTCTGCATCCTGACCCCTGGGTTTCTCTCGTTCTGACCTGGCTGCAGTGCCTGTCCTCTTCACTGGGTCCCTGCTACACACCAGCTGAGCCACAGTCACACCAAGTCCAAGCAGAAGAGAGGACAGCTTTTCTACTGAGTCATAGAAACATTGAATAGTTTGGACCTTTCCACTTAACTGTACAAAAGGCAGGGCGTTTTCATGACACTAAGAAAAACAAAAAGGCAACAGCTGAGCTCTTTTCATAAACCTAAGTAAGCAGAACTATAAAACAGTATGGATTATGTACATTCTAACCTATAGTACCTGCTGCAAGCTCCAGGTTACATTATTTGCCCACCCACACCAGTACCCAAGGAAGCTGCCAGGAGAAATCCCCCAGCAGAGATGACACAGGTCCTGAAACTCATTAAACTTGAATGGGCTGTAAAACTTTATGAAATCCTGTCTGCCCTTCAGTTTTAAATTGGATTTGGTTGAACTGGTTTTTAAAACTGGCTGGAGAGACAAGATGGGCCAGCAGGATCAGCTGGAGAGGCAGACGGTGGAAATCCAGCTCTGCATTCCTACGCTGATCAGAGCAGCGCCCCCTCTACCAGGGAGGGTGGAGTGCTCGCCTGATAAAAGGCTGAGCTCAGCAGACATTAAAGGAAGGCTGTTAGTAAAGATCAAAAGGTAGAAATGGGAGATAGAGCTGCCCCATTTGCAAAGTTACCAAAGCCTGCCAGTGAGAATGAAGATCTAGATGCTGTGATGCTGAATGAATGGGGCAATCTAGATAATGATATCAGAATTAAATTAATTAAAAGAAGATTAAAGAAAGATTGCAAAACTAAGGTTGTAATCGTGTTTCTGCTGGAGTCAGTGAGTGTTTCATGGTTTGTGTGGTGCTTCATGAAGAGGCCAGGATGTTGCTCCCAATGCATACCAAGACAAAGGAAGGTATCAGATGAAAGCTGATTGATACAGAGCCAACTACATTAGGGAATAAATAAGTTACAGTGGCCTCATAGTCACAAAATTGAAACCACATATGGCTGGAGCACCCAGGAGGATTAGTACAATTCATATCAATGTCATGACTGATCTGCAAACTATGGGGTATTCATGAGGACTTTAGGGCAACTGTGGTAGGACACTGAATTTCTCATAAATTGTGGCAGGATGAAGTTTATCATTCACAGTATTTTAAACAGATTTGAACAGGCAAAGCACACTCACACCAGATCAGTACTTGGTGTTGTGTGAACACACTGTGACTTGCCAGGGGCCAGCACTCTCCAGTGGGATTTACTGCTCCTGCAAGCAAGGTCCCCCAGCAGGGACATTTACAGAGGAACCTCATGGAAACATCAGCTGAGCTTGAAATCTTCTGGAAAGCAGCATTACCAAATATGAATGCATGACATACATGGGACGTTAGCTACCAATTTCAAGAAAAAGGAGCTTGAAATGGAGCAGGAGGATGGGGCAGCCCCGATGGCCAAGTCACACAGTGCATCTGCACAGACCTCTGTGGCAGCCACCTCCCTCTCAGGATATTTTGCTCCAGCTGCTAAGCAGCTCATTAATATCTGGTGATTATTTTGGCCCCTGGAGCTGCTTTCTCAGTATGTGTTGACTGTTCCAGCGGCCACAATCAGGTCTCAGTTTTAGGACAGCTCACTGAAATGAATGGGGAAAAATTGGATTCATTTTAATTAAGCACCAAAAATTTAATTTCAAATAAAAGTACACATAAGGTTGCATACTTTTGCCCTTGTAGACATGGGAAAATGCTGTATTGTTCCATAAGGGCAAGGGCTCTGTGCTTTTTCTTTCACAAATGCAAAAGAAGGAAAGTGATTTTCAGCAGGAATCTAATTTTACAGGGAGGGAATAATATGTTACATAGTCAAATCATTTTGATGTCAATTTTATTTTGCAATCACTTCATAAGATATTCATATAGCCTTTTTATTCCCTTAAAGTGTTCAAGTCTAGGCACAATACAATATTATCTTACTCTTTACCATAATGATGAACGATAATGGGAACACATAATAAGATTTTATGTGTGCCCAAAGAAAAATCTGCTTTAGCCCAGATGAGAGGAATTTTGCAGATCAAATTAATACTACAAAACAGCACAATTTATCAAAATAATACAGCTTTTCTTCTCTCAATCCATTGTGAATCTCAGTGTCTGCAGCCAGTACATGGTGAACTATTAGAGGCTGATGGAATTTTTTTTGTAAAATCTCTATGAAAAATACTTGGTTGATAAAAGTAGAAAAAAAAAACTAACCACCAAACCAAAACTCCCTTTTCCTCTCCTGTCCATCACACTTACACACTATAAACACTCTAATATTTAAAAGGTCTGTAGCAACGGTTCTATAGTGATGCTGTTTACTGTTGAAAAGCCATCCCAGACCAGTAGCATCTTCATTCAAGTTCCTCAGAAACTAATAGAACACATTTGGTTTCCCTGAATTTTGTATGTTCATGGAACATGGTTTATAGCAAAATGCTCTCTATATATTTTGTTGCATCCTTTTAATATAGATTCAGTTTATTCATCTATTCATGATTTCACAGTGTAGCCCAAAAGTAAATTAGCAAAGTGTAGAATAGTGGGACAACCCTGATAGAAACTTTGCTGTCTGATCCAGCATCCTTGCCATATTTTCTACATTTTTACTTGGTTTTAGATGCTTAAACATCAGTTTCTCTGAAGAGCTCTTGTTGGAAAGCCTTGTCCTGATAGCAGCTGTTACAGAGCAGGTTTTCTTTCCTGGGACACATGTGAATAAATCAAAATTACTTAAGGAGCTATTGTAGTGCAGTCAAATGAGAACATAAATAGTTCTAGGAAAAAGCATTGGCATTTTATCACACTGGATAAACCTAAATGAACTACATAAAACAAGACTGAATAAATCTGGAACCTAGGTAATGTGGGGTAGGACCCCACCTGGTATTGCAGACACCACTGTTATTCAGGAGAGGGAGGGCAGGGATGTTTCCGTGCCCAGGGAAGCACACAAACCTTTAGCTCACATTTGCTGTATCCACAGGGCTGCAGCGCTGATCCCTCTCCCCCTAACTCATCCACAGCACAGCACGGCCTTGGTCCCAAGCCAAAAAAGGCTTTGTCAGACACTCAGCCGGGCACTAGATCACAGGAACTACCTGCACCGAGAGGCTTTGTTTGGTTCTGCTGTCGTCACGGAGCAGATTAATGGGAGAAAAAGGAGTGAAAAGAAGCTCTCCCTCTAGCAGCTGCACCCCTGTGAGCAGCCCCTTGTACACGTGTGGTGCCGGGAAGAAAAATGTGCTGGGAAACGGGAGCGCTGCTGTGCAACTGCGAGCCAGCGGTCCGGGGATGTCCCGGGATCCAGGGGGACCTGGATGTGGCAGTGGGGCTGTGTATTCGGTCATGCACACCCCAACTTCAGCCTGCAGAACTTCGGGGTGTTTGTCCTCGGAGTGGTTTGTATATAGAGCACAATCCCTGTAATTTTTTCCCCCTCTTTCTTAATGGATAAATTAGCATGAAGGAAGCTGATGACGCTAATTAGTTCCAAGCAGTGTTAATTTCTCTGATTGGAATTCTTTATGACCCAGTCAGATTGCTTAATTTCTGCAGTGTATATTTACAAATCTCTTTAGTTATTGCACCAATTCCTTTATTTCTACTTTTTTCTTTCTTTCTTTCTGATCCTGTCTGGAAAACATAATTCCATGTAATTGGGACATAGAAGCTTGCAATGGAAATTACATATGGTGACAAGAAAGATTTTGCCTTGAATGGAAATGTATTCAACAGAAAAGTAGCCATGGCAAGATCCACAGACAGACATATGTGAAGGGTGAATTCAGCAATAAAATGTAATCACCATAACACATAATGTCAAGAACTAGCTGCTTTCCACCCAGACTTTTCTAGAAAAAGGAATAGCTCCACAATTGCTGTATCAAACTGGAAGCTGGAAACAGTGCTTGTGGGAATAAGACACTGCAGTCAGCCTGAGTCATGGGGTCCACTCTCAGCCAGTGATTTCTCCCTTGTGTGTCATGGTTTCAAGCACGACCATGCAGAAATGCCCTGTAGCTTGGGCTCCCATGCATTGGTGGAAACTTGAAGCAAGGTTTGCTCAGCAACTACAAATATTAAATAGTTTTGGCAAGTGGCCAATAATGCTTTTTCATATGCATTAATATTCAGCACCAAAGGTCATACTCATCATTATCAGAAAAAATTAATCTCCTTTGCTTGGAAGGTGGAGTCTGGACACACTTGAAGACAAGCTGCTTGGGCTTGAGGAGACGTGAAAAAATACCTGTATTACAATACAAACCAATTGAGGGTGATCTTGCCTCTGCCTGGCCAGGGCCCCACCCAAACCAGCTTCCCCCCTGGAAGCACAGTAACTACAACTCTTTCATGAGGCATATCTGCAAGAAGGGCTGGAAGGAGGATCTGGGGAACTACCTGCCCTCAGTGTGACCTCAGTGCCAGGGAACACTATGGAGCAGACCATCCTGAGTGACATCACCTGACATGTACAGGACAACCAGGGGATCAGGCCCAGCCAGGAAGGATTTATGAAAGGCAGGTCCTGCTTGACCAACCTGATCTCCTTCTATGACAAGGTGACCCACTTAGTGGATGCAGGAAAGGCTGTGATGTCTGCCTAGACATTAGCAAAGCCTTTGGCACTGCATCTTTCACATCATTCTCCTGGAAAAACTGTTTGTGGCTTGGACAGGTGCACTCTTCACTGGGTAAAAATCTGGCTGGATAAGAATGGTGGTGAGTAGAGTTAAATCCAATTACAAGTGGTGTTTCCCAGTCCCAGTACTGGAGCCAATATTTTATTCCCAGTGGAATAGGACCTGGGGGTGTTGGTTGATAGACAGCTGAGTTACCATCCCTGGAGGGATTTAAAGGACATGTAGGTGTGGCACTTGTGGATATGGATTACTGGTGGACTTGGCAGTGCTGGGCTAGTGGTTGGACTCAATGATATTAAAGACTTTTCCAACCTAAACAATTCTGTCGTTCTATAAAGGGAATTGCTAACATGGCTGAGTCCACTGCTATAAGAAAGGTGCTCCAAATTCTTGCACCTTCCCTTTGGTCAAGATCTATGTAGAAGATGATTGGTTAAATTAGGAAAAAAAAAATCCCCTTTGACTTTCTAGCAGCTACTCTGAATCTTGGATAACGCTTTTTTTTTTTTTATACAGCCTGTCCCCACTGACATTTACAGCTATGCCTGAGATGAGTAAATGATACGAAGGTAGGTAAAACTTGCTGAACATCAAATGTTTTGTACTGGAAATGATATCTGGTTTCTGCAGCTTATCTATCGGATTTCTTGATTTCACTTTTTTTTCTAGGCAAGTTTAGGTCTCATCTGTGTGGAAATGACAAGGGGAAACTAGGGCTTAGTTCTCAGTCTCAGCAGAGCCTTTTTTCAGAAGCTCCCATAAATGTCCTTTTAAAATTAAAGAATAGCAAACCTGTAAGCTGGGAAGTAAATCCTGAATCTCTCCCCAGGCTGCCTGCCTGTGTTAGGATCATTTATAGTTCAGTTTTATTTTTCTGTTAATTCCTTGGCAGATGATTCTAACACAAATCAATAAAATAAAAAAAATAAATCCAACATGTTAGAAGATGGTTCATCTCTGTAGATGAAACAGCCACCCCCAACTTCTGTTTTGAATAAATTCAGATTTCAACTGCAGTGGCCTGGCTTATTTCCAGTTTACTGTTATTCTATTCTACTTACCTGAAATTCTCCCTTTCATGCAACTCTGATGAAATGTTTGTCATCTCTCAACTGCCTGCAAGGGTTGCAAAGTGCTTCATGAACAAGAGTGCTTACGCAGGGACAAGTAAAGTGATTTCTTTATAGGTAGTGATAAAATTTTCAAGAGCATTCTCCACTGGCACAAATCTGTTTCTCTGGAAGAAACATGGAATTTCTACAGATTCCGGTGGGAGCTGAATTAAGCAGACATGGATTCCTTTATACATCCCAGTTCTCCCCTAGCATATTCTGTATAGAAACATTGAAGCCATTTACATGAAAACTTGTCTGGAAATACAAAATTTAAGCACAAGAATAAAAATTAAGATGGAAACATTGGTATTTAATTAAATTAAATCAGTGGAGTATATAATAAAGGAAATTTTATTTTCACCATGATGGTTTGTTTCTAGTTTCCTTTGATGCTACATTTTGCCTAAAGTTCTTCTGGAAGAGAAGTAGCTTTAAGTGTCCTGTGAAAGTAAAGGAGCAGAGAAGTGAAGTTAAAATGCTCCTTGTATTTCAAGTAGAGCTTCAGTACAGCTGTTTGGCAAGCACCGTAAATTCCACATTTCATTTCAAGGCTCAGATGCTGCTTTTGTAAACTTATCTCCTCTGTCGCTCCAAAACAGCAGCAAACCCCAGCACCTTCCTATCCAGATACAATGCATTACTAACTGAATCCAGCCCAGAAGCTCCTGTGAGATGTTTGTGTCTTCTGAATGTGCTAATCTCTGGTGAGGAGTTGGAAAGTGGAAGCCACGTTCCTCTTTATTCCAGCAGTAATTTAATGACCAGAAGAGGTTTCCTAACCCAGTACCAACAGGATGTTTTATTTATTTTTTTTTATTGCATTATTACATTTCTTACTTTGTTGTAATCCTACAACAAAGTAAGAAATGTAATAAATATGAAGTGGCACCCCATAAAACTGTATTTTTTTAGAGTGGCAGTTTGGGATGATGCTCATGGTTTTTTTTCCAATAGGACAGTGGCAAGACAAACTGATGCTCAATTAAGAGTAAGAAATTAGATAAACTAATGCTCAATTAAAAGTAAGAGTAAGAAATTAAATAACTGCAAGTATCTTATTCATCAAAATACTAAGGACCTTCTGCAGATAGAAGAAAAAACCCAAAACTGTTCTCCAAATGATATAAGAAGCTCACAAATAAGAAGAGGTTCATTAATCATTGTGGTCTAGCCTCATTTAACGGGAAGAAGCCAGGGGGCTTTGCTAACACATGAAACTGGAACTCAAAGGTGACATATTTTTCAGTTTTTGTGGACAGATCTACACCTCCCGGTTTATTTTGGAGGATGGGGTTGCAGTTATAAATTCTTCAACAACATCTTGCTTCTGTTCTGAAGCAATACCTAAAATAGGAAGCACACCAAAAGGCAAATAAAATTAATGTATTTTTAAAATTAGATACCCTGCTAATAAAAGGCAGAACTTTTATGTTATTCATAGCTGCAAGTTGTCCTGATTTACAGTTCAGATACAATTAACAGTTTCATTTCACATTCTTTTTCCTCCTAAGTGAATATCTCAATCACATACTGTAAAAAAGCAACTGCAGACCACTTCTATAAACCCAGATGCAAGGGGTAATAATAAAAAAAAAATTAAGAGAAAAGCCTTGCTTTGTCCTGTTTTTCTAACAGAATGGGGTTTTTTCCCCCAGGAAACCTTCAAACACCTAAAGCCCTCCATCAAATAGGACTTACACACTTACCTTCTTTCCAAACTCCCTTGTGCAAGATTTTTGGGACAGTTACCCAGGGCTTTGCAGAACAGAGACCTTTGGCACCTACCCCGCCTGCATAGTCCTACCTGCCCCTATCCCACATATTCTCACACCCAATCATTCTTCTTCCCATTCTGAACCCAAAAGCAACAGAAAACCTGAACCCTTGGTCCCCGTTCAATGGCTGGCACTGGTGCTATCTGGCAGGCACTGCTCCTCTAATGGTTAGAAGCCAAGCAAATATGTATTTAACGGGAATTATGAAAATCGAAAAAGTGCAAGGCCCAAGTTTTTGAAAAACACATTCTTCCTGCACATCAAAGGGTTCATTGATTTGTTGCTGAAGTCATGACCAAAGTGGTGCTAAGAGGGTGAAAAGGGGAGAAAAGATCAAATCTAATCTTCGGAGCTGTGTCAAGCAAATACCTTATGGCCCATCCAAAGCTGATCATGAGACAAGTCCTGAATGTAAATATTATTTAATATGTCTGGCAAATGTTAGGAATCTGTCTCAGCATATTCTTCAAGTGAGAAATAGCTCTCCTTTTCCTTTGCTCCCTTTTCTGTGTCCTTGAACTTTGTATCCCTTGAAATCCCAAGCAACTATTCACATTAATAAAGTGTTAAGGTGTTTGACCAAGATTGGCTCTGCTGATTTCAGCACTTAAAAAGGGAAACCGCTCTGTTGTTTTAACCACTTCAACACTCACCATCTCAGTTTATTTTCTTATCCTCTTTAACTTCTGTTAAAATCAAACAGGAAGCAATTAAGGTGAGCCTACTACAAAGCAGCCCTCAAAGTACATGGCTATGTCCCTAGTGCAGAATGAAGGTCATGCCCTGAAAATGTAATTATATGTATGTGAAAGGAATGCAGAGCCTACACACTGGGCTGATCAGTGAGAAAATACACCACTCCAGCTTTAGTTTCAGCAGGCAGATGACCATGACCAACACAGGCATTGCTACCACACCTGCATGGAGGACCTGGTGGCAAGGCAAATTGAATCGACAGGGCACATTAGACCAACAATTTTATCCACTTGAATTAGAGATGGAGTGGGAGCAAGAAACTAGTCCCTACTAAACTGTGTGCAAAACTATCACCATTTCCCCTCATCTAACCCCCCTTCAACTTCAGTCAAGTCACTGCGAGGATGAGAGAAAAAGGAATGTCATGGAAATAGACATCTAATGACAACGGTGGGAGACAAAGTGAAGTCTTTACACAGGATTTAGCTAATTATATTTTGGGCAAATATTTATTTATCTAAAAACAAAATAAAAATCATTTTGAAAAGGAAAAAAGTACTTAAATAAAAAACAAAATTATGAAATGTTATGGCACAGAAGTTCAAGACAAGTATAAATCCAGTTGCCACAACTGTTGCGTATTAATGTTGCACATTTTTCTATAAAGGCTTTATTAAAGGTATTTACATGGCAATATGATGTGTAAATATATACAGCAAACTGGGGACAACTTTTTTCTTTTGGATTCTCGTATGAAAAAATGCCTTAAATACAAAATTTTAAAAGAAAAAAAATTGAAGAGTTCATCCCCAAGCATGAACAATGTCCCATCATCCCTTATGTCCAAAGTATCAATTATGAGGCAGTTTTGAGGTTCTGGCCAAACCCCTGGGAGATTCAGCCAAGGTTGTGTAGTCTCAAGTTAAATCGCACGGCATGCAGTTGCAATAGTTCCATACTCGATGGACCGCGTAGTTCATGAGAGATATTAGAATCATTAATATTTTATCATAGTTTCAGTCTAGTTTGCATTATTCTAAGTGATGCTCAAGAGTTCCTATGCACAACAGTTCCTTAGCTGCTCAAGTTTGTGTTTCAACTGTTCTCTCCTCCGCCTCAACTGCTCTTTCTCTGCAATCAGTCTGTGTTCCTCCGACTGGATGGAAAGAACGTACTCTGTCGCCTTTTTCAGGATGACAACCTTGGGAGCCTTTTCATTGTTGGCCACCTCGGGTATCTCGTCACGCAAGGCAAAGAAACTCAACTTCAGCTCATTTCTCCTCTGGCGCTCCAAGACATTGTGTGTTCGCCTCTTGTCGTTCTCTTCCGAATCTGACGTGCGCGGACTGGAGCATTTTCGGTTGTTGCTGATCTGTTTGAGAACTCTGCCACTGTCCAACCTTAGCCTTTTTGCAGCTGGGTATTCAACCTTGGTGGAGGGAGGAGCGGCATAATTGTGCTGATGGATGTTGACATGACACCGTTTGAGAACCAGCGGGCTTTGGTGAGGTTTACTGTGCTCTTCTGATGTCTCTGTGCTGCTGGACTCTGTGCTGGATTCATATTCATTTGCTTCAGCTAATGTAACAACATCGATTTCCTCATCTTCCTCTTGTTCTTCCTCTGCCATAAAAAAAAAAAAATTAAAAAATCATAACTTGTATGTAGGCACTCTCAAGACTACTGTATGTAAAGGGAAGGCTACTCTGAGTTGCAAAATGAGGAACCCAATGACAAACCCTTCTTAAATCTATTTCATGATGCTGGACACAGCTTTCCCCAAGAGCCTTCCCTTTAAGGAAGCAATGCTTCAAGTGCAATAGGACACATGGACTGCAGTCCAAACCCGGGCTCCCTGATTTCAAAAAGTTGTAATGATCTTGCGTAATGTTGAGTGCATGAAAGATAGTAGGAAAGTTTAACCTCGGTTGTCAGCAGTACAGCGCAATAAAGCTCCCAGACTCAAGCTGCCCTTAATTATGGATTTAGAAGGCTTTGGCCACGCCTTATAAAGGAAAGCTTACTTAACACACATGAGTTTTCAGAGACATTTTCTGAATCTCTCTTGATCTGTTAATTTGTGGAAAATAGGAGGGAGTTTGAGGGGAAAAAAAAGAAAACTAGTTTAAAAAAAGGAAAAAAGGAAGGCTGTAGCGCTTTGGGTAGAAACTCACTTTCAAACCAGATTTACGAGGGAGCGGAACCCGCTGTCACATACCTAAGGAAGCATTTCTAAAACTTTCCCAGCCCCATTCACTCCCCTGCAAGTCACTTTCACTAGCACCTCCCTGACTGCACATTCTCCCCGCGGCTCTCGGGCTGGAGTTAACTCCTTCCCAGCCCACGGGTGAAACCGGGAGCCAGCCTTATCGGGACCCCATGATGGAAGTTTATCCCTCCTACACTTTCTTTATATTTTTTCCCCCCCGCTTTTCACTCCCTCATTCCCCGGAGGAAAAACTGGGCTGGTTTTCCAGGAAATAAGCTGGCTAGGACTCTCCGTGCCTCGCAAACGTGGCATTTAAAAAAAAAAAAAAAATCGCCCGCGGGGAGGGGAGCAAAAGGGGGCTGAGAAGCGAGGCGGGGGCGTGCTGCCTTCCAGCTGCGCCCCGGGATCCCCTGGCGCCGCGCGGGTTCCCACGCCCTCCCGGAGCACGCGTGGGTCCCACTCACCCGAGTCGCTGCTGGTCGTGGGCGGCGTGTCGTCGCCCAGCAGGGACGCGGGGCTGGCGCCGGGCGGCGCGGCCCGCGGGGCCCGCTCGCTCAGCGGGTAGGGAAACACCACCGAGGGGTCGATGCAGTCGGCGGCGGCGGCGCCCAGGTCGTGCAGGTAGAGGCTGGCGGAGGCGGCGGGGGACGCGGCCAGCCCGGGCGGCGGTGCCTGCGGCGCGGCGGGCGGCGGTCCGGGGCGGGCGGCGGGGCCCCCCTCTCGGCGGGCTGCCTGGTAGGACGCCAGCTTCTCCGAGACCACCTTCTCCAGCTTGGCGGCGGCGGAGAAGCCGCTCCACATGCAGTCCTGGATGATGATGGACTTGACGGTCTCGTCGTCCGGGTCGCAGATGAAGCTCTGGTTGACCATGTCCCCCCCGAGGAGCTCGGTCACAATCTCCAGCTGGTCAGCGGTGGAGGGGAAGCAGGAGGCTGCGGCCAGGCTGGAGCGGCGGCTCGGGGAGAGGGGCGGCGTGGGCAGCAGCTCAAACTTCTTCCATATGTCCTCGGACGGGGCGGGGGGCTGCAGCTCGCTGCCCCGCTGCTGCGCCGCCAGGTAGAAGTTCTCTTCCTCCTCCTCGAAGTAGAAGTAGGGCTGCACAGAGTCGTAATCGTAGTCGTAGTTCTTGCTGGAGAAGCCGGCGCTGAGCGGCATCGCGGAGGCTGGTGCCTGCAGGAGGAAGGGGGGAGAGGGGCACCCGGGTGAGCCGTGGGGGTCGGCTTCCCCCGGCTCCGGTGGAGCTACCGGACCCCCGGCGCGCAGCGCTCCCTCCCGGCTCCTCGCACCGTGCCGGCAGGGAAATGCGCAGTCGCGTTTAGTTAAAAAAAAAAATTGTAATAATTATAGTAATAAAAAAAAAAATTTTAAAAAATCCCCAAAAAACTCACGACCCTCCTTCACCCCGTTCTAAGCGCGGCGGAACAATGGAGCGGCGCGACCTGACCTACCGAGGGGTCGGTTGTCAGCCCCCGGACCACCCTCCCCGCTCCCCCGGAGGGGCTGCGGCAGCCCGGCCGCCCGGCTCGGCTGGGCTCAGCTCAGCTCCCTGCCGCCGCCGCTCACACGGGGCACGGAGCTCCTTCCCTCCCGGGACCGTAGCGCCATCCCTATCCCGCGTCCCGGTGGGAAGGGGTGCCGAGCGCCCGGCGGCTTCAGCCGGGAGCCGGGCTGTTCCTCAGCCACCCACCTGGGCGTGCTGGCACTGCGCGGGGACAAGCAGCGACCTTGGCAAACTTTGCCAAATCTTGTCACATTATATATATATATACATATATATAAAAAAAATATATATATGCATATAAGCGATATATGTAGCAATCATACGCTGCCCGCGTATATGCGAGAAGCTAATGCTCCCCTCCCCCCCAAAAAATTAAATTAAAATCCGAGCGCAAGAAAAAGGATGGGAACGCCGGAGCCCCAGCAGAGGAGAGCGTCCATCGGGAGGGACCGTCGGTATCCACGTCCGCGGAGCGCAGCCCCGCCAGCAGCCCGGGTGTCACCAGCCCGTATCAATCCAAACGCCACAACCGCGGGAATCGAGTGATGGGAAGCGAAGCGAAGAGCCCCGCAACTCACCGGCTTCTCCAACGCGCCAGCTGCGAGACGTAGCGAGGCGATTATTGCAGGCGGTGAGGAAACAACGAAGGGAAAATGGATAGATGATAAAGCGAACCGCCAGAAAAGACGAGGGGAAAAAAATTAAAAAAAAAAAAAAAAAAGGAGAAAAAATAGACAAAACGCCGGGAGAATGTAGGTCTCTTCCTCCCACCACGGTTTGATAAACCCCACGGAGCGGCGGAGCAGCCGCCTCCCGGCGCGGTCGCTCGCTGGTCCGGGGCGGCGCGGCGCGCTGGCCGGTACAATAGAAGTTTAGTTGCTTTCCTCCTTTAAAGCGCCGGCGCGCTGCGAGGGGCTGGCCGCGCCGCTGCGCGCCCCCTGCGCTCCTCGCTGCGCGGAGATCCGCGGCCGCGCTCTGCCCCCGCCTCCGCCCGCCGGGAGAGAGAGCGCTGCGCCGCGAGCAGCGATGCCGCGCTCCGCGGCCCTTTTTATTTATTTTACTATTTTTTTGTTGTTGTCTTTTACTACGAGCCGCGCACGGAGAGGTCGGAAGTAAACATAGTAAAAAAAAAAAAATTACTAGCAGGGATTAAAGGCAGCTCCTCGCCGCTCCCCTCCTCCCGCTGGCGTTCTCGCAAGGGAGAGCGCGGTAACCCCGATGGCGGCGGCGGGGAAGGGGCTTTACCCGCCCCTCGCTCCCCTGGGTGAGGCTCCGGTACCTTCGGGCGAACTGGTCCCGCAGCGCGGAGCGGTGGCCCAGGGGCAGCGGGGGAGGCGCGGGCTGCCGGCACAAAGGAGCGTGTGTAGCTGGGGCACCCCCAACCCGCTCGCCGCTTGATTATCCCGCCTCTGCCGGCGTCTGCAGAGGATTAAACCGGGAGGGGGCGGAGGCAGAGCCCCACGGGGGTCACCTTGCAGCCACTCTCCCTTTGGCGGTCCCCGCGCGTGCCCCCGCCCCGGCTTGTGCCGCCCCCACTCTGACCACCTCCTCTCGCCCCACGGTGACCTCCCTCCTTTCGGTCATCCCCGAGGGACGCTGAGCTGCTGCGGCTGCAGAGTTGCGACGGGGCGCTCCCTCCCATTCCCGTTCCCCATCGCCGCGGGGACCCCGTCTCCGACGAACCTTCAGCTGCCGGCGACCCTCCCGGGCGTCGCCGACCCCCTCCCGCAGCTCCCGCACCTGCTATTCTCCCGTCCCCCGGGGCAGCCGCCAGCGTCCGACGAGCTACGCCCCGCACATCCTGCCACCACATCCCCACGCTGGCCTCCGCACTCGCGGGACGTGGAGGAACACCCCAGTGTGCCCCCCTAAGCGCTTCCAGGCGGCTCTCCCGTTCCCACCGCGGGCAGCCCGCTGGGATGGTCTGTGTATTTATACGTGTATTTATACGTGTATTTATTCCCCGCTCCCCAGCATTTTGCGAAGCACAGGCGAGCGCAAGCCCCGGGGGTTGCGATGCGGAGCCCGGTCCGTGCCCGGGCGGAGCCGCCGGCCCCGCGCTCCCGCGGCGGCCGCGCCGCTTCCGCGGGGCCAGCGCGCCCCCTCCCGGCCGAGCCACCGGCCGCGACCCCCAAAAAACGCAGCCAAACCCATCCACAGCGCACCAGTCCAATCCAAAACAAAACTAAGCACCCCGCTCATTTTGCTCTTTCCGATCGTGCCTGATGAAGAGCGTTTCGCCAAGCAGGGTGTGTGCAAACATCACAGTTCTCACACAGCAAAGGGTCACAAGGAACCTCAGCCCATCTTCTGTTCCGTGTCTTGTTTGTTATGAATAAAATGTTATCTATTTTTTTTAAGGTTGCAGAGTTAAAACAAGTTGGACCAGTTGCTGTTAGTTTCATTGTTAAGAGTTCTTCTTCAATTACCTGTTAATGGTTGGTGATTAACCATTGTCCCCCTGATGCTTGCCAGAGAATGACACCGGGACCCTGCAAGTACCAGGAGAATGGGAGTGGCATCAGAGCTAGTATGCAGGTGTGAAATGCATTGCACCAAATTTTGCAGTTCTCCAGGAAAAGCACTAAAATCAACGAGCCCACATAGAACTAGGGGTACCTAGGTGATGTCTAAGGATGGGAGCGTAGTCCAGTGCCTGCTTGGATCCTTTTTGCTTCTCACCCTAACCTAAAAGAATGTTGACTAGAGAGAGGACCCAAGGTGTTGGACCGAAAAGAGGGAATCTCCTAATCTCTCGTTAGGATGGAATCCCCAGCTCTGCCTGCAGACCAGGCAGACCACTCCTGGGAGCAACGGCAGCGTGGGCGCGACCCGTCGATTTCTCCCCACCTGAGCTGATTCTTTTTAATAAAAGCATTAAAAATGAGAAAGATCTCCTGCCCTTTTATTTCATTGTTGATTAAAGGAAGGACAGCAGAGAGGGTGACAAAACAAGAGCCATGGCATAGGCATGATTAGACGCTTCACCTACTGACATTTCCAGAATGGTACACCCACACCTTTGCTCAGAAATGGCTTAAAATACATTGTGCTATTTTAAAATAATATCCCACTCTGCCCATAGCACACCTTGCTGCTGTAAATAGAAGTAACATGACTAAAGGCAGGCCAGAAAGGTGCAAGATCCAAATTACTGTAGTTACAACTAGTGTAGAATGCAATATGGGCACCTGTCTATTTAGGAATAGCATCAGTTTCACCAGATACACAATAAACATCCTCAAAACTGTAAAAGCCATCAAAGTTCAGATGGAGCTGGTAATAGGTGAAATATTTTGAAATTACTCCAGTACAGATAGGGTTGAAAATCATGATCCCATTCATAGAATCACAGACAGAGCAATTAAATGTAATATCACAAAGGGTTATGACTTAAAGTGGAGAGGAATAAGTAACACGAGCAGATGGACTCTTAAAATACTCTGTGTTCACAAAAATGGAAAAACAGGAAGGGAAGACTGGGAGAAATGTGGTATTGAAACAATACAGCCTTCAGAGGAAGCAGTCTTTAAAATATTCTACATTATTTCTCCAGACTTGTGCAGACTGTGAGTTCATTTTTTGTTGAGGAGCCAACTCTGAGGTGCACCAGCATGGATCTTATGAGGAAGTTTTAGTGTAGATGAAAAAAAAAGATATTTTGCTCTGATTTCTTATGTTCAACCCCTGATGAAAAAGAACAGAGGCAAGGTGTGAAATCAGTAAGTATCAATTTCCAGTAAAAGGGCCATTTTGACAAAATAGCTGTTATACAGAAAAAATAAATGCACAAGTATAACATTGAGATGACAGTGACAGCAGAGTCAATGTGATTGTTTTGACATGGAAAGGTTTAGTGATCAGTAGAAAACGGGAGAGGACTGAGCTGGGACCCCAGGTGGAATGTATGCATGATGGCAGGGTGGGAACCTGTGAAAAGCAGAAATGAAAGCAAAACGTGAGAGAGAAGTGGAGGTGGTGGGAAAAGCTCTTGCACTCCCCTGTCTGGAAACCCCTGAAACACAGTGTGCTGTGTGCCTGTGCCACCTACTGCATGTTTTGTTCTCAGGAGATATCTGCAGTTTCTTTTTCAGATGACAATAAGCTGTCTAATACTCATAGGGTCACCATGAACACTGTACTGGGTCCAGCTCTGGGGATCCAACATGAGAAAAAATATGGATCAGCCAGAAGAGGTCATGAAGATGATCAGAGGGCTGGAACACCTCTGCTGTGGGGAAAGGCTGAAAGAATTTGGGTAGTTCAGGCTGGAGAAGAGAACTTACAACACCTTCCAGTAACTAACAAGAGCCTATAAGAAATCAGGAGAGGGACTTTTGACAGGGGGATGTGGAGATAAGATGAGGGTAAACAGCTTTAAACTGAGAGTAGGTCTAGATTAGAGAGCAGGAGGAAATTCTTCACTTTGAGTGTGGTGAGATGCTGCAACAGGTAGCTCAGAGAAGTGGTAGCTGCCTTATTCCTGGAAGTGTTCAAGTTCAGATTGGATGGGGATTTGAAAAACTGGGTCTCATGAAAAGTGTCCCTGCACATGGCAGGGATTGGGACTAAATGATCCTTAAGGTCCTGTCCAACCCAAACCATTCCAGGTGTCTATGAACTCATAGCTATCTTCAGAAATTTCTGCTGAAAGTTTCACTCCACCTCTCTGCAGCTTTGCAGGTTTCTGACCTTTCACAAGTGAGAAACAGGAAAGCACTAATGAGATAGTAATGAGTCTTGGAAAGTCCTAAGTCCTTGAATAAGTGATATACCCAAACAAATGTGGTCAGTGCAGTCAGAGACACTAAAATAGGCTAGCTATTACTTACCACTTTCACTGATAGCATCTATGTGGAGAATCATGTCCCCACTGCTACCCCAAAAGACCCCAGTCTGAAAAGCAGAGACATAACTACAGCGTCAAGGAAAATCAGATTTCCTTTATTACTATGAAAATCAGAAAATAAATGAGTTACTTTTTCATCTCTTTCAGCAGCTGTAATTTCTTTAACAATAGGAGGTGAGGTATGTGTAGGCAGAATCTGACAGTGTTTCTGCAAGCTGCACAGCACTGACTAAATTAATAACATCTTCCTACCCCCCTCCTCCAGGCTCAGAGAGACTCATATGCTGTGCTAATGAGTACTTTCTCAGTGGACTTCCCCAGCACAGGGGAGAAATGCAGACACCTGGGAGGGCCACTGTCCTTGTCTGTTTGCTGTGGTGAAAAACAGAGACTGAAATACACCTCCTGTCGAAGATGGGCAGGACCCACCACTGCAGTTTCCACCCAGCTGGATCAGTGTGGCAGCCATGGCCCATGAGTCTTCAGAATGACCATAAACTATACAGAAGAAATCAGTACGTTTGTGACTGATGTGTTATAAGTAAATATGAATAAGAGAATCACAGTAGTATAATAAAATAAAATATTAAAAAAAATAAAGTAAAATAAGCTAGTTTTAAACCAGAGGTAACACATATCACACATATCACATACTTAGGTCTTGTCTGCTGTGGGAAGCCAAGGCTGTTTTTACCCTCACACTGTGGATGTCCATCTTCAGGCAGAGATGTCATGGGGTCAGTGAAAGTGGTATCTAGTATAATTATTTATATGACTCTTCCTCATCCTCTCAGCTATGTGTCCTAGAGTGTTTGCAGCAAACATGGCAGCTTCTTCCTCGGCATCATGCCAGCCTGTGATCCTCACTATGGAAAAACTCAAGCTGTTTATTACCAACAGGAAAAAGGAAATGTAGAGAAGGAAACTGATGAAAACTGAATGGGGAGAGCACTGAAGTGTTACACTGGTATTAAATGACTCTCTCCAGAACTACACTGAGTACCAGCTCCCTCATGTAAATCCATGGAAGTCCCAGAAAAGTAAGTTTTGTCATCAAGAGAATCAGGAAGGCCTTGAAGTGCTCCTCTGGCTTGGGCAAACTAAAGGAGATTCAAAATGATACTTCCCATGATCCAGAGTTAAGACTTTTTTTCTTTTTTTTTTTTTTTCATTTAAAAAAATTTTTTTTTGTTTATTTTTAAAACCAAACAGATTTTAATTTTTCAGTCTGGCAGTGCATGTGAAATAGGAATTTTTTACTATTTGTAATTGCTAAAACCAAATATTTCAGATGTTCATTTTTAAACTGACTGCATGTGAAAGCAAGCCTTCAGTGAAACAGAAGTATTAGCAATTTTTAAAGGTGGTCTGCCATTAGGCACATATGTATTGATATATATTTGTCTTGCTTTGTCCTGTTGTCTGGGATCATGAACTTGAAGAAGGCATCAGATTGGAAGACGGTAATGTAACCAACATTTTTGAATGTGGAGAATAAAAAGCCTTTACACCAGCTTTGGTCTTTCCATGGTGGGCGACCTTTACCTTTTTTGCTTTGGGGTAAAATTACCGCAGCTGTTAATTTAACTTTAGACAGTTTGACTTTGCACTTCTTTCAAACCATCACAGTATCTTTGGTATCAAATTTTAGTTTGTTTTCACACAGGGCAGCCCTTGATGAGTTTGTTCTTAATTATGTAAAGTGAAACTATTTATCTGTGTATACAACTAACTTAAAATCACAAATAAACTTTTTTTTCCTAGCTATTTTTGTTGCTTAAATACACTACCTGTAAACTGATCTAGCCAAAAATACAAGCAGCTTGAGTTAACCTTCCTACACGAATTAACACCTTTTGACACGGATAACTGGAAACCACCAAGTTAACGCCAGAATTTTTTGCATTCCTTGATAGAGAGAATTTTGTTCAACTGTGGATTAAGGATGAATTACAGGAAATCTGCCCTGATTTAAGTGTGTGATAAATGAGATGATTTCCAAGGTCCCTGTGAAAGATAAACAGTTATTTTTGAAAGGCCGGGTAATTTGAATTTCTCTTCAAAAAGAAAAAGCAGAGCTACTTCAGAACAATCAGTCCCAAAGGCCAGTCACACATCCCTGGCCCTGCATTCTCTGAATTGTATGCTGCAGTTATCAGATTGTCAAGACATCCCAGCTCTGCTTGATTAAGTCCTCTTTAAAGCATTAAGGTCATTTGCAACTACTTAATGATCCTTTTAGGTACCAATGCCGTCAAGCCCTGATCTTTAGAGCTGAAAGGGCATCGGAGCCTCTTCCATCGCTCCAGCCCTCAATGTCGGTGCTCCCCTGTGCAGGACTCACTGCCAGCTGTGAGGCAGCAGGAAGGAGTTTTCCTGCCTCCCCATGCATGTGAAACCACCTCCCTATCACACCTGCAAGTGCAGAGTCCTGCTCATCTTGGCCCGACACCGAGGAAGTTTGTAACATTGCAGGTGGAAAGAAGGATTGAAAGTTATTGTGCAGATTTCTTATTAATGCCCAAGAAAAATTAACAAACCCTCCTATAGCAACTTCCTTGCAGGATTGATATGAAAGCAGAGGAGCAAAGAGCTTACTGTCATTCTTGCCACACATCCTGTGGGGGCACAGCTCCAGAAACATCTGAGTGCATCAGATATTATCTGGAGGAAGGAATGTGTCAGCTGACAGCAAGGCTGGAAACTATTGAAACAATTGTCACCTGGGCCATTCTTATAGCTGTCTCTTGTCTCTTTGAGAATTAATATCCAGCAATCCTGTCCCATCTACAAACAGGTGAGAGCAAAGGACCCTTCCAGGAATTATGCAGCTGGATGCTTTAGAGATGAGGTATCTGATTGCTGTCAAATTAACAGGTTCAGCCACAGGAACACATTCCGAGAAAGAAAGTGGCCCTATTGAAGGAGAATGCCTGTAAAACTAGGAATTGTGTGGCCTTTAGAAAACACTGGAGATTGGAGGTGTTACTGGTCTTGTTACAGCTTATAGGTGGTTGGATCTGAGTTTGTGGGTGGGTGGAAAGGTATATACAATCTGCTTATCTGAGCCAATGCAAAGTCCATGCTTTCTTCAGAGTGCAAGCTTCTGGTGAAGATCATCAGAGCTCCCTTTTCTGACTCCATGTTGAGCAAGCTCAGAAATGCTCACAGGTTTTGTCTTGTTCAGCAGCTGAAATAATGATTTTCTCATTGTCAACCCTTATGTTAATCTTGGAGGTCCTGTTTGATTAAGTCTTTATGGGAAGGAGGAAGATGAGCTTGTAGCAGTGAGTTTTTAAGTATCTACAAGAAACATTCCTGACTTCTGTCCTCTATGGGTTTCTGTTTATCAAGTCATGTTTTCTTTTGATTGGTTTATGGAAGAGAGCAGTCACATTTACAAATTATCCTGGTGAATGATAACATTTGGCCTCTGCAATCAAGGGCAAATCCTTTTCAGTGCTATCCCAATGAAGTTTACTTTCCAGCCACACTCAGCCAAAATGATGCTGATTCCAGCACTGAGCACTTTATGAGGACAGCTCAGGGCATTCACCAGTTGTTCAAGTCAGTGTGATGATAACATCCTTCTCATGAGTAGCACTCTGCACAGAACCTTTCAGAGTAGCTGCTCATCACCAAACTGAGTCCTTAAAAGGCATCAGACAGTTTCTAACTCTTCACACCCAAAACCTTTCCATGCATTCAGTTAGAGTCTTCTATAAATGTTACCTGGCTGATAACCCTAACTTCTCTCCAGCTTTGTTACGCAGTGAAGTTAATTCTGAATTCATTTGGGCATATGAAGCCAAGTGTAGCAAAAGCGTTGCCTTGGCTGGATCAGGGCTTGCAGTTCCCAGGTTTCTGTGTCCTAGTTGTCTCAGGTCAGGCACGTAGATATAAGGGATAGCATTGAGAAATATGGGTTAAGCCATCAGTGATGCTCATGCCAGGAGGCTTTGGATGTGCAGTGTTACAGCTATGTGTTCCTCTAGGCTCTTTGTATGACTGTTTTAGCATCACTTTTGTTACTTTTGGTGTAGTTTAGTTCAGCTTTCCAGTGATCAGAGTAAATTCTGAACTGTTTAACTACACTCAGTCAAGACATCTTTGGGAGATGAAGCTTTCTTATCTGTGGTGGCTGCTGCTGCATTTTGAAATGAGCATAAGAGAGGCAAATACATCCATGAACATTCGCTGCCACTATGGATTTAAAAGCAAAACACAGTCAGAAAGGCTACCGAAAAACTACTTCACTGGCTGATAACTCAATTTGTTGATAAGAAAGAGGGAGTGTTTTGTCTCTCTGTATCAGATAAGTGACTTATCACTCCCTGCACTGCTGATGATGAACATGTTCATCTGGCAGATAGTGGCAATAAAGCTGCATCTCCCCTTTGCACTGCAAGACATATGCTGCATCAAATGAAATTAAGGGAAATAGATTTAAATAACTTCTTGGTAAATGCTTTTAAAATCAATTTATAATTAACCTGTGGAACCTCCTGCTGCATTTTGTTAGAAAGGGAAATATCATGCATGAAAATGGATGTTTCATGTAAGCAATAATATGGGGAGATAAAAAGGGTAAGAGGAAGGGAGAAAGGACATCACTGCTCTGGAGTAGGATTGCCCAGTTTAAGAGGTGGTCTGTAATTGAAAGTGAGTCTCTATTTTCTTCCTACACTATCCAAGTATTGGTTGTTGTTAGGTATAGGTGTATTTCTGATCTGGTTGTCTTTTTTTTCTTGTATTGTGCATATGAAAAAATACAATACAGCATTGGGGAGCACCTTTGCCATGAGAGCAGGCATGTCTGGGATGGAGGGATCTCTTGTTACATCTGTTTTCTGAGGTGTTTAAAGCACAGACAGGGCCAAAATGCACGTCTGCTTTTATCTGTTTTGTGGCCCAGGCTGGGAAGGCCTCAGCAAGAGGATATCAGGATGCATTCCAGCAAAATGGGTCTGGCTACAGAACCAGGCTGTCCTACAGGATCCCAGTGTGGGTGCAGAGCCACAAATGCCTCGATTTCCACTGCTAAGGGAGGTGAGGCCAAAGAAAGCCTTCTCTGTCTGCTGGTACTCAGCAATGCAAATCTGTGCAGTGGGTTGTGCCCACACATCTGCATTGATCCACTCCTCCAGATTAAGTCTAAGCTTCAGGACACTTGTGTGCTAGTCCAAGCTTTGACCTTGTAGGAGGAATGCTGTTTCACTGGGCTTGTTTCTGCTTGCTTTGGTTAAGTTTGTGGATGGCAGAAACTGGGCTAAGTCTCCAAAAATCACTGTGCACTGTGCATTGGTGGGCAATTCCAGGGGTCTGCTGAGACCCAGCATATCAAACCCAGCTACCAGGGACTTAGATCCACAACCCCTAGCATGAAAACCCCAAAAAATCATTCAGACTTGCTATTGATTGTTTCCTCTGCAGGTTGTTTTTGTTTTATTTCCTGACTTCATAGATTCCTGGTGTTGCCTAAGTCCAGTCCTTCCTGACAGAGTCAGAATGTCCTACTGACACTTAGACTCTGTCCCTTTCTCAGATGGGAGCAGAGGGTTGCAATTACTGCAATGGCAAGAAAAGCTTTGATCAGAAATGGGCCTGACGAGGAGTGTGCTGAGGGATTAATGTAGAACTGACTTCATCAGCAGCTGAGAGTTCTGTGGAGGAGGAATTTAGGTGCTCTTACAGCCTCAACAATGCAAAGCAGCCGTCATCAACAAGGTGTTCCCCAGAGGATGCTAATCACTCTCCTCCCTCTTGATCAGCAGTTAAGAGTGTCTCTCTTCTTTCTACTTATCACTTAGTCAGGGATGCCAGAGGTATTTCTTAGAAGATAAGAACATCATTTACACCCAGTCTTAGAAAGGAAAGGAGAGGTTGTCAGTGACCTACAACCATTATTGTTCCTGTTATCGTTTGCATGGCAAAGGCACTTCACCACGCTCAGACCCCATCCTGAAGGGCCAAGGATGTTGGAGTGACTGCCCTGCCTCCCTCAGCTCTGAAAGGGCTGGAGATGTGCAGCAGAGGTGGGGGAGGGAGGACCACAAGGCCCTCATACAGGTATAGATCAAAGGAATCTGGGAAGCCCCAGATTCTCTCACCTATTGTGACCTCTGTGCTTGGGGAGCAGGGAATGTCTCTTCTCACTTCACTTCCATTAGGACTTATCTGCAGATCCAAACCATGCTATCCAAAGGATATAGAGTAACCTTCCTGTGCCAATATAGTTCCAGTCCAGTTTTAGAGTAGATGTTCATATATTCCTGTTAGAGTCATGGGAAAAGGCACTGAGAGATGCATCTTACTTTTGGTGAGAAGAGATAAAAAATTACAATATGCACTTTAGGACTATTTAGTGCTGCTCCTTATTAATAACTGGACATTTTTTTTCTTGTTTTCTTTTTTTTTCTTTTTTAATGGATGATTAAATTTGTATGAGTTAGAATTGAGACTACTGTGTGCTTCAGAGCACCAAGTTCTGTCTATACGTGTGATGAGAACGCTGGATAGGTACATATGCCAGCCCCCACAAACAATGTGCTAATATCTACAACTGCAACATAGTCAGTGCTCTGATATTTAACCAGAAGGTATCTCTGCCTTCAGCTCATGTTCTTCTCAGCTTCCCTTGTTATTCTCTCTGGTAAACAGAGAGAAAATGATATTATGTCTATGAAGCCAAAGGCTGTGTGTGTTCATGCTGTGGAATTTAGTCATGATGTTGCTAACTGGAAGGTTCAAGGTCATTTTTATAGTCTTACATCCTTACATTTGCATGGTCATTTTCTCCTGCATTGACTGCAGTTAATGTGAGAGTTGTACTCCTTCCTCAGAGTTTCTGAAGCTGCTGTCTGCTAAACAGTTGAGGAGTCCCAAAATGCATTTTCTCCTGCATTGACTGCAGTTAATGTGAGAGTTGTACTCCTTCCCTCAGAGTTTCCGAAGCTGCTGTCTGCTAAACACTTGAGGAGTCCCAAAATAGAAAATGTCCTGGATTATTTTGTGTGATGAAGATTCCCAACTACCCTTAGCTTTTCCATGGAAAATGGAAGAACCCATTTGTAGGTCACTCAGTTAAAATGATACTGTGTGTGTTCTTGCAGGTGTGTTACATGTCTGCATTATTATGATTAATACAGATATCAAGCAACTTTAAACCAGCAAACCTCAGTACCTGGGGTCCCACGGCAGCTCAGACCTTAGACAAAATTCACTTACCTCACTCTGTCCATAGAGGTTTTACAGCCTCTCCTGAGGTCAGCAGTTGGTGGGGAAGGGCCTGTGCCATAAGCTGGATGGTTCTGAGTTGTCTCAGGTACGTCAGTGCATCACTGCATTACTGTGTGCAGAGCAGACCTACTCCTACTGCCAAATGGGTTGGTGCTGCTGGAAATCTAAGGGAAGGATCTGGGGCAGGAAGAGGGGTGGTCTTCTTCAGTTATGACTGGTAGTTTGTCTGAGCAACTTTTGTCCTTGGCACGGTGCTGCCTCTGGTTTGTTATCCTCAGCAGGCCGTTTGCTTGGTGATGCTGGTTGTTACTTACAGGTTTCCTTACACCATCAAAGAGGAGCAGGGTTTTTGGTGGCCACACAAAGACCCTGGGAGAGGTCAGTGATGAGGGCAGATTTCTCAGTGTCCCTTCCAACTGCTTCAGGGAACCCAGGACCCTTTCAGACCTGCATATCCACAGACATTAGTGAATATACTTGTGTCCTAAGCATAGCAGCATGTAGGAGAAGCATGCACAGTGGAAGTTCAGAGCTCAACTTGCTTCCTATCACCTTGCTGGTGAGGTGAGCCACTTGAGGAAGAGTAGAAGAAACCCTCTTTTCTCCTATGCCACCTCTCATTGACCTTGCAGCTATTTCAGAGCCTGTGATATCAGAGTAACTACCTTGCTGCAAACTTGGACTTATCTATCTCTCATATACATGAAACTCAGTAATAACTAGCTCATATAGTCATTCCTAAAGTGGCTACAGAGGGATTTGATGTTGCTTAACTCATGCACTATCACTGATCACTTTTTGTTACATCCTTGCCTGAAGGCAATGACTTTGGTCAAGCTAGAAATGCTGGTAGTTTCTGAACAGCTTCAGTTATTGGGCCAAATGACTGTTCAGTGACTTAGAGTTGTGAAAGCAGGGGAAAAAAATCATGGTGACTGTATATTCAAGCAGAAGAGGGAATTCTGTGATGGGGAGTCACTTCTATGCTCTTGCTTTCAGCTGCTATGTGAGGAAGGGGTGGCTCTTCACCAGGCTCTCGTGCTAGCTCAGCTCCTCCGAACAAGAGGCAAGCCCAGATGCAAACTTTGTGGCTTAGCCCCATGTTAATACATTCCCAAACACTAATTAAGAGTGGTGAATGAAGAGAGAAATGCAGGTTAATGTAGCATGCAGTTTTGAGACTGCCTGCCAAATGAAAGCTTTGGAGGTGATGCGTAAGTAGAGACCAGCAGCCTACACACGAGGGTTTGGGCTGGTGCTGATGCTGCTTCCTCTGGGGGGAAGATGAAAAGAGGTTTTAGAGAGCCAGAATCCAAAAGGACAATGGGGAAGGAAAAATCTGGGACATAGGAATAGTCTTCCTGAGGATGAATGTAGGAGACCCTCTTTGCCTTAGGCAGAGTCTCCTGGAAATAAGATGGAACTGCAGGTAGCTGGTAGTTCAGAGACGTGCCTGGAGGTTCTTGCAAGCTCTGTAAGTACAGTGATGTCATTGTGGGTTCCACCTTTGGTGAAGAGTTAGAGGGGTTCTTAAATTCCCAGTCTCTGCGCTGGATTTCCTCTCCCTGAGCAACCCCCTTTGTAGAGCAAGCCCTAAGGACAAGGGCTGCATTCCATTTTCACCTACCAGCTCCTGAGGTAGGGGCTAAATAGGTGGTGGAAGGAGAGTTTTCACTCAGTAATGAGCCACTATGTGATTCCTGCAGGTGGGGAGATGCAGGACTGACCTTGGCAAGTAGGTGAGGGGTTTTTGCTGAGCAGTGAATCGAGAGCTCTGTAAGCCAACAGTTTTCCATTTCAGTTCAACAGGTCTGTGCTGTCATTACTGAGCAATCATAGCCAGCTTCATGGCATCAAAATGTACTACTGGGCAATTATTCTCCATCTGATCTCATCTCTCCTCCATTCCTTTTTCTACTGGATGCAATACTCCTTGGTTTTTAGGTGAATTGACTGGAAGGTTGAAGGACAGCAAAGCACTGTAAAGAACAGATATTTGGGAGAAGGAGAGAACATGAAGGAACATTACTATAATAGCAGGAAGGAAAGCAGATCAGCTTCAGTGTAAAATATTTACAGTAAAGCTGTTGACTTGGAATTTTCTCTCAAATTCCTCCCTCAAACCATGATTTTGAAGGGCTTGCTGAAGCTCACAAGCCTCAAGGGCAGGTCTGTCATGTTCAGTTTCTACAGCTTGTTTTCAGCAACTCTGGTGCAATTTTCAGATAGTTGCAACACTTCCTGGACCAAATGCAAAGGCATCAATGTCCCACCAAGTACCTGCTTGTCTTCTTGCTGTCTATGCTCCCATAGCATTGATATCTGAAATTGTGTTTTGAGGCTGGAGAAGGGATTGTATAGGTTGCCAATGGTCCAAACGGATTTTTTAATCTCTTACCATGAGGCACATTTGGGTATTTTTCCTCCTGTCCTCCCTGAGTTGAATTATAGGAAAGTTTACAACAGAAAGGACTTCCTGAATTAATCTAGTAGTCCCCAAACCTTTGTATTGTTTTTCCACATGGGTACTCCCATCTTGGCATTGGAGGGTGGGGGTTGAAATGTTTTAGTGCTCAGTCACTTCTGTTTTTTTCCCTCCCTTTATGGTTTGTCATAGAATTATAGAATAGTTTGACTTGGAAGGGACCTTAAAGATTGTCTTCTTCCAATCCCCCTGCCATGGGCAGGGATGCCATCCACTAGATCAGGTTGCTCAGGGCCCCAGTGAGGCATCCACATCTTTGGACATCCTGTTCCATTGTCTCACCACCCTCACCTCTGCCTCCAGGGTAACAATGTCAGATGAAGCTACTTACCAGGCACTGTGATAGTTAGAACCAACATCACTTTGAATTAGTTCTCAGGTCAGCATGTTCCCATATAATTTTTTTTATATTCCCTACTATCTCTTCTTCCCTCCTCCCAAGTGACATGGATCCTGAATGCTCTTCTAAGCATTTATGGTATCATAAATGCATGTAATCATGAATATGAACAAAGGTAATGCTCTGCTTAGAGTATGTAGAGATGATGTGCTGAATGTTTCCTTGCCTGATCAGATCAAGAACAAAGGAAGCAGGGGAGCAATCTGAGTTCAGGAGGAGATGAAGCACCATTGAGTTTAGGAATAGTTCAGGCTCATCTTGGAGTGCAAAGACCAAACCTGGGTCTGCAGGCAGATGAGGAAATCTAAGATTTGCATTGGTTCCGATTTGTTTCAAGTGGAAGCAGGAACTCAAGCTACAGAAAAGTTTTTTGACTGATTCCAGCCCAGAAAACAGGCAAGGTCAGCAAAGCCTTGCTCTTAGTTCTGAGCTGAGGAGAGCCCATCTGTCCGTTTGCCTGGGGCTCTGCAGGCAGCCATCTGCCTTGATAACCGAGCTGTGAAAAGCACAATCTGAAGGGTGGGAGCAGAAGCCAAGGAGGAGCTGGACCTGCCTGTCCCACCCACAGCTCTCTGCACAGGATGGCTGTCAGGGTCAGCTGGCCGTGGCTGCCATCTGAGTGCCACCAGAGCAGAGCCACCCCAGCAGTGCCACTATTCCACCTCGTGGCACTGCTTCAGCCATCACAGATGACTTGATCTGGGCTGTGTTTGGGCCTGGCCTCTGTGGCAAACAGGCATTGGGCCAACAGGGGCAACAGCACCACTTCTGGTTAGCTTTGGAGGTAGGGAAAGTGCACCTTCTCAGCAGAGAGCCTGTGCTGTGCCTGGCTTGCTAAGCGGAAATGTCTTTATGACAACATATGTCACTCGTCTGTGGCACAGGGAGCCCTGTTTGGGTTTCCCCAGCAGATGTGGCTCTAACAGATGTGTTATAAATGTGGTATCTCATGGGGATATGGAACATACAAATCTGGTGAACTGTGGAGACACATAGGACTTTTGCCTGATTTACATTTTCTGCAGTTGAGTGCAAATCTCAATAATTCCTCAAAAATGGCTCAGAATAATCATTAAACCCCGTTCATTAGCTGACCAGTCTTGAGGGGATCTTGTTAAAGGAAAAGCTTGCTTGTACGGATGTTTTAACAGAGAATACTCATTACTTAGTAAAGACCTGAGATGTAATGAGCTGTTTTACAGTTCAGTCGTGTTTGTATTCAAGTAATATTTACAGTTTCCACGCAAAGAGCAGATAAGCATCTTCTAATCTAAAGTAAATCTTTAGGAAGTCCACTGCTATTAATAGCTTACTCTAATTTTGCATGAAATCAGGATATAAACTCTAATGGAAGATATGGGAATTAGGTTTTTTTATACGGTGCATTATACAATTACCATTAATACCAATGTTTTAGACTGTGTAGTATAACTATAATTTATCTTAAGAATCTCACCTTTTTTTCCCCCATAGAAATGGGGATATTTGGGCTGAATTTAAATCCCTTCTCAAATGACATAAACAAAACCAAGACAAATAGGAAGTTATGACTATATAATTATATCCACTTGCACTTCTGCATTAAGTTACAGGGAAAATGCTTTTCCAAGTAGGTCACTTAATTTTAGAACAATTAGTGACAGCTATATCACTATTTTTTTCTGGGTATTCACTGAGGCTTTGTAACGCATCAAGTGACCAAAAAAAAAAAAAAAAAAAAAAAAAAAGGAAAAAGAGAAACATGTTTTAGTTGTGAAAAATGAAAGCATATAAACCCTTGTCTCTCACACGCCAGCTGGGTGGTCTAAGAAGGTTATGCACTATGCCCAAAATTAAGTTTTTGTATTTATAAATAATTATTTTAGTTCTTCTCAAAAGGGAGTGATGAATAAGTGGTTTGCGAGGGGCTAGATTTGCACCATGCTGGATTTTTCAAGAACCTTTTTCCCGGGGCTGCAGGACCCACTGAATATCTGGAGGTCACGTTCACACCTGTGTACCTAACCTGTGCTGCTGTGCTGCCTGGAGCACCAGCCTCATCCCTGGGGAAACACGCTGTGTGAACCTAAACTGCTGGAGCTCCTCTCAGCAGTCCCTGATCGTAGCCTGGTAATGCCCAGGAGTGGCGTCATCAGCACAGACACGGAGGATGCTCTCTCAGCAAATTCCTCCCAGTCCCTGCTGAGGGCTTCTGCCAGCACACCGACATCTGCTGGGGCCTGTGGAAGGGGCACTCACATTTTTTCTGCCAGCTTTTCTGGCAGAAATATTTGCACTGATGTAAAGAAAAAAGAATTGCACTTTCAGTAGCACAACTTGTCCCACAGGGAGTGGTTTTCCTGCAGCAATGCAGGAGTTCCAAGACTGCTTTATTTACTGCTGAAAACTACTGATATTCCTGCAGGCTGGAGCACCATACAGACAGCCCTTGTGCAGCTCCTATCCTCTCACAAAATAAGGTATTTGTGATATCACTTATTTTAACCATTCCTGAATGACACAAACCACCTAAGCAGAATTCTGTAGAGCTTTCTCTGTGCTTAGGATATCTGGCAGCAGATCTATCTCAGTCCTGGCTCATGCCTCACCACACCTCCCTGCAGCAGAGTGTGGCTGAGCAGGTTTGCTGTGCAGGTTTCTAACATACTGCTGTGTCACCAGTAAATGCCTGGATAATTTTTAACCTCACATGGGATTGGTTTATCAGCTGCAGGTGTCCAAAATAATTATACACACTGCTCTCTATGAAAACTGGGTCAACAGGATAGTGCTTCTTTTTATGTTCCGTCAGGCCTCTCCAATTTACACCTAGGGTCAGACTTCAGAGAGAAAGATGTTTGAGTTAATGCAAGCAGCCATCACATCTATTCAGATGATGTCACCTTTCTAAGGCATTTTCTTCCCTCTAATTTTGCATCATAATGTTGGCTATGATACAATCATTGCTCTTGACAAAACAAGAAAGGAGAGCCCAGGGGAAAAATATTGATATTGATATTTATTTTAAATGAAGTATGATAGATAAATGCACACCCTCATTATGTCAGGGCACGAAGAAGCGTGGACTTCCAGCACCACAACTTTCCAGGCAGACTTCCTAAGGGCCAATGTGGTTATGCTGGCAGAACTGCATGTTTAGGAGTGCATCTTCCTTTGCCCATGGGATGTGGTTTTCCCAGTCCAGGGTGCACTTTGTGTGTTTACATCTAGGAAAGCTGTAAGGTGACAGAGCTCTTCAGCTGCTGGGGTTGTGATCATTTCCACTGAGAGGTGGCGGTCATTTTTAACATCACTTTTGGGGTACCAAAGCCTGAGAACCACAGTGACCCAAAGATTAGCCAAACCTTGGTATCAGTGACTTTGGAAGAGGGGTAGGGAAGGGTCAGGAAGGGCATATCCCCAGAGTGTGTTCCTATGTGATCTTTACCACCACGTGGTTGGCTTCTGTTTATGTGTTTTCCTTTCCTATTGAGTGCAATGCTGGGCCCTGATAAGGATCTTGCACCTTTTGGATTCCAGCTAATTTCTTCACCTGACTGGCCGTGCCTGTGCTGGCACACGAAGCAGGCCAGGACCTGCTCCAGCCCAGAGGGTGAGAGGCATGGCATGGCTTGCACTTAGGGAGTTAAGCCTTCCTTCTGCACTGAGCAGGGCACTCTTCTCTACAAGACCAGCTGGAAGCTGTCTTCATGGCTCTGCTTCTTTTCTGCTGTTCTGGTGTTGACCAGTGGTAAGAATGAGATCTGCAGGTTGTTTTACTCTTAAAATATCCATGTGCTGAACTGCAATTGCCTCTGGTGTGCTGGGAGCTCTTGTGTGTTGGCAGACATAACTTTTCTAGACCATTAATTTTTTTACACCCTGGCACCCTGTCACTCCCTGTTTGCATAGTCTCTGAAGGAAGCAGATGCAATCTCTTCCATCTCTCCCTGTGCTGACGTCTTTCTGTGCTGCTCATCACTCTCATCAGCTGTTCCTGAGCTGCATCTAACCCACAGTTGGAAATTCAAAGCCAGGCCCCTCCCCAGCTGCCGCTTTGATGTCCCTTGCTCCCCCTCCACATCACCTACATCGCTCCCTTTGAACACCGACATCGTGATAAGGTTTATGAAATTACTTCCCGTTAGGACCAGGGCACTAAACCCTGGATAGTCTCAGGACTATCTGCTGCTTCTGACAGGGGCATGGGTAAGAATCTTCTAGCAGATAGACAAGATTCATTGTGGAGTTGCCACAGTTTGTGAATCAGAGCCCTGGAATACATGCATAAACACTAATTAAACCCAATTTAAAAGTGTCTGATATTTATCAAGCTTCATTTAGTTAGAGATCAAAATTAAATTATTGATTAGTTACTGAGTAAAGCTATATCAGTGTCATCCTCTAAAGTAAACAGAAGAACATCCACCTGAAGGGCCCAATTCAATTCTCAGTCAACTTCAGAAAACATTTGATTTGGTGCCACTTAGGAATATCATAAGACTGAAAGCCAAATGTTTGCATTTAAATTACATCCCAATTGTAATTTTGGGATTTGAATTCACTGCATAATTTGCTTCTCCTGAAAGTCAGAACTTAGAGGATGTCTGAATCTAGAGGGTTTTTTTTTGGTTGTGGGGAAATTTAGGATTTAAGAAACAGGAGCCAGCAAAGCCTGCTTGCTCAGCAGTTTGCAGAAAGTTTTCCAAATCTGGCCAGATGATGGGGGGAGCATCAATGATATCACTGACAGAATACATTATAACAGTTGCTGGAGAAGACCTTCAGAGGAACAGAATACAATAGAAATTGTATTCTCACTGGAGCAGAGTGAGGATTGCAGACAAGGGTCTGGGATCTGGTCTTGGAAGATACCCAGTGTTAGCAGCTTCACTAGAAGGCTACAGCAGACCATTAGGAGACAACAAATCTCCGTGCAAATCTTGTCTTAATCCAAATAGGTTTAGGGATAATTTATACCAGCAAGAATAGGAGAGATACCAAGAATTTTCTGGAGAGAAAGAAAAACTAATATTGGCATTTCTTTCCTTGAATACTTCATCTTGCTCTTCAGCACTATTTCTGTTTTAAATGGGAAAATATAAGCTGCAGATTTGCTGCTGCTAATAATTTTCAAAATAATAGCTCCTTTTCGGTTTTTTTTTTTTCCCCAAGTAAGAACTTTAAACTTGTTAGTAGTTGGTGAGATATGTGGACCTTGGAGCCAACTGGAGTCTCACTATTTATGTTACAGTAGAGCCTGGAGATCATAACCAGTCTTCCACGTGCTACACAGATAGAGGCAGCCTGCTCCAAAGAGCCTCAAAATAGGTAAGGGGTGGAGGGGGGACAACAAAAATATAGAGACAACAGTGTGAGCTCAGGCTGCCAATCAGGTTGGAGCTGGGACTTCTCTCCTGCATCCTCCATCACCCTGTGCTCCAGGAGGGGTTTTCCACTGTTTTCCTGGGTGTAGTATTTCAGCAGTTCTAGCTGTTTTCTAACTCCTGTCACTGACATGGCCAAAACTCAGCCTATTTCCTTATTTTTTATTTTTTTTCCCTTGGAGAAGGGCATATATGTGTTTCCCCCCTTGCAGATACCAATCCCATGAAATAGAAATGCTGCCAGAATTTTCACTCTAATGGTACAAAGGATGCCACTACAAAAAGTCCTGCTGCTATTTTTATCCCTCATCCAGCTGCCCTCCATAGATTTCTGTTTGTGTTTTCCTCTTTCACTAGACAGCCTTATCACCAAGCAGAAGGTGGGGGCTAGAGCTGGGAAAAGGCATTTAAACAGAGCTGACTACAAAGCAGAGGTGGGATGGCTGTGGGTGTGGTGACAAGAAATTCTTCTTCCTGAACCTAACTTTGACCATGAACTCTAGTTCCACTTAGTAACCTAAATTGCCTCAATTTTGCCCAGCCTCTCCACTTCACTCGTATAAAGAACGATAAAGGAAGACAAGGGTAAAATAATCTCTAAATAAAAGATGAGGTAATTTTGAAGGCACATTAGACCTTTATATGTATTATGGCTTTTTATATAAGCCCACTGAGTGCTGAAGCATCTCCAGTACGGAGCTGTCACCTGGTATTTTCCACTTCATGGCAGTCTGCAGAAAATATGACTGTCTCTAGTGCAAATTACTCAGAATTACTCACTAACTTTTTGGAGTGGGGAGTTGCATTGATGGAGATGGTTTTGTTGTTGTTGTCTCCTGTTGTCCTCTAACCTTAGCCATCGTTTTCAAAGGCAATAGAAAGAAGCCATCTGTATATAAATCAGAGATCACACTGAGCTCAAAGAAGGTGTTTCCCAAGCAATCTGCTGAAGTGAATGTACGGGATTGATGTGGGTGAAATTCTGGCAGAAATTCAGCAGTTTGCATTATACTGCCTGGATGATCCCAAACATCTGACCTTAAAATCTGTGAACCATACATAGTGAGATTAGTGCTGGTATGGACGCTGTAGCAATGCCACAAACAAATAGCTATAAAATTTAGAGTTTTAGAAAATTTTACACTGTCTGAAAAAGAATAATTCTTGCAGGGATTACTGACTAGGAAATGTGTAATTTTCCTCTTCTGTCTTTATTTTCAGTCTTCTTTAATATGTGAGCTAATGTGTTTTTGGTAAAGAAGGCCAGGCATGGGACAGAGAGGCCAAAAGCAGTAGGAGCTGTTAGCCATGACATGAACTACTCTGTAGACCAAGCTCCATTTCTACTTCTCTTCCCTAAAGGGCATAGGGGAGAAGAGATTGGCTGTGTCACCTCTGATGGAAATCAGCTTGCTGGAAGGCAGTCGCTGGAAGGTCTAAAACCTACTTGGCTACATTTAGACTTGTCAAGTCTCATGAATTATCTGGGAGAGTCTCTCACTTGCTCACCTCATGTCTCATCCCAGACACTGGCAGCAGAGTGACCTAACCTCATTCTTGCAGTGGGCCCTAGAGGGCCAGTGTACTTTACTGGGCTAGCAATTGTATCAGGATTAGGAGATGCAGTGCTTGGAAACCAGATTATGTGCACTCAAGGGTAGCTTCACATCCATAGGAGACTTGATGGAAGAGTGTCTTCTGATGCTACTAGTCAAATTATCTGACTTCTGAAATCTCACATATATGATTAGAGGAATCAGAAATCCATAGGTCCTTCAATATTATCCTCACCTGTTTCCTTTTTTTCTTTTTTTCTTTTCTTTTTTTTTTTTTAAGCAGCATGTGCTGTAGGAAGGAATAAATCTTTCTGATCTTCTTGCACCATGACTGTCGTTAGCTATGGTATGTTCAGAGACACATGGACTCCAGGTTAAGAAGGAGGCAGTGATTAGCAAATTTCACTCCCCTTTCCCCTCTGGCTCACTTAGACTGTAGAACTTCTCCCCAGAAATGGGATTAAGTCATAGGTTTGATAAAGAGATTTAATCTTGTTGTAAAGGATCTAAATGATTCCTCCTCTCACTTGGCAAACTGTCTCGGTGTTTAATCATTCTTACCCCCAGGGAAATGGCATCTTGTTTCAAGGTCAAGTTTATCACATTTCCACTCTGGCTACTGAAACCTTACTTGACTTTCTAGGAGGAGGCTTCCCTGGGAGCTGGGTTAACTCTCTGTTCAGAGATGCCCAGCACTTCAGTTCAGTGAGTGACCTCTGCATTCATAGGTCTCCAAAGGGACTGGATGCACATTGGAGTCCAGCCCAGAGGGTAGGGGCTCCCCTGGTTCCATGATGTGACCCTGACCCCACTGCTGCACAACCCCTGCCTTGTTCTTTTGGGATTGACTGGTGACTGGGTTTGCCCAAGGAGATTTTGCAGTGTGCCAGACTCCTGCAGGGCTCTGGGACCTCTGGGAGTGCTGCAAAATTGACCTAAACTGTTGTAAGCATGTCCTTATCCTCTCACAGAAGTGCTGCTTTGTTTATTCTGCTTGGAGACCCGGAAGAAATGTTTCTAGCAGAAACTCCTTTTATATGGACTTGTTTTGGCCCATAAAATGTGCATCTACAGGAAGAGGTTTTGAATTGCCTCCTGTAGCCCTGTAGTCAAAACCTCAGACCTTTTCTACTATGTCCCTGGTCCTGGGAAAAGAGTCAAACCTGCTGCCTGTTGTTGGCTGAACAAATCCCTTATTATTCCAGCCAGAGCCATCCAGGTCTCCTGGCCTGCCTTGACCCTGGGCTCCTCAAACCATTATTGCAGCAGTGACAAGGGAAGATTCAGGCCAGCTGTCTGAGAGTGGCCAAAGCAAACGAGGAGGAGGCAACATGTGCTGGGGCCCCTGAGCCAAAACCTCTGTGTGCAGCCTGCAGGGAGCCAGGGAATGGGGTGCAGGGCTCCAGCCATCTCCTAGCGGACCTGGAGCCAGAAGCTGGCTTCACATTGCTGGAATCCAGCCACAAGGGAGAACTCGGAGGAGGTAAGTCCCTGGAGTCCTCTGCTGAGTAGTTTATTGATGTCTTGGTTAACCACTTGTGGTATGAGCCAAGCATGTCTGTGAAACTTACTGCTCCAGAGCTGCCAGTGTAGGTACCTTCTGTCACCAGAGGAGGGAAAGACGGATGGGGGAGAAAGGAAGAGCATATGTTCCTGCTTGTAGTCCTGCTGGTTAGCATGAGGGAGTGGGAGGAATGTGTGTGGTGGAGTGAAGGCATTTTTGACTGTACATTCATTTTTGCCATGAAATGAATGTTTTTTTCCAAGTAAAGAATATAGTGCTTAATGTCTCACACAGCATTGGAGACACAGAAAAACTCAATGTCCTCAAATACCTCAAGAAACTTTTCCTTAAATGTGCAGGGTCTTGACTCCACTCCAGCTGAAAGTACTTGGGCCAGCCCCATTCCACATCTCTGTTGAAATGTCAGCCCTTTGGTGGTGGCTTTTCAAATGAGCCACCAAACTGTAATCAAATGAGCTCCTAGCAAATTTTCCTCTGCAGCCTTTGCAGTCTTGTCCTTGAACATCTAAAAGAAATAGTTTTACAGATGTAGCTTGCACATATTTGCTTGTACCTCGGTCCTCTGGTTAAAAATTGCTAGTGGGTGTGGACAGCCTTGTCATCCTGGATGTTCCTGTCTTCCCCTGGCTCACCTTCACTACTGAATAATCTGCAGCCTTTCATCTGTCAGAAAGGAAGTGTTGTGAAACTCCCTGTGCCATCTCCAAGCTGGCTCCTCAGTTAATGAAAAGGGGAGTGTCTCCATGTTCCTGTGTGTTGACTAAGTAAATCTAGAAATGATCCTTTGGCTATCAATGCATTCCTTAATGGTTTTTATTTTTTGTGTGTGATTATCTGTTGAAGCTTAGGAAATGTTGATAGTTAGTACAGCTAAAAAGGATACCATGTCCTTGTGCTTGTTTTAGTAAATGAAATGATCTTGTGAACAAAAGGATAAATATTGGTTAGAACAATACAGTGCTTTGCTCAAAATAAGCACAAAGTTAGGTTGTTCAGGAGATGAGCTAGGCTTGCAAATTCAGCATTCAGCTAACTACAATAATAGATAAATAAAGGTAAAACAATTGTTCTCAGGCACCTGATCTTCAACTAAAAATGTCATTGAAGATATTTGTGCTTGTCACTGAAGGGAGGAGGTTACTCATGAGCACAGGTAGATGGAACTGAGATGACTGAGGAAGTTATTGCATCCAGCTGTCCTCCCCATTTCTCTCCTGGTGGTCAGCATCTTGCCCAAATGCTGATGAAGCTGATCTTGACCTACAAAACCCAAAGCACAACCTGAAGTTTACTTTCACATGCCTTTTTGTAGACTGCAGTGCCTGTGGGTAATTCTGCTGGGCTGGCAATTGGCAGGACTGGCAATCTCTGTGAGCAGTAACTGCTCCAGCCATCTCACTAGTCTTTGAAATGAAGGTATTTATCATAAATTTTGATTTACAGCAGCTGAAGATGTGGTTTTACCTTGTTTGCTTTCTAAAGTCGTGTGTGGTTCTGGTGGAGAGGCCACTAGAATTTGGCCACTAGTTCAGGGCAACCAAATTATAAGATCTGATCTATAGGTAAATAAATATCCATCAATAACTTGGCCTCTGTTCTGTACTCCAATCTTTTTACAGAGACCACTGACTTTAATAACTGAGGTCCAGCCTGTGGATGTTTGAGTAAGATCCTGTTGAGTTTTTTCATAGTCACTGCAGCTTTGGAATCTTCCCTCTGGAACCATTCAGTTATTACCAACACTGAGAAAATCATTGTTGCTCTCAAGCAGTAAATGTGTATGAAACACACACACAGCGAATGCTACAAACCCACAGGCTTGCGTGGCTGTTTAGTCCCTTTTGTTTGCCCAGCCAGTGTCCTATCCTGATGGCACATGTGGGCATCTAATAGTTAAGTAACAGACCACCACCAAGGAAACTTCCCATTATATGTCTTTGTGGATACTTTTATCAGAATTTGTCTCTTCTTTGTCACTTTTCATCTTTTAAAAAATTGTCAGTTTTACTGATTAACTTGTTTAATTTACTCACTTTTAGGGGCAAACTGTAATAATGAGCTGTAATTTCAGTCTAGTTAGCAAACTCTTTCTTCTAAGCAGAAATAAGGAATAAGTACCTAAGGAGACTCATCTGCCTAATATAGCAAGAAAGATACAGGGATGACTTCACTGTGAAACAGAAATATTTCCAGTATAGAAAATACCAGTTTTTGAACTCTGCTCAGTCTATCACAGAAAGACTTAATCAGAAACAAGGGCTCTGAACTGAATGAAAATTTTGCCACTAAAATAGCTTACTTATTTTGTTTCATTCTGGGTTTTATTTGTGGTTTTTGTTTATTTTGTTTTCCTTTGGGTATTTTTAAAATTTTGTTTTAGTCTGGGGTAGAGTCCTGAAGGAAAGTACTGGATCTTACATTTATTGACATTTTCAAATCAGTATGCATTTTTGCAAGGTAAGCTTTGGTTAAACCTAAGCTCATATCCTCAGCCCAAGCGTGTAGCATGTGGTTTAATGGAGAATGTCATCCAAGATGCTAGGCTTAATCTTTTAATGGGCCTGTGTGGCTTAGATTTATGGAGAAATATTTTCTGTGTTTGTGTTCTTATAAGACTCTCCTCACTGCAGGGTTGGTTGGCAGTAGTTTCGTAGTTCCTTTTGCCACAGCTTTTTGTCTTTTTGCTTTGATGCATCTCTTTATATTAGCAAGGATTCTGTCTTCTTGTGCTCACCTTTCGGTTCTTCTGCCCTACTCTGTACTTCAGCTCAAACATTTTATAGCCCAGAAGGGATGAAGGCTACTGAAATTAAAGTGCATTCAGGACAATGCAATCTTCTTTCTGCTTTGGCTCTTGTACATCCTAAACCTGCACGTGGTGCCCAGATGTTGGCTTACAGATGTTTATAGCTATTGAAGAAATTCCTACATAGCTCATCAAGTTTTCTATCCAGATCTTTATACTGTGAGGAATCCTTCGGGTTACCACAGTTGTAGGTTACACAATATGTGTGGAGGTTCTGCTATGGCTTGGGTAGGCAATCACTTGTCTGATTACTCACTGGAAAGCAGAATAATTAATAATGTTAAATCAAATATATCCTAATCTTAAGGCGTAGCTGATGATGTGCTTATCAACATACGTTGCTGATTTTTATCAGATGGAAAGTTGTATCTTCGAAGATTAAAGGAAAAAAAAGAATTCTTAATACTCAGTGATGAAAGTATTGGTGGCATCAGTGCAATCTGCAGACCTAATGCAATATTATTTTGGAAAATGCATTTGCTGTTTCAGAGTATTAGTGAGCATGCCTGAGGTCTCACTGTTGAACAGAATAAGAGCTCATCCACATCAGCCCTCATCTGGCTTTTGCAGGGCTGTAAAAAACCTCCACAGCAGCAGGGAGCAAAACAGAGGTGCCAGGATCCCGAGAGGTGCAGGAATCCATCTGGGCAGATGAGGCTTTATGGTCAGGCCCTGCAATTAGCTGTGATTTGGCAATGGGTAGCAAAAGCAGGAAATGAAGCAGGATTATGGGATACTGATAGCAAGAAATCAGAAAATGAGCTCAAATGTAGGGATCTGCCTGTCTGTCTTCCTAAAGCACTCCCTGCCATTGCCTGAGAGAGCTGGAAATAAACGTGTGAGAGCAGTGTGTTACATCAGAGCAGGGGTGGTGTCTCAAACAGAGGCCAAAGTAAAGGCTGTTGATGGAAAAATGGATTTATTAAATGTATATTAGGGAGGAGAAGCTTTTTAAATCAGTGATGTTTAAAAATAATGTAAATAACATTATTTTGAACTTCTGTACATGTACTTTGAACTCCTGATTTGCCAGTGCAAGGAGGAGTAAACAGTAGATTACTAAAATAAAGCAAGATTAAGACAGATTAAGTAGAAGTTCTATTTATAACATTTTCAAAGAATTTCCATTCTTGTGTCCTGTTGAAATGAAAAAACCTGTTCTGTCACTGCATGAAGGTGGAAATTGTGATCAGCTGGAGCTGTGTTTGTTGATGACATTTGTTCGTCTGATTTTTAACTGTGTGATTAACAAAGCTTGAGATGGGAGCAAAACTTTAATTTTTACAATTTCATTCAGATAAAAGCTTTAAATGACTCAAACTTAAGGGCAATTTGACATATGCTTTGTGCAGTGTCAGATAATGATATTTTTTTCTGGAGGGATGGTTCTTTTATGATTAACATATCAAACATCTCATTCATACTGGAGCATATGACTAAAACACATAGAATTGTGCCAGGGAGGGGCTGGCACAATTTTAGGAAGGAAAACACCAATTTTAGGCAGGAAAAAAGATAGATTAACTGGAACCAAGTCACAGATTTCTAGCTAAAGAAGGTTACAGGCATATGCAATCAAGTATGACATTTGTTGAATTAAAGTATTTGTGAAATGCAAAGGTGGTGAATTTGATTCAGTAGACTTTGATGGTGCAGAGATGCATAGGTCTTTGCATATGCACAGTTCAACTTCAAACCTGACAGCTGAGGTCTGACAAGGCACCTTGGATTTTGTCTCCTCTGATTTCATGCCCTTGACTTCATTTTCCCCAAGAAACTTTCCTCATCCACCTTCTCCTGTTAGATAATGCCTGGCCCCACAAACAATTTCCCTGTGCAAGGCAGGGTGCTCGTTCACAGACTGGTGCAAAATATTTATAACAGCACCTGAAACTTGAAATAATTCACTTATTTTTCCACTTATTTATCCTCATCTCAACCAAGCTGGTTTCGCACTTGGTTTTGAAGTTTGCTTTGTTTAATCCATGTCTCTGTTCAGTCCCTGCTTTTACAATGGACTATGGGAATGCTATGGACTTTTACTATGGTCTGTGGGAACACCTCAAGTACACGTGAAAAACAAAGACAGGGTAGAGAAAGGCCATGTAATTTAAGGTCACATAGGAAGCTTGTATTCAACTCCCTGTTCTGCAATAGGTTTTGTAAATTCTGTCCTAGCACTCTATCTATTGGTTAACCTTCTTCTTTGAGCCAACCCTTGATTTCTTTGACTGAGTGCTGCTCAAAAGTGTTGCTTTTATTTGAAATACCTATGAGTGAGCACCCATTTTAATTGAAATGGGAAAAGAAATTCAAGGGTTCTCTCACAATTAATCTTTAAAGTGATTCTTCATTTCCTGAGGCCAAAGGAAGTAGAAAAAACATTAGACTTTTCTGCCTAAAATTTGCTTCTCAAATTCTGTCCTTTTACAGATAAAAGACCCTTTGGTTTTCTTTTCTCTGCCACACAATGAAAAATTTCCTTAAGAAATCCTATGAGTTGTTTTTTTTCTTTTTTTTTTTTTTACCAGCCCCACATTCTTTTTGTCTTACACACCCTGGATTTAATGTGCAAAGACAGAGACACTTATAAAACCTTGCTTTGGCACAGTAAAAAGGGCAAATCACTGCAAAGTGGGCAGTAGATATTTTCCTTATGCAATAGCTGTAAAAGAGGCAAACTGTTACCATCAGCACAAATGATGCTTGTTTAGACTTCCTGAAGCACAAACCTTTTCACCATCCCCCCTGCATTTCAGAGTCAGAGCTCTCTGCAGCAGTTATGGCCTGGCCCTACATTCAGTTTTTTCTCAGAGGCTTTTGCAGCAATTCCAGAACAATTTGTGTCAGTGGAAATGTTGTGGTGGGATGAACACAGTGCTCCAGCCAGAGTCAGCACTTGAAGTTATGAGGATCAAAATAATTCTGGGCTTTCTCTGCCACCAGCATAGAGAGGAAAGTGTCATGGGGCGGCAATTCTGACTTTTTCCATCTCCACTAAGTACAGACCAAATCTTTAGCCTGCATGAGATGGGATGAATCCAAACCTTGCTGCTTCTGTGAGTGCAGTTATTAATCCTGTGCCCATCAGCTAGCTGAGAAGTTTGTGAAATGGAAGCAAAGCTCTTTGTATCCTAAGTCTTGAAAAGAAAAGTAAATATTCTTGTGTACTTTAACTTATTTTCTAGATTTTAGAACAGGCTTCCTAGCCTTGTTTTCAAAGAAAAAGAGACATATGTTCCAATGTACTGCTTAAGTGTATCCTTATGTCTTACGCTGGTGCATTTTGGACCTGTTTGCTGGCTCTGGTCATAGTGGAAGGGAGCAAAACTGTAAACATAACTAGGTCCTTCTAAGTGTAGTGAAAATTGTTGGTTAGATTAAAAAAATTTATCCTGTACATGCCTTCATCTGTGGGAGAAGTAGAGCATTCACCCTGGAGAGGGGTCCTGTAGACACCTCAGACATGGGAAAACTTCACCCACAGCTGTGTCACAAGGTGCAGAAATCAGCTCCAGGAGTACTGGTGTTCATGTTGATATGCTTTGAAGCAAAGGAAGATAAGTGGCATCTCTGTCTCTGTCCTTAAATACGACTATATGCATCAGGACCTTCAGGTTAGTCTTCTGAGAAGATCTGGGTTTAACAGAATAGCAAGTGAAGGTGATTTGGAGGGGTCCAAACCAAATGTGAATTTCCCAGTTTCCTGTGAATGCTCACCTTGACTTTAAATCCACTGAAACAACCTTGGGTGGCACCAGATCAACACGGGGTCAGGGCAGGCCCCACACGTGGGTGAGCCCTGAGCTGTGTGCATCCTGGCCAGCACAGCTTCAGCAATTTGTTTCCAATTCATTGATGCATATTGATTGAAGAGAAAAATCTGACCTGTGCCCTGCAGAACAGCTGCCTCTGTCTTTCCTACTCTGTTAACTTGTAGCTTTCCTTCTACGGAAATATTTCTCATCTCAACTTTTTCTAAGGGTTGTCCTTCTAAATTGGGCAGGAAAATCCTACATAAGCACTAAACCAGTCATTTTCTGCAGCAAGTTCTGGCACTTTCCTCCAGCCAGAATGAGTATTATTATTTCTTGTTATATTTTCCCTAAGCTTTTCTTGGTTTGTGTTCCCAGATGTAAAAATGCTGTCAAGCTGAGGGAACCCAACAAAACCCTGTTCTGTGGCAAAGGAAGGACTAAATGTTGGCAGTGATGTCCGAGATGGGTTTGATGCAGATGCTTTTAATCTGGTGTTTGGAAGATCCCACAGAAAAAAAAAAACAAAAAACAAAAAGAACAAATCCCACAAAAGGAAAAAATGTCGCTTAAAAATGCATCTAAAAACCTAAAGGTGATCCATGCCACGTTTTGCACAAAAAGAAAAAAAAAAAAAAAAAAAAAAAAAAAGGAACAAATCCCACAAAAGGAAAAAATGTCTCTTTAAAGTACATCTAAAAACCTAAGAGCCAAACAGATATGTGATATACAAGTTATGAGCCATGGCTTTTTCTTTAGAATCTTAAAATTATTTAATTATTTAAAATTCTTGTAAATGTTCAGATTGTAGACTCAAGGATATTTATATTGTGAATTTTGCATCTTCTACAAAGGGAGAATTCTGTTTTAAACATACAGTGGAAAGTCATCTCCTGGTTTAGTAAATCTGTTCCTATTCTGTTGGAGGCAAGTATACAATAAAAATGTATTTAGTAAGCTTATCAAGTTCCACAATAATTCTGTTTATGTATTGGTGTTTTCCTAGAGATTAATTTCTCAGATAGATAGATAGATAGATGCTTTCTTTCAATTTGCAATCTGACTGCATTTATGGCTGGTGTGTACTTGTTTCCCTCTTGAGTCAAAAAAGTCTTTCAGTTTGTCTTTTTTTTAATCCATAGCTGAGACCTACAGTCATAAGGAAAAAAAAGTTATATTCCTGACAATCTGTTTTATTGGAATGAACAAAAAATGTATCTGTTTTCCTGTCCATTCCCATCTTAATTAGCTTTGAAAATGTGTGGCTGGAACTGCACACATATTTTCCCTTTTTGGCATGCTGGCTTTAACCCTCTTCATTTTTTCCTTGAAATGTCACATCCCATAACAGTTTAGGACTGCATTATTCCTCTTCACAGTTATATCATAATGGTTACCTATTGCTCTTTGTTGACTGTATACACAAAATATGTTGTTTTTCTTTCCTTATTCATGACAAATACTGGTGGTGTTTATTCCCAGCTGTGGGACCTCACATTTATACTATTGCATTCCAGCCCATCTCCACTCCAATTAATTTGCATTTCACAAATTTCCTTTTTACTGTATTCTTTTGGTTTTCCTCCCAAAACAACAAAGGAAAGTGTGCAAACCCTTATTTTGCTCCCAAAACAGCAAATGAAAGTGTGCAAATGCTTATTTTTTCATTTCCCATTTTACTCAGTTTAAATAATTTTCAATGTAGCAACTACATGCTAAATATTGTCTGTTGTTCTGGGAGTATCAAAATTGCACCTTCTCGTTGAGCAAGGCTGTTTGTTCTCACAGATAGAGAATATCTGTTTATCTGGACAAGGAAGGAGGAAAGAAAAGGACTTTGGAGCCCTGGCTAGTCGGGCCTCTCCCCATGCAGAGAACCTCAGGCTGCTTTCAAAGGGACTGTAAGAATGTGCCTCTCACTCCAGGCCTTTATCCTGAGATCATGGTGGGTACCTCTACTGGGATTTTTAAGAAAGTATTCTTCATGAGTCCAGAACATAGAATCATAAAATAATTTGGTTTGGAAGAGACTTTTAAAGATTATTTAGTCCAATCCCCTGCCGTCGGGTTGCTCAGAGCCACATCCAATCTGACCTTATATGTTTCCAGGGGTGGGGTATCATCATTTCTCTGGGTAACCTGTTCCAGTGCTTTACCCCCTCATTGAAAAAAAAAAGAAAAAAAAAATCTTCCTTACAGCTTGTCTAAATCAACCCTCCTGCAGTTTAAAATCACTACCCTTTGTCCTATAACAACAGGCCATGCTAAAACATTTGTCCCAAAGATATAAGGATTACTATTGCACAATGGGCTCCCAGTATTGGTCATGCACTGCAATATCATAGTCCCATGAAATTAGCTCTTTTTCTTTCTCTCTCTCCCTATAAATTCTGTTCTTGTCATGGCACAGCTGTGTGTAAACATGCACTATGTCTGATGATTGTTTGGTGTCTGTAGCAACGTGTTCCTGCCACATACATAACCTACACAAACATAACCTTGTCACCCTCTGATGCTCTATCACCACTAACTTTCCATAAATCCAGCTATTGCTCATCATATTTTTATGTGATGTTGGGTTTCCTTCACTTCCTTCTTCCCAGATTTGCTCATTTCCAAGCATACATATGCATTGTCCCTACTTTTCTTTGGATTTGTGATACCACTCTGAACCTGAGACTGCCAGGTAGATGTACAATGTCAAGAGCTGGTGCAACCCCTGGTGTGCTGCCAAAGCTTTTAGGTGTTACTGAGCTACAAAAGAAAAGAGATAATGATGATGTGGGAGGGAAGAAAAATATATGGTGTGGACAAAATTTCCGTCTTTTTTGTATTAGTCTGAATCTGTGCTAAAAGTAGCAAATATAGAAAGAGTTTTTATGCTTATGTGGGAAATAAACTGAAAACCAGAAATATTTGTGGGTCTGGGTTAGATGGCAAAGTATTGAATGGCTGCAAATGTACCTGGTGTTAAAATGAAGATGGTCCTGATGAATGCTCCCCAGTATCAGCTGCATCAAGTGCATTAACCTCATTACCAGGGGGGATGTTGCAAACATACTGAACCTCTTCTAAAAGCAGCTTCACTTAATAGATAAACCATGTTATTGGAGGAAAAGATCTCTTTTATCACAGACTCAATCCAGCTTCCTGCTGCACCTGGCAACTTCCTTTAGATAAATGATGTGATCTGAAGGGATGGGAACCATCTTGCGTCTTTGGAGTAGGAATGAGAGTGTCCTTCTTTCCCAGTGACCTACAAACCCAAACCACTCAGTAGTGATAGTGTGGGACAGTCTGTCCTATTGACCTGGGTTTGGGATTTACATGCGTGGGGTATCTCGGTTGTCTTCCATACTGCACTATCCACAGAAAATATTCTTATCCTTCTTTCTGCTTAATTCAGCCATTGTTTTTCCTCTTCCTTCTTGACTTTCCTGCCTGCAACTCAATACAACACAGATAGCTGGTACCACTGTAAAACTGATAGCAGTGAGATCAGGATATAGCTCCTGCAGACCTTTTCTGAGGTTAATATAGGTGTGAACCACAATTTCTGGGAAGTTCTTGAAATAAAGTACACTGTAAGCTTCTTAAGTAATCTTCCCGCCTTTTTTCCAAAGGGTTTTGTGGCTGGCAGCCTCCTGTTAATCTGCTCTGTTTGAACCCCAGCAACATACAAGCCAACAAAGGCAATTAAAGTCTGCAGTAATGATCAACTCTGGGAAATGATCGGCATGGATTAAAGCAAATCTAAGGGGTAATTGCTTGGCAACAAGTTCCATAACCCTGAGTGCTAGTACAGGAGGGGACTTTGAAACCTTGGTAATTACATCAGAAAACCTGTTTGTATAATGAACATTGTTCTTTTAGCTTGATTGAACTGAAAAAAAGTTATTCTTTTAAAGGAATCCAGTATTTTGTTTGGAGGAGATTTTATCTACCTGAGATACTGCTACAACTTTATTGCCAAAATATGTGGGTATATCACAATCTTTGATGTATTGAGCCTTAGATAGGGAAGTGCTGCTCTGCTTTGCTGGTGAGAAGAGCAGGAAAAGGTACAAAGAGGCTTGGCCACACATCTAAATGGGCACAGGAAATTTGTGGAAAGGCTTAATTTGACCCAGGTGGCAAGTCCTGAATACACAACTTCTGAATTTTCAGTTTTATTTGTGTCTATTTGTGTTGTTATTTTTTCCTGCACTTTTCCTTCTGGTATGTATGGATGGAAAACCTGTGCTCACCGTTAAACAGCACCGTGATTTATTGCTCTCTTATGCAATGTTTAGTGTGCACCATCAAGGGAGTTGCTCACCAGGGTCACTAACATCATGCTGATAAAGAAAGGCACAGCTTATGCCCTGAGAAGGGAGACAAAGTTTGTATTCAACCAAAAGCAGGAGGCAGAGGTGAGGAGGTGAGGAGGTTGATCCCTGTGCAGATAGCCCAGCCTTCTGATCATTCCCACTTGTTCTCTGTAGAATTCAGAGCTCACTCACAGGCAGGTTGAGGTGGAGTGGCCATTGCCTCTTTTGCCAGGATCAGCTGGACAGGCCCATCACAGGGCAGCAGGAAGGTTTCTGGACAATCATCTTTGTGATATACACATGGCATCTTAAAAGTGGTTTGGGTTCTTTGTTTGTGTGTTTGTTTTTGTTTTCTTCAGCTGTCTTATACCTAAACTATGGGATAGAAGCAAATAATTTCATCTCTTAAATGTACCCATGCTCTGCCAGCATGGCATTTTTATTTCCTGAGCCACTGGGTACTTGCAAGTAAACTCTTCCTGTGCTTTTCTGGTTCATTTTCAAACAGGTGATTTATGGCTTAGTGTGGTGGATGAGCTGGCATGTCACTATGTGTCATGTGTCCCTAAATCACATTTTTAATAAAGAATTCTCAGGCATATGAATCTTACTTAGCCACACTGACATGAAGAATATTTAAAGATATGTACACTCTGTTTCTCAAATTGTTAAGCATGGATTAGAAGAGCTCTCAACTGAGGATTTCAATAAAATATTCCAGTGTGGGAAAGGTTCAGATTAAATAAAGATGTGAAAGTGAACTTCGTTATGTTTAGACCACAGTGAAGGTCCTCTAGTGCTGAAGAGCTAAGAACATCTATCAGATCGGGTGAGGTCCGTGATTTTTAGATCTTCACATCAGGAACATCAAATGTAGCCAAGGGAGTTATAATCAAAGCAGTTAATAGAACTGGAAAGATGCAATTAAGAATGGAGGAAACTAATGAGGTAAATTGTGTCACCATCTTCATTAATTTGTTTGTCTAATTCTTTGCTGCGTGTCAAGGCATCTTCAGGTGACCTGCCCAGATACAGACACATACTCTGGTAGATACACATCAGCTTTTGTGAATTCTCGCTCCAGAATTTTGTTTTGTTTCTTTTTTTTCTTCTGTTTGTGGATTTTAAAAATGTTTGTGTCTGTTCAGTACATGTTTAGATGTCTGGGGTGATAATCAGGGACTTGTTGCTTTGGTCACTCCGTGAGTAACAATTTGTGGTGGGTTTTTTTTTTGTTTGTTTTGGGGTTTTTTGTTTCTTTGTTTGTTTATTTTAGTGATTTGTTGTTTAATTTTATTTGTTTCAATTTTTTTTAACACTTTTCAAACACTGTATTCAGCTTCCCCAGGAGAAGCTGTTCCAGGAAACAATCTACAAACTATTAATTTTCATAATGACAAAATTAACAGCTTGTTTGATGTTTAAGTATCCTTATAGTTTTCCACAGCTCATAATGTATTAAACCCAATGCATGTGAGGAAGGTTCAATATGTATTAGAAATGTTTTAAAGATATAAGGCCACAGTAAGAAGTACTTTCTTTAACAAGTAAAGTACTTTCTATTAGAAGTAAATCTCCACATAAGGAAAATAATTCCTCAAAGGTGTTTGGGTGGCATTTTTCATTCTTTTATGATTTCTCATCTGTAGCTCCAAAAAGGAATTTTTTCTTGGTCGGGTGAAGTGTTGTAAAGGTTGTGATTGAGCCACCCACCCCAAAAGTTGAACAGGATTCCTGTGATAGCAGGAACAGCAATTGTTCTTGATGTTGTTATGGGTTGGAGTTTTACTGGTTGCATGCCAGCAGCAGGCTGTGTATGGGGAACAGCTAAAGGGTGATACACTTTCTCGTGGAGGAGTTTAAAGATCAGAGAGACAGAGATCAGACAAAAAAAGAAACCTGATCTTTGCTGAGGGCATGTGCAGATGAGAATTTTTCTTCCAAAATTAACTGATTGCCAGATCATTTGAGTTGATTCATGTATTAGATAAAGGCAACACAGATACTAGTCTAACATTTATTCCAGGACTGAGGGGGGTCTGTGCTACCCTGTGAGAAGGGTAGCTCTAGCTCATTTTACTCTGCAAATGCTCTATTGAGGTTAAGATAGAAGGAAAATCTCCAGTTAGATGATATCCTACAAAGTACTTCTGGGATGTGCTATCCCCCAAAAAATATTTTGCAGACGACACACTACCTACAGTAAAATTTTGTGTTACTTATTATGAAAGTAGCCACATTCTGCTAAAAAGGGATGTCCTGCTGCTGGTGCCTCCAGCTGTATGATTCCCTTCTGCTCACTCTGTATCTGATGTCAGGTGCTTGTAGCTCCTGGGTGAGCAGGCTCAGATCAGACAAGCAGGGGACAGTTTTCCTGAGACCAGGAAGGCAGAGTCTCTCTCCTCACAGCCTCAGTCTCTCTGGGTGTGCTGCAGGTGGATGGCAGGAGCATGTTGTCACTTGGAAACGGGGACATCCTGATTGCAGAGAGGATTTGGTGTCAGGTACAGAACCTGCCACAGAGGTTCAACTCTGTGTCTGTCCTCAGCCAGGGGGTGAGGGCAGCAATTTGTGAGAACTCTGGAAAAGTAACTCCCCTTCTCATGGAGGGGGAAAACCTGTTAAATTCAACCGTACCTGCTTCATTTGGAAATGAGAGGAGGGAAAGAGAAAAGAAAGAAATGGTGGATGTAGATCCAAGCTCTGGAGGCACTTATCCTTGGTCTAAAGTCCTCTGGAGGTGCTTGTCCTTGGTCTAAAATGCTGTGGAACAAGTGAGATCCTTTGCACAGCCCACTGAGAGGAGGGCAAGTCAATGAGATCCTGGCACACGTCAGCAGGCAGAAAGGCTTGATAGGAATTTGAGATTTTGAGGTGCTGAATCCCTCCTAAAACCACTAACTTCTGGGAAGATAAGGTTGCTCAGCAAATTCTGGCCCAAGGGAAATTTTGTAGAAGAAGCACCATAGGCAAAGCAGCAAAAAATTCCAAAACCAGATGGTGTTTATTGCTTTATAGTGAAGCCAAACAGGAAAGAGGGGGAGAAACTGAGAAGGAATAAGTAGCTTTATCTCAAGTCTTTCATCCAAACAGCTCTTTAAAATATATACTTGGATTTTTTTTAAATATATCTCCTTTGGTTTTATTCAATACTTCACTTTTTTTCCCAATTCAGTTTTATTTTAATGTCTCTTTTGCTGGTGGAAAAGATTTAAAATATATACTTGGATTTTTTTTTTAAATATATCTCCTTTGGTTTTATTCAATACTTCATTTTTTTCCCAATTCAGTTTTATTTTAATGTCTCTTTTGCTGATGGAAAAGAGGGAGAGACACTCAGGATTTTTTTTTTTTTTTTTGTTTAGACTGAGCAGGCTAATTGTGTCCTTGGGATTATTGTAGTAACTTTTTCAGACTTAATCTAGGAAAATTTTTCTCCTGTACATGTATATATGACAAACAAAGGTGGCTGATTATCACATTAGTAAGAATTCCCTACTAATGTACTGTTTCTCCCTCCTTTCCCCATAATGTTATTATTTTGTTAATTTGTGGAATCACTCGACTGTTTTGTAGAAACTGTAAAGATTATGATTAAGCATGTAATAAAGACAAATATTTTAAACTGCCTCTCACTGGAAATCTTGGCAACTTTTCTTTCCTTGCTGTCATTAAATACCCAGTGAGTTATAAAGCCAAAATTACACCTCAGCCTTTCACTTTAGCAATTAAAAAATCCTGAGTGAAATTATCTGTGTAAGATTAGAACTTCCTATCTTAAAAAAATACAAATATTCACTGCTGTCTAATCTTGTTTCAATACTGTGATTAACATTTGGCCAGTACTTTTGTCTTTCCTGGAAAAATCTATTTATATCATCATTTTGGTAATTTAAGGAATATCAGATTACCTACATCGCATTCAAAGACATAGCATGGGGAATGATGTTTTTCTGTTTGAAAATTTTGGGGAAATAAAACCCATAAAATTTCTGTTGATACATTAAGTTTTGCCTGAAAGTTTTCCTCTTTTGTTTTCTCTCTTCTATCTTAATTATAGACTGGTGAGCCTCACTTCTAGAAATGACCCCATTTCTTCCTCCATTGCAGATCATCAAAAATGATCTGGTAATATAAGATTTCTGTTTGGTGAGTAACCATTAGTCATCTCAGAAATACCAGGGAATTAATCAGATAGAATCCGCATTTCCAGTTCTTGACTTGTGTGAGAATGAGCAATGTCAAGTTATAACTCTTGACTTAACATGGTCAACTGCACGTTGACCAAACGCAAGATCAAGAAATTGACATCATCAGCTGTTTTTTCAGAGGGTTGTGTGAATTGAATTGGTGATTTTAAGTGAAGTTGCTGAGACACCACAGAACTGGTAAGTTTTAGTCAACTTAAAAGAAAATTAAAGGAATATTTTTCCCTTTACTGACTTAGCAATAAGAGGCATAAAAATGTAACTGAAATAACCCTAGGATAGTCTGCTAGCAATATTGATGTGGAATTCTGTATTTATAGAGGTGTAATATATAGACATTTATTGAAGACTGGCAAGATTTTGAACCACAGACATAGATCATGTCAGAATACCCAAACTGCAAGAAAATAATGATGCTTGTGACAGGTATCTGAAAGTGGTCATCAGCAAAGCCAAGACAGCATCAGAGCTGTGATCTTAACTTTTCAGTTTTACTTTATTTCTCAGGCAAATTGCAGGAACATTAAAGTTAGTGGACCTGCCCCAGTGATAGATTTGCCACACAGAGCACAAGAACTGAATACATTGTCACTTATTAGTCCAATTTATGTCTCAGTTTTAGGAAGACAGGCATAAGAATGTGCATTAACTCCCTTCATTCTTGGATTAAATTATCAAGATAAATTTAAAAGAACTGTTAAATCTATTGTTTTCAAACTCTATGTTTTCTATTACTGAGATTTGTAACCACCAATAAGAAATTAAAAAAAAGGAATCTTTTCTCCTCAGGTTGATGCAAAGCTGTCACTTGCAATTCAGGGAGATAGGATTAGTTTATTTATTTACAGACATACAACCAGTTAATTAAAATTTATCTTATCTCCATTTTAATAACAGCTGTGGTTCTGCAGTCTGTGTTTATGATTAGGTGAGAACATTCAGCAATCCTAGAATCAGAGAACAATTGGAATGGATGCCTTTGGGCTGGGCTGCTGATTTGAAATATCTTGAAAATGAGTTGCAATATTACCTTGCAAAATTATAATTTAAAAGCTTTGCCATGGCATATGCTTGTGCAGTGTTATAAAGAAAGGTGTAACAAGCTTTAAAATTTATTTAATTAGAGGGAGATCCCATATTTTCTAGAAAAAAGGTTTTCTGCCAATTTATTTTCATAAATAAATATGATTTTGATTATATTTTCTATTTTTGATATATAAGAGATTAAAGGAAATATCCTTATTTTTAAATAGACAAAATTGCAACACACAAATGTGAAATTTCACACTTCATGTTATAACATGTTTAGTGTTCAGAAATCCAAAGTACGAGATTGGAAACTTGGGCTTGAAAAGTCAACTCATAGAATAAGTTACTGCCTTTTTGAGAATTTGAGACCCTTTTTATAGCTTTATTCTCTAGCTACTTTCTGATATCATGAAGGTAACAAGAGGGAAGTCTGTGTATGAAATGTTCCTTTCCAATGGCAGATTCCCCAGTCTGCACCATTCCCTGGACAGAATCACTTGGACAATCAAATCAAGAGCAAGGATCCTGTGAACAGGTCAGCAAACTCCTTGAGAATGGTTGGAAATGTCCTACCATGCTTGATGAAATTGGGTTAAACTTTGGTTTCACGTGCCTTTTCATTTCTGTGAAAGGTGGGTGTCCCTCCCCTTCTCTTGGTTGCAGTCTCAAGATTCATGTTTGGACTTGATGATCTCAAAGATCCTTTTCAACCTAAGGTTCTGTGATTGCTCTGTCTCACTGACTTTGGTCCTTGAGTCTTCTTCCTGTGAGCTCACTAATCCTGCAGAAACTACTGTCTGATCTTTTCCTCCCAAGCTACAGCATAGTTTGTGCTGGCTTAGTGAAGTGAATTGGTGAAAGGAGTGGCTCAAAGACATCAGAGCCAACCAAGATAAGAACAGGAGAAGGACAAGTGGCATAGGGAGGAGAGGGAAGGTGGGAGAACCACAGTGTCACACCAAGATGTTGACAGTGAGTTGTCAGGTTGGCTCACCCCAGCTCATGGGACTGCACCCTAAAACCGCTTCTCTGAACATTTTTCCTCGAGTCTTCTCCTTGCACTTTTCACTTCTCATATCAAAGTATCAATTTTTTTTTTTTTCTGTGTGGTCCTTGACAGTGTCTTAATTCCATGTACTAGCAGCACCAGAAAAAGACACCAGGAAATGCCATGCAAAGTTTCAGTGGTAAGGCACTAAAATGCCTGAGGGAAAAAATTGAGATTTTACAAGAACTGAAGAGAATAGTAGAGTTAAAATATATTTATCACTCTCTAGTTGTATTTTAAAACCAGAGAAATCATCCAGCAGCGGCTTGGATTTTAGCAGCTCATATCTTGCCTGCACTGGAGGAAACCTGGTGAAGAGGGGGATGGTTAATCTGTATTAAGGGAATGCTGTTATTAATGAATATCTTAGAATCCTCCTGGGCAACTGAGAAGATAACACCTTCACAAGGGAGATGGAAAAGTGGAGTGAGCATCGGCAACATTGACAGATGAAATTCACAACTTAGTCTGTTATTTGGCTAAACTGAGATGGTAGGTTGCAAATTGTGGTGTCTGCTGAGTGGTTCTGTCTCCATGACAGAGATGGTATTTGCTGCTGGCTGGAAAGGTGGGAAGCCAAGGGAATTGTCTCTACAGCTGGCAAGGCAGCTAATTTGGCTGAACTTGTCTGCTGACGTTCTAAACAAAAGAAGACCTAGACAACCAGTGTTATGCAGTTTTCAAAAAGGTATTTATCATTTTAATGGAAAAAAACCATAGGGCGGGAGGTCAAGATCACTTTCATGAAAGCTGTAAGCAGCTTTTTCTTCAGTAGGCTTTGGTTTCATTAATTCAAGGTGTTTACATTTTGCCATAGAGCACATACTCTCCAAACAGAATATGTACAAACTGCTTCAGACATGATGCTTGCAACAGATCAGGACATAATGGTGTGAGAGGCTATCCTTCCATCAAATATGGTTTTAAAGTAAGCTATTTAGATTTTTTCCAATGGTCTGTGAATCAAAATCTGGTTATTTATAGCATCTCAGCTGAAGGTCAGTGACTTCTATAAATGAGTTAGCTGATTGACATTAGATACAACTGATTTTAAGATCAAATAGTCTATGCAAAAATGTGGAAATATCTTGTGTGGGCACTTAAAAATTAATTTACCCCTATTTGCATTCAAAGTCAATTTTAGGTCATTAGTATGAAGTGAAACTGATTCAAATAAAAAGGTTAAAAATAAGATATTTACTTAAATCACTGTAGGTTCAGCTTTAAACCAGGCCTCGGATGAAAGGCACAGCAGCAATGTATTGCACTTACAGAAAAAAATATTGTGTCGATTATTTTATTATTCATCTTTAGCACAAAACTACCCTAAGAGTGTCAAATATAAGAAATTCATCCTTTCTCTCGTATAGGTCCCCCACTATAAAAAAGAAGCAAGCAGATTTAGTGTTTCACTGGCAATAAGTCAAATGCTGCTAAAGACATAAGTCAGTGCCATTTGACACAACTGATAGCTTCCACTTGAGTAAAATTCATAAATGTTACCAGCATGAGATCTGAACAGATTTTTAATCTCTGGAGCCAGTGGCAGGGCAGTATGGGGAAAACAAGTCTTATGTTTGTCTGATGAATAAGAAGGACCTTTTTGAATTCTTTGCCTGAGAGCTAGCCTGATATTTATCCATCTATCATTGTCTGTTTTTCCTGTGCATTCCTGTTTTATTCAATTGTGAGTTGCTCTGTCTTTTTTAAAAAGGACTTGTGTGTTTGGGTGAGTAGCCACACTTAATATTGTAGTTCTCTTCTTTCTGAGATGGAGATTGTAATTGCTTATTGATGGCCTATTTGTATGCTAATGTTGCTCAATAAAAAAAGCGAAAGCATAATTAACACTCCTGTTTCACCAAAACAGAAAGGGAAAAAGGAAAGCTTGGAAAGGTCAGTGGATTTCACATGATAAATTACTAAATAGTGGAAGACGCAAAATCCTACATCCTACAAAGTAATGCTTTCACTATTTATTAGCTATAATTTATTACAAATGCTGACTGTACTTACTTTTCGGTAACTGTTTTCTGTATACAATGTATTTAGATATTATGACCCTGTGGTTGGTGGTGTAATGTACTGCAGCCTGCCAGTTTTCAGATGTAGTGGCTTTCAAGGGAACAGCACCTCTGTTTATTCTCCTGTATCTCATTAAGGTGCAATTCACTAAATGCAGGCAGAGCTGGCTGGCTCTTGGTGCAGAAGCACAAGTCAGGCCGAGGCTCAGATCCCTCTGCAAACACTCAGGGAGCAGCAACCTGCAGCCCCCAGGGCAGAACAAGCAACACATTTACCGCTGGAGTCAGTAAGTGCTGGCAGAACAGGCTCCTTGCATACTTGGAAAGAAAGGAAAATTTAAAGCACAGAGCCCTGTGATACAGCTTGGTTTGTTGGATTTTTGGGTTATGCTGCTAGACACAGAATGAAAAAGAAACTTTTGGGCCGAGGGGCAAATGTGAAGGTGGTCGAACAGTGACCCTGCCTGGTTTTCCTGCTGCCTTGGCTGTAAGACGAAGCAAATTGAGCTGCCTTACCTGAGGTGAATGAAAGTGTAGCCTGGTGACTGGGGCTGTGAGGACCAGGTGTGATGTGAGGGTGGTTATCTCTGCTTGGACAGGAGGGCACCCACAGCTCGCTGAGCAGCCACAGCATGATTGCATTCAGCCATATGGCTGAGCCTCCAGATACTGTCCATGCTTTACTGCTAAAATTACATCAAACTTCTAATGGGAAGGAAAAAAAAAATCCAAATTATGACCTGAATGGTTATACATAACTTTTAAATGTAATGTTTTGTAATGGAGATAACAGTGCCCTAACACCACCGTCCATGGCTTCCTATTAGCATAAAACACATTTTCAGAATTAACACTCAGAAGTTATTGAATTGTAAAACTACTTCTTCAGGACAATTTTATTTTGTTTTGTTTTATCTGCAGAAGACAGAACATAGGACTTCTTTGAGTATATTACAAAATACATTTCTTGCATTTAGTGTTTTCATGTTGCTCATGGAAAGCAGCAGTTGCATAGCCATGAGCAAGTCATAGAGTTTAAAACTGAAAAAAAGACTATTCCAGGAAAAATATTTTATTTCCTAGGAAAATTAAGGATAACAGTAAATTAATTAGAATATATGCCCATATATAAAAAAAAAAAAACAGCAAATCCAAACTCAAAGTGCAGCAAAGTCAAAGATTGCTTTAAATTTGCTTTCCCTTGTGTGATTGAGGTCATGGAAATGATATTTTGCTATGCTTCAGAGTCACTACTGTGTGATAACTGCATGTGGAAATTCAATTTATATCCTACCTTCTCTGCTAGTGTTAATAAAAATATTTCTTTAGTAGTTAATGGAGTTGTTTAGTAAGCATCGGTGAGAATTTGTTCAACACCACAGCATGTGACCTTTGTTTCTGGGAAAATAAATCTAATAATGTTTGTGTGTTACTGTACATAATCATCCTCAGTTAGTGGAACTTCATATTGTTTATTCTTGGCATTCTCTGACAAAAGGTAAATGATGAGGTTTAGGATTTTAGTCTAGGCATAAGGAACACTTATGTTGAGTCAAGGAACACTTGTATGAAATAATTGACTTTGTTTATATCCATCTGCAATTTATCCACAAAAACAGCACTGAAAGGTGACATTTGTCTCACAAGTTTCTTATTCATTTCTCTGCTCTGAATTCAACTTTCATGCAGCTCAAGTGCATGACACATGTAGATGAATATTTATTATAGATGATGAAGTGTCCTTTTGACAGTATAATATACTTCACTATAAAAATAAACAGACTGTGCACAAGGCTGTCTGATTTGACTGGTGGCACAGATAGTACCTCACTTATCTAGTGCTTTTCATCACAAGATCTCAACACCATTTACTGAAGAGAGAAGTACCATTATCCTTCCTTGGCAATTTCACATCCTTATGTGGATTTAGCAGTGCTTGAAGAGAAGAGAGAAGTACCATTATCCTTCCTTGGCAATTTCACATCCTTATGTGGTGGATTTAGCAGTGCTTGAAGCTACTGAGACCTCAAAAGTTTCTCTTACAACATCTAGAGTGTTCTTACTCAAAATTATATTTAATTTATTTGTATTATTTTAAAATATAGGAAACATTGTGACACTGTAGAAACAGATGCAGGTCTGTATTTTGATATTCCCAGGGGTAAATACAAGTTTCTACTCAGGCTGTGTTTGATTCTTCAACAAATATTGTACTGCCAATAACATAAATTAAATTTTTCTTACCAACAATTTGCTATCTTATTTGAAATCATGTCTGGAATGTTGATGGAGAAAATTTGCTAAGTTTAGTATTTAGTTTAACTCTGCTGTAATACATGACTGCAAAGGAAGGCCAAAACATCCAAACTCATATCACAGCCAACAAAATGAGAGGTTATATCAATACAAAATTTTGCTAGAAAGAAATTAATTAAATATAAATCCAGACTTCATCCCAAAGAAGAGAATGAAATAGAAATTGAGCTTTAAAGAAGCATGTTTATGACAAGAAGCTGAACAAGTTTGCTAAGAGATTTATATGTGTTTTATACTCTTTTGTCTTTGTTGCTTACTCAGGACCACATTATCTGAGACATCTACTCCATGAATTACATCCTGCAAAAATATAACCTGCTGATAGGAAATTGGTATGCAGAAAGCCTGAGGGCCAACCCATCTATTTAGAAGTCTAATGTGAGGTATCTGGCTTTAAAATGCAGTGCTCTTAATGTTAAACCTGCTCTTTTCTGAAACAAATTGGTAGAGAGTGTGCCTGGTGAGTGACTTGACACTTACCACCACCTGCTGTAAAGAGTGTTTTCTGATGTCTGCATGGGATGAGTGGGTGAAAAAAGTAAGGAAAGTAAAATTCTGGATGGGACTTTTGGGATGCAAGTCTCCTTGCTTGCTGATGAAAATGTCGTAGAGCCGAGATCACCCTCGTGGAGTGAACTTGGCAAGGCAGGTGGTGATTTCCATGGGAGGGGAGAACTGGCTTGGAAAATTGTGCCATGGCAGTTGTGTTTGCTGGTGAAAAACAAAAGAATCATATTCAGAGCCATTGGATATGTTTTAGCTTTTAGACAAAGAAGGACAAGCAATGATGTCTTTCCTCAGTATCTCACTGAAAACCTGAGATGTTGGTCTTAGCACGTCGGCGACACATTGCAAATCTTAAAAATAGAAAATATGTGTTTGGTTCTGGTAAATACATTCCAGCTGAGTCACTTATTACCATGGTAGACTTTTACCCATTCTGGTTATCTTCATGGCATGGAAGCCACAAGTTAGGGATCTCTCTGGTGAGGAAATTTTAAAGAAAGGGCAGAAGTGTAAGTAATGCAGTTCTATTCAAGCTGGACCAAGTAATATTTCAATACAAATACTGCACTCTACACCTTTAAGAGTTTCCCTTTAAGCATCTCTGAATTTTCAGTAGAGATGCTACATTTTCTGAAACAGCTGAACTGCTTGATCCTCAGGAATTGCAGCACGATTAGATGATGCTATTCCCTGTCTCCCCATGCCTGGAGGACAGAGTTAACCTTTGAATTTGTCCATGCCTGAGCTTTAATAAAAACGTTTGTGAAGTTGATGCATTTGAATAGATTTTATCCAGTGAGTAGTAAGGAGCCTGTGTTAGTGGTGCACATGAAATGTCACACTAAAGCCAAGCCTCTCTTGAGCTCCAGGATTGACACAGACATGTACTTCTCAGGCCAGCATTTTATCAAGCTTAAAAATCCCAGTGCTCTCCTAGTATTTGTTTCTGCAACACTGTAGCACTGTGTACAGTGACAAACAGAATAATGGCTTGTTGGTCCATTTACCTTTGGAATGAAATCAAATTAAAATATCTTCATCATTCATGGCCAATTTAGCTCCAAAAAATGAATATAAACCAACACAATGAAATGAAAAAAATTACTAATCTAAGTGATTGCATTAGGGCAAATTACAGCCTTCAGGTGTTAACAGATTTGTTTTTGAAGTAGACTCCTATTTTTAGTGGCTGCTGAAAGACCCACATCTAAGGATAGCTGAAACACAAACACTTCATGATGAATTAAATTATTTATAGTATATCTCTGAGTATATATTTTTTTCAGTTCTGTTTTTCGCACAGTCAAATGGTTTGATAAAGAAATGAAATATCTCCTGAATTTCAGTTTGGGTTCTCACTGCTGCTTTCTGTTTAAAGTGTCAGCTCTTCAGGAACAGATTTTCTCTCTACTACGCAAAACACAATGAGGTCCTTGACCTGGAAAGGCAGACCTTGGGAACTTACCCCGACACAAATAAGTGTTAGTAGTAACCTAGTGACACCCTACGGTGCAGAATGTGCTTCGAGGTCCTGATTTACCAACAAGGACCCTGTGAGAGGGCTCTGGTCACACTTGTGCATTTAGGCAAGTGGCACCATGGCTTGTCTCATCACAGCCAGCCTGCTCAGAGAGTGAAGCTGTCTCCTGTGCATGACAATTTTTTCTCATAAGGTCTATTTTCTGAAAATGTAGGAAAAGATGGGTGAAAGTCCTGTTCTATTTTGCTTTCCATTATTCCTTCTTAATTCCGATGCTTGTCAGCTGAAAAGATGGAGCTCATTTGCTGATGTATATATGATGTATATATTTTTCCTTTAACCTTATCTTTCCAGCATTTTTCACACCCCTAAAAATTACATCCCAGAGAACTTATATGCGTGCTTCTCACTTAAGCTCCATGCTGATCTTCCTCCCCTTCTCCTTCTTCTGCAAACGGGAACAGAGATTTTGAAGGCTGGGGGTCTTAACTGATGCTGTTAAGCAAACTCCTCAATGGCAGCAAGGAAACTGAATCTAACAGAGATACAAACAGTGCTCTCTGCTGTACACTGAAACATCACGCAATGACTATCACTGCTGTGTGTTTATGCTTCCTGTGATTTTTCACAATTTTGTCTCATATAATGCTGTGTTATGCTTTAAAATTATATTATTATTATCAGTAGTAGTCTATATAGTATATCCTAGAAAAGAAAGAAAAAGGAAAGTTGAAAACAGCAAAAAAGCAGAAATTATACTCACCATTTTACTTCCAATCTGTTTGATCCTAAAATGCCTGGAAAAATCTTACATCAGGAGGAAGAACTTGGAAAGAGGTAGATAAGGTACTTTCTAGTTTCCAGTTGTAATGTATAGCCTCCAAACTCCTAAAGTTTATATCTCATTTGAATGCCTAATCACATTTGAAATCAGAGTGCTGTTTGCTGTGATCCACTAAGGAATGCTACTGTGGCACAGTGCAAACTCTGGCACTTTCCAAAGCTGTCAGAGAGGCAAAAGGACTGGAACAACCACAACTTGAATATTAATCTGTGATAGGAGAAAAAATGCAATAGTTTAAGCTGTGGCCGCTTTTTGGATTTTGACACAAACATATACAACCCTGTGCAGGTGTATGTCATGGAATGCAGTATTTGGAGGGTTTTAGTCACTTGTATCTCCTGCTTTCCCCCTGTTTTTCTGCTCTTGCGCAGGTGTTCATACAAGAATACAGAAAATTGTGTCTTTCCTTTCTTGTGATAGATATGTTTTTCTCTTATTCTCTCCCCAAAAAGCATCAGGAGTTAGGTGTCAAGAAATTAACTTCTTGTAGCAAAGCTGGGCTCTGTCTGTTCCTCCACTCAGCAAGCAGAAGGGGAAATTCCATCAATGTCGGTAATGCTTTGCCTAGATTTCAGTGGATCTGTACAAGGAATAAGCACAGCTCACTGTATCTGTCAGTAGAGATTTATTGTGTTTGTCTTGAAGGTGTCAAGTACCAGAGAGGCTTTAGAAGAGAAAATGACCATGTGTGTTTGCTGAGCAGCTCCTGAAAAAGCATGGAGAGGGTGAGGGTGCTGGGAAGGACTACACTGACATGGAACAGGGAGTCAGGAGATGTTCTGCTTCCAGGTCTTCGGGTGATCCTGGATCTCATCTCTAATCTCTCATCTGGCTAGGTGCTCAGTTTTCTGGTGTCTTGTCATGTGTATGTCCAAGATTGAGCAGAGGTGGTCTGGAACATGACGGGGCAGTGCCACCATAACAAAGAAATGAGGACCAGAAGTGCTGGAGCAGTTCGGAACAATATGTCATTATTTTCAGTCTGGAAACTCCTGAGGTAAAAATCTTCAGGCTGCAGGACTGCTCAGAGAAGGCATTCCCATATGCACAATTTGTCCTCTCTTTTTTTCTTCTACCTGTTCTTAGCCCCTGCCAGGAACTGGATCTAGGACTCCACAGACTTCTAGTCTAACCTAGTGTAGCTGTTCTTATGTTCTTGTGTTTTGTTATGTTAAATCTCTCTATTTTCAAAATGTACTGGAGAGGAGGAGGTACTTTAAAGTCCAGTCATTCTTCCTAGGTTACAGAAGGAGACCCAGGGGAGAGTCAGGGGTTTAACAAGTAGATATTGACTTAACACAGACAATGAAGTCAGCAATATTCCTTACAAGACGTACTTATTAGTTGCATAAACCTTATTATCTTTCAACTAAATGGTTTTATATGTAATTTACTGTCTAATAAAGAGAAAGCATGAAAACCAGTAGTTACTCAGTATGCTGCTTATGATACCCTGCTTTTATTTATACTATAGATTATTACTCAAGTTTGTCATTTGTCATAGGCAAAAAAGGAAAGATAAAGTTGTTGCTTCAGCTTTGTTGTATTTTAAAAAGAAAGCAGATTGTGGCAAATTCTTCATTATTTAGTTAATTGAGAAAAAGGGCGATTTGGCAACACATGATGGACAGAGGGGAACCTTAACAGAAACAGGCCCTATCCTGAGTTAATGTGATGTCATCCTGATTATGGAGTTGAGAATTTTGGGTGTAAAAGAGAAGAACTTGTTTCACAGAGAGACACTTTGTATTCTGACATCACAGTCTTTCTTCTGATGTCAGTGTAGGGTCTATAGACTTCCCTTTGAGTGCAGACCAAGTTCCACACTCAAGCTTGAAACCCCTGTCCTCACAGTGCACACTCTTGCTCACAGAGGGAATAACTAGAGTGGTGCTGGCTCAACTGAGCTACCAGGGTGCCATCCTGTGATATTAGAGAGTTCATGCCAAGTGGGGAAGTGGGATGGGCTTCTTTCTTCCAGTGCTGCATGCATGCAGCAAATAATTTCGGAGCTTTTAGGCAGCTAATTGCTAATGTTCTTTAGCTGGCAATATTAATGCAGAGTGTAGGTCAGGGAACACGCTGTACCCTAGTTTGCTAGTCCACCTTCCCCTGCCTGAGGCTCCTCTCTGAAAAGATCAGGTTTCCTCATGCCCAGAATCTTACTCACTTGGGGCGCTCAGGCAAGCGCAACGCGTCACTGTGTACCCCGGAGTCACTTAAGCTGCTGACTGCCACTAGACACTCTACACCTCCCCAGCTTGGTGAGAATTAGCAGCAGAAATGAGTGCTTATATCCTGCTGTTTTCTGCAAGACATGGCATTTTGGCTTAAAACAGTTCCTACCAAATCTGCTATGTTTTACATGTAAACAGGTGCATTTCCCAGTGGTTTTACTCTGGGAGCAGCAAATTCTACCAGATGGGAGGAGAAGACAGTTGGATATTTTTTATTTCTTGCATTGCCATGACGGGATTCCTGAGAAATAATTTTGGGGATTAAACTTCCTGGAAAAGGAGTGTCCTTTAAATACATGTGTGGATGGTATGAGGAGGTACTTACATGACTTCAGTTCTTCCATTATTTGTCTTTCGAATTACTGGCTTTATAATCTTATTATCTGTGGGTCCTGTGTTATTTTATTTCCTTATGAAAAAGGAACATAAAGAGAAAGGTGCTAATATCTCATGACCTAATTTAGCTGGAGCCATGCTCTTCTTTAGCATCACAATGGCTACGTCAGTGGAGAATTCCCAGGCCTAGTGATTTGTCACTCCTATATTTAGATTCCCAGTCATACTTATGTATATTGCACAAAACCAGTCCCACATCAGCTTTCACAGCAGTCTAGGGGAATTGCTCTCTACTCTGCTCAAGCCTTTTATCCTAGAAGGAAAAAAAAAGACAAGGGAACACTGAAACTCACATAATTTTTATTTGTTGTTGATTCACCTTTCTGATAGTAGTAGGTTGTGCACACTATCACCTTCTTCCAAAATAAAAACCAGCTGGATTTGACATTCCTGATCAGGTTTAGGAGTCAGCTAGGAGCCAAGTTTCGCTCTTCTTGGTATTATGCAACACTCCTACAGAGCCCTCAAGCAGAACATTAGAAGCCTACACAACGTTAAGCTGAAAACTAGAGGTGTTTGTACAATGAGGCAGCAATTTTGAAGATTATGCCCTTGAACATCAGTGCTTCTTTGTGGATGGGTCAGAAAGTTTTCATGTACTTTTTCCCAGTACTGCAAGCCAGCTGGATGCAAGCCAGATCCTGTCTGGAAGCATCGTAGTATTAGCCTGGGCTAAAAATTCCTCTCTAGTGACAAGGCATCTCACTTGGGCTCGGTGCCGCGTTGTTGCAACTGGACTCAAGCATGTCTGTTTTCACATGCACGGGGCAGAGGCAAGATGGAGGTGTCTGCCCTGACCACCTGCGTCTTCTTCACTTTCTTCTGAGGGTTCTGCCCCGCACTGACTTTATTTGTGCCTTCTGGCTCATACAGAATTACATCCGGACAACCTGGACTGAAGAATTCTGGCAGTAGGATTGTCCTTTCTGATAATTAGATAAAAAGAACAGCTTTGTCTTCATTGTTTCTTCTCTGTTGATAACTCAGACCCCAGAGTATGTAGAAATACAGGAAGTTTAGAGGATCTGAAGATACAGGTTGCATTGATTTGTTACCAAGCTATCACAACTTATGTCTTTCTCATAATTCCATCAATACTCCATCCAAAGAAGAAATCATAATGAATTTTTTCTTCTGCCACAGCTGTGCTTTTAGTATGCTGATGGAAAATATGTTGGAATTTTGACTTATATTCTAGAATGAAATAGATACACCAGTTTATACCAGGCAGTAATTCGAGTGGAAAACTCCTTACCACACCCAAAGAAAATGAAATGAGTAATTACAAATATTCTCTTTAATCATGGAAAAGAGCCTTGCATCCAAATTTATGCAGACTCCCTTAAAGACATGACCAGGTTCTCCTTTCATCATCATCAGATTTGCTTTGTGTCTCTCAGTTAGCTTCCTTTAAGTTGCACCACTGGTTTATGCTAGAGTTACGGAGAGATCTTGCTCCCAGGCATCTGAGGAAATCCCACCCTCTTCCTAATTCTTTTTGTCTTTTGTTATTTCTCATATGAACTGGTATCATAAATATTTAGATGGAAATGGCTGATGGGAAAATTGTATGGTTTCTAAGTTCAATGAGCCATTAAATAGGTTCTAATAATCTCAATGAAAGTTTGGAATATTTAATAACGAGAATCAGACATATAGGTTGCTCAGTTGCAACCAGTCTCTTAGTAAATATTGTCAGTGGTTCATGCACTATGGGTTCCTCAACACCCTCAAAGAAGAGCCTCTGGGGATGGGGGATGGAATCAACCAGATAATGTGTAGACACCGTGCTGTTCAAGAAAATATAGCTGGGTTTTTTGAAAACGCTGTTCACCGTATGCTTTTTATCATCACTGTGGAAGGTTTAGAGGTTTGTCAATAAGCAATTAGACAACTAATCACACTTTGCATTTTTGGTACTTTACACTTGTATTGCATGTAGCATAATGGGTTGCAGTGGCCTTTACCAGAACTGACACTCTCACAAACTGGGCATTTGAGATGAACACAGTCACCTTCTCCAAGGCAATGGCCCCTCACGTCTCAGAGACTGGGGAAGATGTCAGTTTAATCAAATTACATCAGGGCACAAAGGCAAGTGGGAAACTTTGGTTAGCAGCATCTCCCTCTTGACTCCTTCTCTTCCTTGACTATATAGTGAATTTAGGAATTGTTAATTAGGCAATTGAAAATTAGGTAAAGTTAGAGTCCTCATGTACCTTGCAGGTATCCTCTTAGCTCTATTCAACTAAGATTTAAACTAAGAAGAATTAAATATTTATCAGGATCGGTGAAGACACTCAAAGGCCTGATATGTGTTTCTACAAAAATTTCCTTGAATAAATGTGAAAATCTTCCCTACCTTAGCTGGTGATATGTGGGCCAAACTCACTAAAACATTTTTGTAATGAGCAGTCTGCTTATGTCATAGAGTCATAGAATGGTTTGGATTGGAAGGGACCTTAAAGATCATCTCATTCCCACTCCCCTGGCATGGGCAGGGACACCTTTCACTAGACCAGACTTCCCAAAGCCTCATCCAACCTGGCCTTGAGATTTCCAGGGATGAAGCATCCTCAGCTTCTCTGGGCAGCCTGTTCCAGTATCTCACAGGAAGGAATTTCTTCCATATATCTAATCTAAATCTTCCCTCTTTCAGTGTGAAGCTTTTCTCCCTTGTCTTATCATTACACTTTTTCTCCAGTTCTCTTGTAGCCCCCTTTAGGTACTGGAAGGATGCAATGGGATTCCCTGTAGCCTTCCCTCCCCAAGACTGAATGGCCCCAGACCCTTTAGGAGAGGTGTTCAGGGCTCTGATCACCTGTGTAGCTTCCTCTGGGTTCACTCCAACTGCTCCATATTATTCTTATGCTGGAGGCCCCAGAGGTGGCCACAGTACTGCAAATGGGGTCTCACAAGTGCAAAGCAGAGGAAGAGAAACACCTCCCTCAAGCTGCTGAGCACACGTCTTCACCCAGGATATGAGCCCAATGTCCTTGTTGGATGTTTGATCTTGTGACTTCTGAAAGGTGGCAGTAAATGCCTCCATCTACAGAGACCCCCAACTATAGAGCCCCCCATGCTTGTTTTACATTCTCTAGAGGTGCCTTTCTGCAAGGCAGGACCATGTCTGTCCATTGTTACAGCCATTTATGATATTTGATGGGATAGATCTGAGCTTCAGGTGGTACAGCTGCAGGAAGCAATAAACTAGTTCAACACTCTCCTAGCTCGTATTAACTAGATAAGAGGTGCTCACATTAGCTGAACTGTACACCTTTTAAATTTGCAGTGGAGGAAGTGTGAGAACAGGGAAAGGAGAGATGCTTGATCTGCCCTACACCTTCCTTGCTCTTATCTCCTTGTGCAAATGATAGATGAAGTTACTATACCAGTAATCCCTGCTGAGTGAACAGAAAAAAGAATGAACAGTGTTTCCAAAACATTTACAACAAGATTGCATAATCCTCTGCAGAAATCTGCAGGCTCCACCTGGCCAACTGTTTGTGCAGCTGTAGCTCTTCTTGGAGCTCTGGCCATGCCCACCTGGATTTTCTCTGACTTAGCAAGTGACACCTGCCATTAAGCACCATTGACTTACTTATGGATGACTTTACTTATTTATGGATGTGCATACCATGTGTAGGGCAGGACAATTATCCCTCTGAAGCCATTAATTTTTTTGGGTTTGTTCATCATGGGAGCATTAAACAGCTGATGAGCTAGGTCTCCTATTCCTCAGACCACTATTTGTTCAATTGTCTCTTGGTATTTTCTATATCTGATAAATCTGCCCTCTGTCCATTTAGAATTAATATTACATTAGCTGTTCAGCGTGGGAACTGATTTTTGGTTGTGCCTTACTCAGCTTAAGAGGACTCTGGGGCACAAAATCTGCAGATGTTACCTTGATAATAACCAAGCTTGCATTTCATGGCATGTGTCCTGGTTTCAGTTGGTATAGAGTTAATTTTAATCTTAGTAGCTGGTGTGTTTTGGGTCCTGTATGAGAATAAAGTTGATAACACACTGATGTTTTGGTTGTTGCTAAGCAGTGCTTACCCTGAGCCAAGGACTGCTCAGTGTCCTGGCCTCTGCCAGTGGATGAGGTGCACCAGAAGCCAGAAGGGAGTATGGCCAGGACAGGTGACCTGAACTAGCCAAAGGGATATTCCACGCCCCAGAATGTCATGCTCCATGTATAAAATGGGGGGAATTGGTCAGGAGAGGTTGATTGGTGCTTGGGATTGGGCTGAACATTGGTCAGTGGTAAAGAGCAATTGTATTGTGTATCACTTGCCTTTCTTGGATTTTATTCCAAGCTTTTTGCTTTTATTTACAATTATTATTATTCTAATCATCATAATTTTCATTATTATTGCTACTGACAACATTATTTCACTTATTAAACTGTTCTTATCTCAACCCATGGATTTTACCTCTTTCAGATTCTCCTCCCTCTCTCACTGGAGGTGGGAGGAAGGGACAGGGCTAAGTGTGTGGCTGTGTGGTACTTAGTTGCTGGCTGGGGCTAGGGTTCAACAACATGTATACACACCTGTAACTGGGTACCCCTTGCGTATTTTGGAAGCATAAAAGTGTCCATTAACTTTAGTGATGGACATCCAAGTCTGTTTATCAGGTTCAACTAGGTAAAAAAAGTTTAACATATTCACAGTGATTTAACTCCACTGGGATTAATTAAAGCACACTGATGGAGAGAACAACCAGAATTAGACTATGTAGTATGATGCATTGCCCTTCCAGGCAGCTTTACAAATGGTGAGCCCTATATCTGCATGGAGTTTATGTTACATTTAGGCTCTCGTCAAGGAATCCAATCTGTGTGGGAAGCCTTTCATGGGTGCACAGAATTCCATTAATGACAGCAAGGGCCCATCCAGGCAGCAGGACACACGTGTGTCCATGTAAAGGGTGGTGGCACACTTAATTATTTATGTATGTATGTATGTATGTATGTATTTATTTATTTATTAACAAAATGCCGTCATTAGTCACAAAAATATTTTATTTCCAGGGTGAAAGAAAGCGCTTTCACACATTCTGCTGTGGCACTTCAAGACAGCTCTGAATGTCTTATCAAGCTGATGACACTAAGATAGTGGAGGGTCATATGGAAATTATGTGCCTGGAGTTTTGCCAGAGCTACTGAATCACATGTTTGGCTCTTTCTAAAAGCAGTTGTGATCTTTGGAACCTTGTTCCATTGAACCTGTACTGGCCATTAGCATGGTGCTCACTTTTCACAGCCAACTACGAAATAGATGGAAGGTTCTCTTTTTCTGGCTTTCTTTATCACCCATGTGCCTGAAAATTTGGGTAGGCAGAAACAGTCCCTCTGTTCCTCTTGCAAACAGGTACTCTGTGACATGTTTGCAAGGGCATCTGTGGCTATACTTTCTAATTTCTTTCAGGTAAGAAATCTATATTCAGAATTTGTTTCTGAGAGTCCAATCAAAGGGAAGAAAACCCTTTATTGACAGCACACTCCTGTGTGTTAATTAACTGATAGGCAGAGGAGGTGGGAGCTGTCCCTGTACCCTCCTTTAATCAGTTGGTGGTGAAAATCTGAGCTTCTTCCTCATTATGGAAACAAGTGGAAAAATATAGCAGAAAGAGGAGCATACTTTCTGTGCTGACTTGAAAGTGTGGCAAAGGTCTGATTTGCTTGTAAAGCCTCTGCCAGTGCAGTGGCAGCTCAGTGAAACTGGGCTATTGTAGTAAGTGTGATTATTTGCAGCCTTGTGTATGCCCTTGTGTGCCTCTGTAGCCATCCACGGGGGCTGCCAAGGTCTTTTCTTTGCAACACCCCTTGTTCTCCACTCTAACAATAACCTCACTGCGTAGCTTTGGCTGGCACCTCGCTCGTGACTGTTAGGCAGGGCTCTGTTTGTAATTAGATACAACAGGCCACTTTCAGAGTGAATGCTGAGCCTGCAATTACAAATTCAAGCCTACAAAGCCACAGCTGCAGCATGGCTATAATGGTTTCTCAGAGGTGTTCTTGCAGCAGAGTGTGGCTGGGTGCAATGACCGATGTGTGGGGTAGGTTAACTCATACCTCTATCTCTTCATTTGTGGTCTCAGGCTGTGATCAGGCATGTTATTCCAGATAGAACTGAGCCAGGGTAAGAGGTTATCGTCCCTGTCTGCCTGCCATGATTCTCCTTACTACTCTGGGTACTCCCACCCTATACCTCCTGAAATAACTGCTTATGGAGTCCCTTCCTACCCTAAGCTTCCCTCCTCACCAAATGGGGAGTGCTTAAACTTAATGATGTAAGCAACATTTATGTCTTTATTTATGTCTTGATTGACTGGGTTTCTGAATGGCATGGTTTTGGAAAAGGTAGTTTAAGGTTGGTCTATTCCAGTGGGATGGTGAGGTTTTTTACCAGTTTACCCTTCCCAAGTGAAGACAAACCCACTTTTACCACTAACATGGCCAGACACTCCTGCTGTTCCTCTTGTGCTAGGCTCAGGCGCTGATCACACACACGCATGAATCTTTTGCTAATTGAATGAGCCGACTCAGCTCTCCAGAAGGATAAAGTGAGCACTAGAACTGGTGAAGAAAGGGACTGCACTGTGCAGTTGGGGCAGTGACAAAAAACTACAACCATTTGCTGACAGCACATGCCTACAGATGTGAGCAGATGAGGCAACCCTGGGAGCTGCAGGGAGCATCTCTTGTACAACTCCACTGCTAGATCTGAAGGGGTGGCAATGGGAAGGATATGGGAAGAGACTGATGATGAGTTGATGACCTGCCTACCAAGGCTTCTGGATATCTAGCAACTTACTAAAGTGTTCAGGGAGGTAGAGCTCACTAAAAGCAGCCTTTTGAGAAACTAGTCAGGAGTTTGTAGCTTGTCCAGGCTGCAGCTGGAAAAACATGTGTTTGGAACCATGGGAAGTTGTTTGGTTAAAGGTCTTGAGCTTGCTTCGTTGGAGGGGCACCTCAACAGTGCCTGTTTCTTTGAGGTCTGATGGGATTCTGGTGGGATGAGGACAAGCATCTACTGCTGGGTCCTGCCTGGATCCTCTCCCCACGCCAGGTGGGAGTAGCTTGACAGACAGCTGATCCAGTGAATTGCAAATATAAACTGTTCCAGAAGTGATGATGTGCATGAAAGGGAGGAATAGTAACCATGGAATTTAATGACAATATTTGAATTGGTTTGATTACCTATGCCCTGCATCTTCAGACTCCCCCCACTCCTAGAGAAGAATGGGGAGCTGTCCATGACCTGTGCAACACACCTCGCGGGGCAGATGTGTATCTGCGTGCCACTCCGTGGCAGATAAACATCTTTGCTCTTATAGCTCAAGTGTAGGTAAATGAGAGGATTAAGCTCTGATTTTCCTCAATTTTCAACTCAGGCATGTCTTTGTAACCCAGCATGCTCCTGTTTATACGGAGAAATGCCAGCTCAGCAGTGATGAGCAGTATGATTTCCCACTCTCCTTGGTGCTTAAGCTGGGACATTTTATTACAAGTGATTAGGCCATTAACTCACCAACACCAAACAGGACTAAGAAGGAATTAAATGGTGTGGGAAAGATGTGTTCAGTAGCATTTTAACTTGCTCTGTTCCTCAGGGCAAGATCCATAAACCTCTTGAATGTAGCCGGAGACCTGTTCAAATAAACCCTGACCCTGGGCACTTCATTGGTGAATGCATTGTGCAATTTCACCCACTCCTTCCATCAGACTTTTCAGACACCTTCTGTGCAGTCTCACCCTTCATAGGAGCTGAGAACTAAGTAGCTATAAAACTTGAGGAGTAATGAAGCTCATCCCTAATTGAAATGAACACCTCAGATTATATGTTGGAGCTTCCTGTTTTATTAGAGGCTGTTCCCTCCCCCTGTGTTGTCATTGAAGAGGTTACACCATGGATTTGCAACTTCCCCAAATAATGAGGACTTTCTGGTGGAAAGAGCTGGGCTGGAGGAGGGAGAAGCCTGAGAAACTCGACATCCCAAATACCCCATCTCCCACACAGCCAGGGTGTGTGCGAGCCTGGAGGATTTCCGCAGAGGGAGGTGGTGATAAGGCAGTCCTGTTTCACAGCTCAGCTGGTGTGGAGCTGTAAGATTCCTTCAGCAGAGAGTTTCACTGATCCCTGCCTGAGATCCCTGCCCATGAGCCAGCCCAGTGGGGAACACGCCTGGCCCTTCCAACCCCACTGCAGGACAAACTGCCAGGCAGCTGTAACCTCAAACCCATCAGTCCAGAGAGGGATGTGGCTCAAGCTCATGGCTCAGCTCTGTGTCTACTGTGCTCTTTGGGGGAGAGGAGGGCAGCACTGCAGTCCCCATCCAAGATTTTCTATTTTCTCCATTTTCCAGCTTTTCTCTTCCTTGAAGACAACTGATGAGCCAGGTTCCCTACAAAGGTCCTGACTCCCTTCTCCCAGCTGTCTGGCCTCCCCTTGCCCCCTGCCCTTGTGTGTGGGGGGGGCTCTATGGGCAACCTGTGCACCTCACCTATGACAGACACCCCCAAGAATAAGGGGGCAGGATAATAAAGTCACAGAATCATCAAAGACCTCCAAGGTCATTGACTCCAACTGCTAACCTACCACTGCCAAGGAAAACCAGCTCCCCATTCTGTCAGCTGCATGTTGCCCTTTCAGGATTTATTTTGCGCCACTTTTGTAATTAAAATGTGTTAGAAAGGATGTGCAGGCTCCTTGCTTTTTGCAGAAGGTCTTGGCTTTTTTCCATGTGTTCATGCTGTGGGCTGTGTGAAGGAAAGCAGAGTGGAGTCTGTTGTGATCTCATGCTTGGCTTTCACCAGCTTGTCTCTAGAGACACACAAAGTTTTGACTAGCAGGGGCTTTACAAAATCTTGAAGATCTGTAAAATATTCTGTAGAACAGGGAGTGTGGAGAGGTGATACAGTAGTTCTTACCTTCTCATCTGAATTTTGTAGCTGAATCTAATTTTTGGCTTTAAGTTTAGTGTGCCCAGCTGGGAAGTGGGTCCTGGAATGCTAAGGTGGGTTCCTTCAGCTCAGCTTGTTCCCAATTCCACAGCTTATCTTGTAGGAGATGTGGGGAGAGACTTTCATCAAGCAACAGGCCAGACTATCCTGTCTCTGTAGGTTAATGTGCTCACAGACTCACTGCAGCAGAGGTGGGAAGGTGATCTCCAACAGGGTTGGTCTTCAGCTGGCAAAGGCCTCTGCAAAGGGAATGGCTCTGAACAACACAACATTTTATTCTTTCCTTGCAGTGACATGGGCTTGGCTGGTGTGATGCTTACAAATTTAAGTCCCTGTCTTAGAAACACCAGGGAAGCATTAGGTAATGAAGGCAACACATCCACCGTGTCTCCTGTGGGTGGGTGGAAAAGAGAACCTTGTGTTTCCTCACACTGCGATCAGTGCCATTCAGAGAGTTTTGATGGGTTACACAGAAAGAGTTAGGAGTAAAACAAGGGAAAAAAACCCACCAAACCTCACCCTTCTGTGAAAGCAGAGTCACAACAACCCCCTGAATCTAGATAGTCAGGACTGGAAAAGAAAATGGCCTCACCCATAATTTATGGCTCACTGTATAGCCACAGAAGCTTTGCCGCTTGCAAATACGACCCTTAGTGGGTTATTAACCCGAGTCTCAAGAGGCTCACGTTAACACATTCATCCTGTTAATTAATTAGCTGAAATATGCATGCCTTCCTCTGATGCTTGCTTGCAAAGGGTAACATGAATTTTGATTACACTTAATCCCATATGAAATACAACAGACGCTCACACTGTGTAAACACTGACGGGGAACTTGGAAACCTCTGTGATCCAACAGGATCTGATCACAAGTGCTGGTGTCTGGCAATCCAAAAAAATATTTCAACACAGAACTGCCATGGTATTAAAAATAAAGTGGTGTTTGTTTCGTCATAGGCTTGTTTTTGGCAGCAATGGATGCAGCTGTAATACTAACGTCAGTCAGGCAGTCATGTTACAGAGGCATTATCAATACACTTTTCAAACTTACTTTGTGGAAGAGATATACATTTATTTGCATCCAGAAGCCTGCCATCTACAAAGCTGCTATAAAGCCTTGGCAGTGAATAGTTGACTTCGAATGTCCTGCTACACACCTTTTCCAAACATTTGATACACAGCAGGTGAATGTGAAAGGCTTATCAGTCCAACCCAGTGTTATTTCCTGTCATAACTTTGCACAACAAAGGAAGTTTCTGTCCTTGTTGAGCTTTGGTGTTGCGATATGTACTGAGGTTCCTTCAGAGAAACCACTTTAATCCTTGGGAAGGTGAAATCACAGAGAAAGGGAAGGGATATTGCTTCTGCAAACTGCAATTTTATCAGCACCCAGTTGTATCAAAGTGTGCGACATGGGAGGCAGCACGACTGATGGAGGGATGCTTGCCCAGGCTTCTGCCACAGCAGAATACGAAGAGAGCCTGGACCATGTTTCCTGTGTTTCTTTTTGGTTTCCCTGTGCTATAAAACAGGAAACAAAAAGAAAGTCTGGGACTTATATTTAAACTTATTTGGTTAGAACTTCTTTTAGGGAGACATCTTTTGAGGAAGATGAAGGGATGATGCATTGACCACTATGCCACCAGAACAATTCTCTGCTTTAGGAAACTGCTGTGACTTCATAGTACAGGTAGATGGGTTCTGCAATGCCCTGTGTATTTGGCATGGGCGTGGCATGAAGGAAAAAAATTATCCATTTAAAGAGGACTTGAGATCTGCTGTATTTGTGTGAATGGCCAATGCAGAAAGAGAGCTGGATGTGGTTTCATGACAATAGAAATCTTGTCAGTCCCATATCTGCCCTGGAAATGCTGCTAGGGCTGACAGAATGCTGCTCCTCCTCTTCCCCACCAGCCCCATCTGATGTGGGGGAACACACCTTTGTTCCTTGTCCTGTAACCAGAGGCTGGGAAGTGGTGAAGAGTAGCTCCTGACTCCACCTCAAATACAAAAGGAGCATAAAGTGGCAGTGCAAGCCAATACAGCAGGGACTAATCTAAGTGAATTTGCCCTTGGCTGCTCCCTGTCCTGAGCTGAGGTGCTGGGAGGGCTGAGGTCCTGTCCTGTCTTGTGCCCACTGGGGCATCCTCCATCAGAGAGCAGAGCAGCTGGGGGATCACAGACCCCACAGCCCTGTTATGGTGGGCATGCACCTTCAGCTGTGCTGGAGGAAAAGAGATGTGGAAATAAGAGAAAATAGGTCTTCTGAAGATCATAGAAGCACAGAACATAGAATATCCTGAATTTGAAGGGAACGATAAAAATAATTGAGTCCAACTTCTGGCTCTGCTCAATACAGGCCCAAGAATCATACTATGTGCCTGAGAGTGTTGTCCAGTGCTTTTCCTAATATCCAACCTAAACTTCCCCTGAAACATCTTCATGACATTCCCTGGGATCCTGTCACTGGTCACCACAGAGAAGGGATCAGTGTCTGCCCCTTCCTTTTCCCCCAGGAGGAAGCTGTAGACAGCTGAGATCTTCCCTCTGTCTCCCCTTCTCCAGACTGCTGATGCCTTACTTGTGAAGTCCAACTCAAAATAAAACCACTCAGTGTTCACGAGCACGAACATAAATTTTACCATATATTTTTTAAAATGTCAAGGACTTGGGCTGAGTCACCTTTGCTGAATATTAGGCAAAATGTGTGAAAATTTGACTAAGGGAGGAGTCTGTAAGAAATGACATGTGTATGTGTGCACATATAAGCCCATATGTGTAGAGACATCTGCCTTTAAGATGCAGTGCCTTGTGCAAGTGTAGAAAGAGGCATCTTCTGCAAAGGGTTTTATTCTTTCAAATAAAGCCAATGATAGTGTGTGCTAAATGGAAGTCTGTCTGCATACGCAAATTGTTACAATTTAACTAAATAGGTTTCTAAATTAATTTAGTTTAGTCAGTACAACCCCTTTAGTAGCTAACATTGATTCAGCTTAATTGAGTTTGTTCCCAAATTAAGCTAAATCAGCATAAAGCACTCAAAGCATTAAGGCCTGGCAATTTCTGTATGTAAGCCAGGCCTGGGTGAGCTGGGGGGTATCCTGATATCCCCAGCATCCTTGTGTCCTCTGATGGTGAGGTGACCAGGGAGTGCTGCTCCACTTATCTGGTGGAGGTGACCTGGGGACAGCCACCTTGAGGAAGACGACATCAGGATCATGGCTTGTTCTTGGTCCTGAACAGGGCTGTTAATGTGTGACTTTGTAATGTCTTTGGAGGTCAGTGTCACTTAGGAGCTTCTTCCGTGACAATTATGTGTCAAGTAAACAACAAAAGTTTTTATTGCAAGACATTAGTAGTGGATTTCAATCAGAGAAATATAGTCATAACTTAAAGTACCCCAAACCCATTTTTGAGAAGAAAGTAGCACAAATTCTCTTGTTTTTCTTTTGACACGGAAAGTAAAATTCTTAAAACTGTGGTGGGCTGACAATATCTCCTTTATGTTCAAGGAAACATAAAGCATTGCACAAGAAAAAAAAAAAAAATATGTAAAGTGCAGACAGAGCTGGCTTTTCACTGTATTATTTCCTCCAGAAGTTTTTCTTGGATATAGCTATAGTATATATTAATAATGGGACAATATTTCTTTATAGGGTGTATAATTCAATGAAACATATTAATGAGACAGTCATTTTAAAACAAACATATTCTTCACATCCAATGTCAGAAAAGAAAATGTTTTGTTTTGCGGATGAATCTAATATGTGTTAGCCAGAAGCTGACTGTTAACCAGGGTAACATAAAAGCTACTGTAAATGGTACTGGAAAACCAAGGGAATAAAACCCCGTCCTTTCGTATTCCCTGAGAAATGTTGGTTTGTTGTATTGGCTTCAAGGCAGAGTACTACAATTCAGCCCATAGGGTAAGTGGATGCGTCTGTAATAGGTCATTTGGCTTCAAATGAGTGTTCCCACTTCCATCCCTTTTTTTTTTTTTTTTTTTTTTTAACTAAAGTAGGATTTCTGTCTGACAGGTCAGACTGGAAGTGAAAGAAGAGATCAGCAAAGGGGGACTGAGCTCTGTTTTTATACCAAAGACTTTGTGGGCTTTTATAGCAGGAAAGTCTTTAAGACTTTGAGGACTTCAAGAGATCACGAAGGCAGGACAGCAGCAGAACTGCCTCTTCAAGGGCCCCCTAAATGGTTTCACGTCAGGCACGTGTTGTGGACAACAGAAGGTCCTTGTTTAGTAATGAAGAAAAAGCCAGCAGTTTTGCTTCTCCACAGCCAGATTTTTAAGCCATAATTGGATCTTGTAACACTGCCAAGGTAAAGGCAGAGGGCCACGACAGGGAAGCCTGACACTGCAAGTGAACTGAAACTAAATATAGTTCTCATGCAGTTTAAAAAAACACACATCAAAGCCCAGGGAACCCAGCCCCATCTGAGACTCTTGCAATGGAACAAAATGAGAAAACGACGATGATAACATATGTATTTTACTGTGGAGCTACAGGCAGGCAAATGAAATAATCTGTGAGTGGCTTTGGCTGCTTGTGATTAAAGATCATTATGCACCAAGCAATCTGAGACAGAATCCAAAACCTGGCTGCTGAGAGTGCTCCTGAGTAGAGGGAGCCCTGTGTAGGCACGGGGACAGTGGATGCTGGTCATGGCCATGCTTGGTGTCTCTGCTGGCAGACCAACACTGTTTGGGGCTGCACAGGGGGATCCCATCACTGTCCCCATGGTAAAAGAGCTGTTTCATGCAGGCTGTTTCAATTGCTGAGTATCTGCAAGGATCCTTTCCAAATGGCAGTGGCGTCTACTGCCATGTCTCCTTGAGGGTGGCAATGCCAGCCTGTCTTGGTTCCAGTTAGGACAAGGTCAATATTTGCAGTAGCTAGGAGTGGAGAGTAGCCAGGGAACCTGGATTATTTTGTATCACATCACATCATTTTCCAGAAATGGGGGAAAGGGTCCCTTTGTGTTTGGGGTAGCCTGATGAGTGAGTGATTGGGTGTTGGTGGGGTTGACAACCCCCAAGTGAATAATTTATTTCTTGTACATGACAGTATTGTTGACCTTACTGTTTATTTTCTTATCTCACTGCTGTTTCTAGTAAATTTGTTCTTGTCTCAACCTGTGATTTTTACCTCTTCTGTCTCCAAGTCTCCTCTCAAGCCTGCCACATGGGAGGGGCAGTGAGGAGAGGCACATGGTTTGGAGTGGTTTCAGTGGGACCACTAAATTGGAGAATACCACTCCTAAATTCCAAGATGGTATGGTTCTTGCTGCACTCTGAGTGGTTTGTCTGGATATTTGCCAAGTCATCCCAGAGTACCAAATGTCTATAGCAAACTCAAGCAGTGTGTGCAAAGGGCGGAGTGCTGTGAATATGGACTTGGCAATCTTGGTTATCATCTGCTAGTGACCTATAAACCCAGTTAAAGAATACTGATGGGTAGCAAACAGGCAGGATGGATAGGAAACAATAGTCAAAGAGAGGGTTAATTTTTTTCTGAGGCTAAGGGGTGGGACCAGTCAACTTGCAGATATTTCTTCTAGCCCTACACGCTACAAAGGTTTCATGGCAATCTTTGGATGGCCCTCTAAGGCTAGGCTAATTCCGAATTTGGAATTTGGTTGGTACCATTACTCAGACCAGAAGTTATCTGGCAGATGGGAGTCTGGATTGAGACTCAGCCCTTCCACTCACCCAAATGATATGCATTCCTCAGTTTAGTAAGGACCACAAAAGTGGAAACAAAATAAAAATTGAAATGAACATCCGAGATATTTTCCAGCGTGGGAAAGCAAAACCATTAGAAGTGGGAAGCTTTCAGAGTGTTTTGCATTCAAATTGCACCTTTTATCCTAAGAGATCAAGTACTTCACACGTAACTACAGTCAGCACCCGGCACAATGCAGCCATTTCTGGGGTGGAGCACAGGAGAGGAAGATCAAATATGTGTGAAGACACGGGGCCAGAAATGCTCACAGGAAAAGTGAGCATCTCTATAAGGCCATGAAAGCAGTGGCATCTAGAAAACCTATAGAAACCTATACAGACTGTGCAGATCACCTTAATCTATTGAAGTGGAGAATAGAAGTAATTTTAATCCAGTGGGAACTGCTGTAGATATTTTCCCTGCCCGGAAGGCTTCCAAATCCTCTTCCAAGAGATGCAGGAGATTTATATTGCACGTGAAAGGTCTGTCTGGCCAGAAGGAATTGCACGCTTGACTTCTGAAAAGAAACACTAAGGAAAATAGAGTTTTCATGAAGAAAGCATCTGTTAGCTTTCATTCTCCCCTTTCATGGGAAAAAATGTGTAATGAAAAAATGAGGTTTTCCTCATATGGTCAATGAGGAGCTGTAGCCCTTTAGCTTGCTCCTTCTCTCTAATATACAAGGAGATTCCACAGTCATGTTGGGGTTAAGCCAGGAGAAACCGGTATGTGGGGGTCCATCCATGAAATTATGTAGTCTTTTTGTTTACCTGTTGCAATGCAGGATTTCAGCAACCTACATGCCATAACTAAGGATGTTGGGGGCTTTTTGTGGTTTTGGTTTTTGTTTGTTTGTTTATTAGCCAGGAGAAACCGGTATGTGGGGGTCCATCCATGAAATTATGTAGTCTTTTTGTTTACCTGTTGCAATGCAGGATTTCCAGGTTTTCAGCAACCTACATCCCATAACTAAGGATGTTGGGAGCTTTTTGTGGTTTTTGTTTTTGTTTGTTTGTTTATTTGTTGTTTTTTTTTTTTTTTGTCGTTGGTTTGGTGTTTTTTGTTTTTTGTTTTGGTGGAAATTATGTAGTCTTTTTGTTTACCTGTTGCAATGCAGGATTTCCAGGTTTTCAGCAACCTACATCCCATAACTAAGGATGTTGGGAGCTTTTTGTGGTTTTTGTTTTTGTTTGTTTGTTTATTTGTTGTTTTTTTTTTTTTTGTCGTTGGTTTGGTTTTTTGTTTTGGTGTTTGTGGGTTTTTTGGTTTGGTGGTTTTTTTTTTTTTTTTTTTTTTTGTTTTTTGGTTTTGGTTTTTTTTTTTTTTGTCGTTGGTTTGGTTTTTTGTTTTGGTGTTTGTGGGTTTTTTGGTTTGGTGGTTTTTTTTTTTTTTTTTTTTACTTTGTGTTTTCCATTTATCCCCACATGCAACTTTTCGGAGAGCAAGCCCTTCCTATATCCTTTCAGGAGCTGGACTTGATCTTTGTGGGTCCCTTCCAGTGCAGGATATTCTGTGATTCTATGTCTTACCAAATTTTTTTTACATTATTTAATCTATTAAACTTTATCCATTTCATTCCTAAAAGAAAATAATAATAAAAAAAAATATTTTGTACAACATGGAGGCAGAATTACAACCTTTATGGCAGTCTTGTGGGGCACACTATGGGAACTCAGGAATGGTTTGGAAGATTTGTGCAGGAGGTGCAACTGAGGACAAGGGAGGCACTGAGTACCAAGCCCTGGTGCTTGGAAAAGAACAGGAGAGAGATTGGATGAACATTTCTGGTAAAGGAAGAAAACCAGGAACAATAATCAGGGATTTTTATTTCTAATCAACTCATTGGTACAGGAAGTGGCTTTTTTTTCCCCCAAGCAATAGAAAGAGACATCAGTAGGACAGTTCTTTCAGTAGTAAGATGTGATAATTGCTGTGATACCTCCACCAAGAACAACACAGCTAGATATAGATGATCTGTTATGTTCCTGGATGTGGTGAAGATGATGATGTTTCAGAAGGTGTGAGGAAACGGGCAAGGGAGCAGCTGCCTTAAGCCTGTTTCTGACTAGCAGAGACTAACAGCCTGACAATCTAAAGATTGGGTGGTAATTTGGATGAAAGCAAGCATGAAATTATAAACTTCATTATTCTAAGGGAAAAAGCTAGTCCAGCTGAATATGGATAATGACTCAAAAAAAGTAGACTTCAGCAGACTTGGGCAACTGGTAAGGTCTCTCAGGAAAATAATCTCAGGGATAAAGGAATGCAGGAAAGCTGGCAGTTACTAAGTCTATTTTAAAGGCAAATTCCTCTGATGCAGAAGGCATTGGAAACAGAGTGAGAGACCTGTATAATTTCCTCTGGAGCTCTTCAAAGACCTGAAAATAAAAAAGACTTGACAAATGGAGAATGCAGAGACCCCAAGCAGAGTTTCCACTGGATTACTTTCCCTACCATAAGACAAAGCTAAAAAGGCAACAGTCCTGAGTCTGGCTTTGAAGAGCCCTGGCTGAGTATGCAGCAGAGGGGGCTCTCATGGGGTGCTATGTGTTTTATGAGAGTTCACTGCTTGAGCTTGCTGAGCTCATGCATGAGTGTAGCACAGGGCCAAAGGAGGCACGAACAACCTGAGGGCCAAGTGGTGATGCTTGCAAGTGGTGATGGAGCATCCAGAGACCATGGCGAGATCCTTGTGTGACTGGCAGAGCACTGCGGCCTTTGGCTGTCTAGCACAATAATGAACTTTGCTTTTTCCTTTGTCCTTTGTGCCCCAGCTTTTGCCCTTCAAGTGGCCAGTGTACTAAAAGAGGGTTTCAAAGTGAATTTGAAATAGGAAGATGATTTCACATGTTTGCTGCAGTTACAAGCCAGGTCAGTAGAAGAGACAGATTTGCAGACTCAATCTAATAGAAATCTCAGTGTTTTGAAGGAGGAACTGAGTGTGCAGTGCTGCACACTGGGACAATACAAAGACATTTATCCCTGCAAGCCATCCCTGAGTGACACAGAAACCACAGTAGTTCTGCTGCTGCCTCTTCCCAGGAAGAACCACGGGGTCACTGCTGGTGTGGGAAGAAGGACACTGCAGGTTTTCCATGGGAAAAGCCCATATGTCTCTTCAGACACATGGCCCATATAGGGTGAGGAGTTGAGGCTGTAGCTGGTAGGAAGCAAAGTGAGGTTTCTGATGAAAGTTACTGCAGCACAGGACAGGGGCTGTGAGGTGTTGTGCTGAGTGAGGGCTCTGTGAATTGGCTGTGAGACATCATGGGATGGATGGGAAACAGAGGCTTTTCCTGGAGTGGATGAGGGACCCTCTGCCATTTCCGGTGAGGGTTCAGAGCAGTTGTACCTGCTTGTAGGCACAGGGTTGTGGTGATTGGGTGTGGGGCTGCAGCTGAGTCTCGAGTGGATGAGGAGCCCTCTGCCATTTCAGGTGAGGGTTCAGAGCAGTTGTACCTGCTTGTAGGCACAGGGTTGTGGTGGTTGTGGTGATTGGGAGTGGGGCTGCAGCTGAGTCTCATCCCCAATGGGCTGTGCAGGACAGGTGAACAGTATGGAAGGCAATGAGACATGGAGTGCTGAGGTGTACTGAGGTGTACTGACCAACCACAAAAGGGTACAGAGGGCACACAGCAGTATGGTGAGAGATGCCACCATGGCACCCTCACTTGCTCACTGAGAAGGTCCATCTGTATCTTAGTTAAAGCCATTATTAGCTGTCTTATGCTTAAAGTGCTCAAACTGGAGGGTGATCACAGCTCTCTAAGGAACACTTGGAGCCCTCCTAGCGGGGGTTGGTGACCCACCAACCTTCACATCTGTGGGGTTATCCTGCACTGAGCTCCACCTTTGGGGAGAGAGGTCTGGTAGCACTTCTGGTACTTCATTGATGGAGAAGATATTGCAGGGATTGAAGGAGCCCAAACCTGCCTTTTTACTACTGCCATACTTGTGTTTAGGGCTGGTGGTTTACATCCCAGGAGGCACTGCTTAATTGCTAATGAATTTGCCTGATGGAGCAGGAAGGGGGAAGGAAAGACAAGACAGGGCACTGTGAATGTATGTGGGGAATCAGGAATGTCATATGAGGTTCCAAAATAGAAAGGAGATGAAGGAAGGGGCAGGTAAGAAAGGCCAAATCAGTGTTGGCTGCTGGAAGGAGGTGAGGTGGGGGCCACTGACAACTGGGGCAAGCCCAAAGTCCACAGTTTGCAGCCAGCCAAGCTATTTTTCCACACATTGAACCCCCATGTCTGGCAGAGCAGAATCCTTTTCTCTGGCCTGAAGAATTTGTTGAGGAGTCCTTAGGACTTTCTGAATAAAGATTTACACCAGAAAATTTACTGGCACCATAGGGGCATAAGGATAATTATTCCATTAGTACAATTTTCCTTCTGGACATCTTAAGGAGGAGTAGAACTGCCTTAATTTCTGATGCTTTCCCACTTGTATATGACATTAGACCATTGAATAAACAAGTGTTAAAGGATAATGAGCTGCTTATTCATTACCTGCATCTCTTGATTTGTGTCTGATTTCCATCTGGCCTTCATGAGAGCTCTCTATTGATTAGGGAGTATGTGCTCTGCCAGCTTTGAGGGCAGCAGGTCTAAGTGTTCTTTTAAGCTGAGACTAATATCCTTGGCTTCAGGATGTCAAAGATGCAGTGCTAGAAACACATGTTTTCTGTACAACAACACATAATTATTTTCCTCTCAATGTTTGTTTTGTGACAAGCAAGCTAAGGTCCTAAAAGTGCATAGTGGACATGATCTTTGGAAATTTTAAATGCCTATGATCAGACATTGTAGGAATACTCATTTCCTAAATATATGACTTGCTAAGAATCAAGTTTCCAGCAGTAGTTGTACATGTGAAAGACCTGAAAGTAAATGCAGAAGATTCTGACCTCAATAGGCAAAATACCCCTGGCAGAAAATCCCTCTAAGCCAGTGAATTGCCACCCTGCTGTGCAGGAGCAAAAGTGTGTCAGAAATTCCTGGGGACTGTCTACCAGCCTGCCTTTCCCCAGGACACAGGTGAAGGCACCAAGCAGAGGTGCAAGAGCAGCCCCAAACCCCTCCAGGGCTGACAGTGAAAGAGGGCAGGAGGCACCTCCAGCAGCGAGAGGCAGAACCACTGCTGCCCCCACCTCCTCAGGCAAGAATATTGGTCCATATTTATTAAAAGCAGGTAATAAGGTTGAACAAAATCTGAACTAAACCACTTTGAAATCTTCTAAAATTCCTGGAGACTTTCAGGGCAGAAGATCTGACAAACTTTGCAGCACTTTGTAGTTATATTACAAAATGCTTAGTTTGGCATGATTGCAGTAAGTCTGATTATTTTTCTTAATTTTTAAACTTTTGTTTGATAAAGCAGAACTCCAAATTCATTAGTTTGTGCTGCTGTTTTCTCTGTTTAGTGGTATGCTTGATGTATCCCATTTGTTTTCACTCAATCAGCTAGTATTAATGGCAATAGAATTCAAGTGCACAAAGACTTTTGTTATTGAATTTCAATTGAAATCTTTTAGGCAGACATAATAAGAACTTGTCAGTGTGTGTTAAACAGTTTTGCTTGTTATGCTTTCTAATAGAATAAAGGACTGATGCAGATCCTTCAAGCTGACAAAATTTGTGACTTCCACATCTAGAAACGACAAGGATTTTTGCAATGCTTCAATTGAAAGCAAAGTTTCTCCTTGAGCAAAGTGCCATCTTAAACAGGAACCTGGAGGATGGTGATGGCAGCATGTTGGCAGTGAATGCACAGATGAAGCATTTGCTAGAAGCAAAGAGACCAGGAAATTATAATTTTCTTCATGCTTTGAATAATGAATGCTTGAAGCTTTAAATGCGGTGTGTTTTCCTTGTGTTTTGAGAGTTGGGGTCAGGGAATACCCACTTGTCCTCTCTTTGAGTGATGAAAAGGACTGTAACTCAAGACCCTGTCTTTTTTTAGACCATGAGTACCTATAGCACGGGTTACAAGATTAATACATGAATATGAAGTATTCTTAGTGTTAAAAGAAGCAAAGGGTCTTACAGATTTTGCTACATGTACTCTGTGCTTTGCACAGCTGGTGGTGTAAAAGATCATCATGATATGTAGAACTTCTCAGTGGTTCAGACAGCATCTCCAAGACTTTTGCCTAACTAAGAGTGAGAGCAGAGTATTTTAGACTAAAAATAAATGACACCTGGGGTCATCAAGTTCAAACTGCTGCAAATGGAGACAATGCTGAGTTGTTTTTGTTTAATTCAAAAGTCAGTGCTGTTCAAGTTCAAAACAGTTTTGAGCTCTATGTTTAACTACAAACACTGCGTAAAAAAGACCAAAGCCTGAAGTTAGCTCCTTCATTGCATTTCTGTGCAAGCCTCTGAAAACAAGGCATGTATTACTACTTTATTGCTAGACTTGGACTGGTTAGGTTTCTGAGGAATACTTCATAGGTGGACGTTGTAGTGAAAAGGAAAACACTACATGTAGACTACAAAGAGTAAAGACAAATGAGGTTCTTCACACTTTGAAAAGTGTCACTATGAATACTTAAACTAAGGAGTAAAATGCTGCACTTTTATCCTGGCTGTTTAATATGTTCCAGAATGTTAAAGGTAGATTTGACTCCCAAAAATATACTGGCAGAGTGACACATTGTATAGAACACAAACACAGAAAAATAAAGCAACCCATAAAAACTTTCTTTAGATTGACTTCTGTTTTGGCTGACTCTTTATAATGCTGGAAGACTCTGAATGCTGAAAGTCTATGCCAATACTAGTGAAGATCCACTTATGCAGAGGTTTCAGGACACCCAGCCATGAGGCAAGGGATTCTCTATCTGACTCAGGTGGTTTGGTGCTGTGCTGGCTCAGCAAATGATGGGGCAATGCTTCTCTGGTCCTCACAAAAACCTACATTTCTCTCTTGCCTGGCTTTCCTGTTACTGACATGTCTCTGCACCCTGCCAGTAATGATGCCAAGCATTATGACAGAGAAGAGGGGAAGGACAGGCATCTCCTTCCTAGAGAGCTTTGGCAGTAACGTGCTGGCACTGGATCAGCAAATGCATTCCGGACTCCTGCTACTGAGCTGGTCAGCTTTTACAAGTAGACAATTTCCTGCCAGACAAGAGAGTTTCGCCGAATTTAGGCATCTTAGCCTGTTATGCAACAGCCCCAACTAAATTACTACAATCTCAGTAATGTAATAGCCACTTGGCATTTTAAGCCAGTGGTTCCAGCACTTACCAACTAACACAACTAAGCACACCAGATCTCTCTTCTCCATGTGATAATTTGTCATTTAACCTCAGGCTGGCTTTTCAGAGCTCTTCAAGGTCATGCTTTGTTCACACCCCTGAGACTCTCCTTTACTCTGGCATCTATGAAGCATTTGTTGGTGGAAAAACATTCCCCATGTTAAAATAATGCTGCTCATCTTAGTGTATAATATAGTTCTTTGTTTTCCTTTTACTAGTCTGCCAGTTCTAGACTGTAGACTCTCTGGAGCAGGAACCATTCTTTTGTAAAAGTTCTGACTTTCAAAATTGGACCACCCTGTTGTAAAAGACCTGGTCTGAAAGCTACTATGGCATCAGCCATTTGGATACAGCAATATTAAAAATTAATAGAAAATTAAATTTTTTTATAAGTCAATGTATGTTCTAGACTTCCACTAGGAATGATCTGGCCATGAAGAACAGCTGTACACAGCTGTTGTCTTCTAAGATATAGAGATCATATCATACATCAATAACTTTCTCCCTTTCAATTTGCATTTTTTCACCTAAAATTTACATTTGTTCTAGCCTTTTTTCTGAGTTTGGTAAAATATCTGAGCTTGAAACTGTCTAATCTAGATAACAAGACTTAGAGGCAAGCATCTCTGACACCAGGAAAAAAGAGTTGCTGAACATCCAATGGTGGACACACAACCTTCCAACTGGTTTTCCCCAAGTTACTGGACATTATATTTGTGATCTCCAGAGGCAAAAGAGCAAAGGTTGTATTTAGAATTTGACTTTACATTGTTCTTCAATCATCAGAGCATTAAAGAAATATCACTTAACGTTGACCTTCTCAACAAGGGAAAATTCTGCTTGTCTGTGGAGAATGTGAGTCAGGAGCAATTCTGTTGAAGCTTGTGGAGCTCCACCATTATTAAAATTGTGTTACTGAAAGGAAAACTAGAACCAGAAATTGGAGAGTTTTGCTCATGATAACTAAAGCTTTGTCTAGACTGGGGATTTGCCCTGATTACTGCCACTGGCTAGCAGCCACTGGTGTTTCTGCACCACTGTGAGTCCTTGCATTGGCAGGTCATGGTGCTAATGGTGGTGGTAGAGGTTTGTCAGTTTAGGCATGGATAATATTCTCTGCTGGATGTGTTGGCTTTCTCCATTTACACCATGTGAGATCTGTTACTGTTTAGTTGACTGTGACTGGAACCTGGCAAGTATATAGGGCCCATGGATACAGAGACAGGAAAAATGTTAAATTCCCTCAAACTTTTCCAGAAATTCTCAAAGCCCTTCTGAATTAGCGTTGCTGACACTTATATGTCAATAGAGAACACATGAAGGTGTTACTGGGGACAGAAAGTGAATATTAACATACGAAAAGGTTAGTTCTGTTATTTGAGAATGCTGTAGAAGAAGAAATTTAGAAATGCCAAGTTTATCAGTCCATCTAGCCCTGATCCCAATAATTTATTAAGTCATCTTGCTGTATAGTTTGCACTGCTTTGTCTAGTCTAGTTCTCAATGACTCAACTTATGGAGTCTGCACCACTTCTCCAGGGAGAGAGTTTTCCACAGTTTGAACTGCTATGATATTTTTCCTGATATCTAGCCTACCATTTCATTTCATCCCATTATTCTTAGTCTCCTCCTTCCTCTCAAGTGCACCTAAACAATCCTCTTTTTTGGTTTTAACACCTGTTGAAGTCTCATAGACATTTCCTGTTAGCTGTTCCGCATCTATATCTTATATTTACTGTGAAAAATTATTCTGGACTGTATAAAGAAGGAGCACATCATGTATAAAACAAGCAGGGTCACTTTTCTGCTCCACTTGGCACTGGTGAAAGTCTCAGCTGGCATAGTGAATTCAGTTTTGGATGCTGCTCTTTAAGAAAAGACACTAACAAATTGAAGAAACCTCAAAGGACAATAACAAAAATTATAAAATATTTAAAATTCAGATGTATGAGAAGCAGCTGAGATAGGCATGTTCAGTCTACAAAGACTAAAGGAAGGCAAAATAGCTGTCTACAAATACATGAAACGATGTGATAAAGAGAACAGGGGCCAGTTATTCTCATTAGCCAGAGAGAAAAGGAGTGCAGAAACTGATTTAAGCTGCAGAAAGGAAAATTCCAGCTACATATGTGAGTGATGTGTTTCAGCTACTCAAACAATTAGGCAATGGAACAAGCTGCTGTGAAAGGTTACAGAGTTAAAATGGCCAGAGAGATTCCAGGCTAGACTCAACTGCTGGTCTAATGCAAAAAAGACTACCACCCTGATTTTGGAAAGTTAACCAGATGGGCTGCTGATGGCAGAGTCTCACAAGTGAATAGGATTCCATATTAGGGATACCATGTGCCCTAATACTAGGCCCCTAAAGGGACAGATAAGTGCTGAAAATCTGCCCATCTTCCCAGCTTTTTATCTTACTACAAAGTAGAGGAAGGAAGAGAAACTGGACTGTGTAGAGACATTGGAAAGACTGGAGATGGAGGTTATGACTAACCTGGGTGTAAACAGGTGCTTCATGCACAGACATGTGGCAGCTTCATTTCAAAGGCAGAGTGACTGAATGGGCATCCTGTGTCAGCTGAGTGAACATGCTCAGCTGAGAGGTGCAGGAAGAGTCCAGGACATGGCAGATCAAGTGTGGGTATGAATTTTTACAGGTCAGCTTATCCCACTGGACTTGCCTGAAGTCACTGATGAGGAGCAGGATCCAGATGTCTGTAGTCTCAGGCCAGCACTTTGACTACAAACCCATTTCTCCTCTTTGTAGCACTGTTTTCTCACCATCTCCTTCTGAACTGAGTAGCCATCTGATCCTGCCAGGCACATGCATCTTGAATTCCTGCAAACTTGTGAGGAATTTTCTGAGCACTAAAAAAAGCCAAGTCAAACCAAACCAAACCAAACTAAACCAAACCAAACCACCAACAAAAGGAGACAGTAATGAAGAGGAAGTTGATTTTTTGTCCTGATGTTCTCTACCAGGTAAGATACACCACTAGGAGCTGGCATGGCTGTGGGCTGCATATAAAAGGATGAACATCTCATTAAATGGTAGCTGATGATTGGCAACACAAAAACCCAAAACCTTAGCCTGCCATTTTAATGAGTCCTCACTACAAGTCTACTCCCCTGGAGATGTACCACTGCCATGAGCCTCCTGCCAGCTGAGCAGCGCTGATGCCTGCTGTGTAAGGATCTCTGCATGTAAGGATATTTGCTTGCTATTGTAGACTGAGTCTTGCAATTGATGACTGTGGTTTTTATCCTCAGAAGTCTGTGGGGCTCAGCCCTCCTTGAAGTCAGAGCAGTATTTTTACATTGCTTGTGGTGTGTTTAACATATTATGGGGCGTTACTTTTTGGCACTGAGTTTTGAACTTTACACAGCATTGAATAATTCCCCAGGATCACATTACTGTGATTTGGCTGGACATTCCACTAAGTCAGGATAATGCATAAAATGAAGATGGTTCTGGCATTGGAATCAAAAAAGTGTAAGCTGGGTGGTATCCAGCCAGGATGTTCTATAAGAATTATTGTCACTTGTCAGCTGATATGTCTTATTCTTTTGAGCTACCACAGTGGAATTACAATTCTTCCCTCCCGTCAGTCATCACCACTACACAAATTTCATTTGGAGGAAAAAGGTCATGGCAAAGATATGACTGTCCTGGCTGTAGCTCAGGATAAAAAACAAAAGTACCTGGGCAATTCCCTGGAATAAATTAAGAGACTGAGAACACAGCTCTACTTTTTACCTGTCTGCCTTTGGGCAAAAATAGCTGTTTGAGTGCGATCTGAAGCCCCTTCTCGTGGCTGATGAGAAGCTGTAGCTTCCAGCACTACTTGGCACCATGCCACCCAGGAGTGGAAGGGGAATTCCTAAGCAGGCATTCCAGGGAGCTTTTTTCAGACACTTTGGACTGGTGGAATTGGTTTTTCAATCTATGCTTTCATCTTTCTTGAGATTTTCCACTTAGGAAACTAGGAACTATTGTCTTGGGTGTATCCTATTAATGGGAAATGGAAAGAAGAAAACTTGTGAAAGGGGTGGTGTGAAAGCTGCTAAAACCTGAGTTAGACTCTTAGTTCTATTTTTTGTTTCTCAGTCTTTTTAAGTGACTTTGCAATCCTGGTAGGAAGCTGTCTTGGCAGCAAGGTAGGACAGAGGTACCGACAGTAGCACTTCCTTGTGATTTATTTTTCTCTAAGCACTGTGCATGTGTCAGACAGCCTCACCTAGGAGAAATCACTGCTTTTCCAGGGAGTGACTTCTCCCCCTAGGAGCATCCAGTGTGTGGTATTTCTCTTGGCTGCCTTGCTTTGAAAATCTATAATTGTCATAATGGTTGTCTCTGGGTTTAAGCATTGAACTTGGGTGGTTTCAGATATCACCAGGGTCTTGTAGCCTGCTGCTATAAAGAAGGGGACTGATGAGTACTGTGAGTCCTTGGGGCTTGGTGCAGCTGCAGAGAGATATGGCAAGGCATGATAGGACTGAACTTCCCGACATGTGTGATGAGCAACCTCTGCTTTTCCTGATGTGCAGAACCATCTGTGTCTGGGGTTTTGTAAAACTGGTGTCCAGATCTGAAACTGGTCCCAATCCAACCCACAACCTCCAGAGAGTGTCTCACATGCAATGCTGACCTGTGCTACTGTGTGGTGCCATGCTAAGAAAATTTTGTTTCTGTGCTTGACCCTTGTGGTTTGGGAAAGAACCTTGGGGAGTTATCTCAAACATATCTAGGTGCTTGTGCTCTCCTTCCTGACTTTTTCTGCAGAAGAGCACACAATGGTCCATAGCCTCTTCTCTCCCCATTGCAGACCAGTCCCCAGAAAAATGTACCACTGCTAGTGTTTCCCACTGATACCTGTGGGGTTTGAATTAAATCACAAATAGTGGTGTAATTTGATCTTTAACAAGACCACTTTCAATGGCTTATGGTGGATTATGGGTGGCAGAGTTTAGCCCTTGGACTCTATGCCGCCTTCAGATGAAATGATTTCTAGATGCACAATGCCTTCATATGGGAAACTGAAGCAGTGCACTGGAGCTGTGGCCACTCAAGGAACTGAGATCAGAGCAAATGAAATTGTCTCTTCCAGTACTTCATTGGAAAAGAATTTCTAGGCAAGTTGCCTAGCAGGCACACTGCACTATATTCTTAGAAAGCAATAGATCTATTTAGGACTGCTGTATCTCTTTGGAATTTACTGTATGAAAAAAAGCCCTTTGGCAGGAACTGATCTTTAGTGCTGACTGAGATTTGCAGCTTCTGACTGACAGACTAATCCAAGCATTTTATTAGAGACTGCTTCCCAGTAAGTCCTGTTTGCATTGCATCTGAATTCAGGAGGATCATGTCAGAATGAGAAATGAAGCAGATTTCTTGCTGAATTTTTATCCCCCCTTCATTCACAGGTGCATACGCATAAACACACACACACACATATATATATATATTTATATATATATATATTTGCACTCCGGGATACATGTGCAAGTTTTTTATGTTATACACAACAAAAGTATTCCAGCTTGCTCCTAAACCTTTCCTAGGGATAACGTAGACAAACTGACTGGTGACTTTTAATTATTTTAAATGGCAGAAATGCTTTTTTTTTTTTTTTTTAGGGTATAGATGGCACAGTCTCCATCTATTCCTGCCCCAGTCATTTTGTAAAGCTTGTGAAGTTCAGTGAGTCACCTCACAGAGCTGTTCCAGCTTTACATATTCTTTGAATCCACAGGTCCAAGAGCAGGCTTGTTGAGGCAGTGCCTTGTGTTCAGCTTCCATCCAGCCTGGATGCAGAATTGCAATCCAAGCCACCCTGTGGGCACACTGTGAGGGGGAACCTCATGTCAGTGCTACAGACAAAGGAGCAAGGCAGGTCTACAACATTTTGTGTGATTCTTAAGTGGGGAAGTGCACATTCTGTGCAGGTTTCCTGGGCACCAGAGCAAAGTGTAGTCTCCTGAAAATCTGCACATGGAATTCTGCAGTTCTTGGTGGAGTGGGACAATTTAGTCCCCTGTTTGTGGGACTGTCACAGGCACAGTTGGGCCTTAGACTGAAAGTAAATTCCAGTAATACATTCAAGGGTGAAATGGACCATTAGGAGCACCTTACTAGACAGATGTGGATAACAATAATTCACCTTAAGGCATGATTTCCAGTCTTGTTTGTGGGACTCAAAAGTAAGAAGATACTGACCTCCACATGGAAAGTTTTCAGAATTCCTTGGGGATCTCAGCTATGTCAAGTCCCTGAGAATAAGAAGTCACATGGTAAATAGTTATCTACAAGAAGAAAAGTGGCAGATGGTACAGCAGATCTGCACAGGCTCCTCAGCCCTGAAAGCCCTTTGGAGTGACCAAGCTCTCACAACTCACAACGTGCTCGTAGAGCCTGCAGCACTGCAAAGCCTGTACCTTCTTGTGACCTTTATATGCTGCATGAAGGACAGGCTAACCAGCACAGAGTGAAAAACAAAAATCACAAATGGAAATAATTTTCTGAAATTTGGTTTATCAGTAGTATGGCAAACAAAAAAAATGGTTTAAGTCCAGACTTGTAAAATATACCAACTTTCCTGTCCTGTTGCTAAATGAGAGAGTACGAACAATAAATGTCCCCCAGAGATAGTGACTTATACATGCAGTAGCTTAAAAGAAAAGTAAGAATCATCCTAATGTCTGTCTCTGTAACCCTTGCCACTGTAGTTTGGAAATGTAATAGAATTATTGCCTATGAAAAACATATCTATGTCTTTCCCCTTCAAATATACCCACAATATCTGCTTTTGAAGTTGTGCAGGAGTATTGTCAAACTTGTGATGATGTGGTGCAAGCTTTAATTGTGAGATACAATTCATTATTAAGACTTTAAATACTTTTCTATGCTGATGTGTGAACCAATGAAAAGTATTGAGTTCCCTTTAATAAATATATTTTAGAAGCACTTTTGTTTAAATTTTAATTACAAAGGGAGATATTATTCCTGTCTGCTGAAAGGCATTTCATTGTTTTTCTTTCCTTTTAATTTTGAAACATAATTCTAAAGGTACACCTTCCCGGCAGAATAGCTTGTCATTTACATGTGCAAATCCCAGCTTTAGCTGCAGCAAGAAGAAACAAGTGAAAAAGCTGTAAATGGATCTCATATATCATGTAATTTTTGGTGAGCAGTATTTAAGTGTATCAAGTTTGCTCTGATCTCTTAACTATGCTGACACCAGCATTTCAGCCAATGCACCCATGAATCCAGAAGGAACACAAATGTGAATATGCAGAGTTCAGATTTTGTATGATATTCTGGAGTAGGACATCAGGGCCAAAGACATTTCTGTATGAGCTGGTTACAGACAAAATGTAAGTATTGTTCACATGCTGGGTTAGTCTGAGAATGGAGCTGAGCCACTTGTGTTTTATCATAAATGTGAAGTGGAGAAAGAATACAAATTTTTCATGACTCTAGTAATGGAGAGATGGGTTACCCTACACTTCCCTTTCCCTGGACAGGATACTCCAGAAGCTCCGTTCTTCTAAGGAATGGGACCCAACAAAGAGGGTTTTTCCCAGTTCTGTTTCTTAACACTGACCATGGCTGAATCTTATGTATGAAAACAGAGCAAAGCCATTTCTCAGGGGAAAATAAGGAAGTTGAGGACTCATTGTGGCTGACTTGAGTGTCCTTTTTTCTCTGGAACAAATGTCATCCCAAGGCCTCTCTGTCTGAGCGCCTCTTCAGCCAGAGTGCTTCAAGGGGTCAGTTTCCATCCATGTCACTGTAAGAGGTAACAGCTTTCCAGATACTCTGCAAGTCATGGTCTGGGCTAATGCTATTTAAAGTACATTTTGTAGCAGTCTGATGACAGGATTTAGAAAACTTGTCAGATGATCTTTCTTCTGATGGAGTAGCTCACAGTGGGCAGCTCTATTACAAAGACACAAAATGTCTCCCAAGAGCTTATTTTGGAAATCAGATTCTAGTGCTGATCATCAGTGGCACCATTTGCTCTGGGATTTGAGCTGCTTGGGAAGCGCTGTCTTGAAGAAACTGTGCAGAACTGCAGTGCTTGGCTGGAGAGAGACCCTCTCCTCCTGCTGTTTGATAGGCTTGGGAACCTGTATTTTCTCAGCAGCTCCTCTTTCTGAGTGAACATCATTCTGTGCTGATGTGGCACAGCTTCACATCTGTTCACAGCTGGAAGCTCAGCTGGGGTGAGATAAAGACCTGGGATGCTGTTTAAATACATGATCTCTCAAGGACAGGGCTATGGCAGCAGCAAACTGCCGGGACACCAAGATTTCCTTGTCCCTTCATATTAAGGCTTTCTCATCTCTCATCTCACTGCCTTCATTTACTTATACATAAACTAAGTTTAGCAAGAAGACATCATGTTCCTTCCCAGAGTGATTTGAGGCTGATTTAGGGGTGTTTATACAGCTATTTGCAAATGTAGATAGCCTGTGGTGTAGGTTACTACAGGCTTAGGGGGATGGTGGAGTTAATGAGATTTCTATTCAGGAGATTCTACCTTTTGAACCACCAAGAGGTGTGCTCCAGGACTCAGTGTAATGAGAAGTGAATCCTACAAGGTGTTGAACACCTCCTGTGAGATGCTGAGAGCTCTCAGTGCCTGATGGAGGATTGTCACAGGAACCTGGCTTTATAATCATAAATTTGAAATTTGAAACGTAATCTCACGGAGAATCTGTGTGGAGGATAACAAAAACAAAGAAACCTTTCTGGTGCTTAAAAGCTCATGAGAGAGAGAAAAAAATTCGACTCTTCATTTGCTGAACCTTGAAAAAAAAAAAAAAAGAGGTGGAGGGGACAGATGAAATATGTTTTATCTATTTTACCTACTTTGGTAATTAAGATTGTAATCTAGATGATTACCAGAGCTTGTAATGAGATTATACCCTCCATTAAAAAGAATGCTCCAGAGCTGCAGTGAAGAACGCCTCAGATCTGTTTAGTATGCTATCTGTCTTAGCAGAAAGCAGCAAAATGCATTAAACACACTAGGAAACAGCCTTGTAGACATACACTCCCAGTCTAATTTTCAATAGAGTGAGCTGGCATTGGATTTGTAGTTCTCTTCTCATCAGTATTTGTAAGCAGATCCATTTAGAAAATAGTTTTCATAATTCTCAATTGTTCTATGAATCACTTTGGAAATAACTCCTCACCCCATTTTTTTCTGAAGAGAGGAACTTTCCTGAAAATTTGCAGACTGGTATTTCATTGTGAAGAAACCCAAAAAAGCCATTGTTATGAAAAAAAAAATAATTTTACTTTCTGTTGATCCATTGGCTTTACTAGTTTCAGCTTGTATATTTGCAGTAACTATTCTGTTCTTGCAGTGTATGGAGAGACTGAAAATCAAGTGTAAAAATAGCTGGTTTCTGGAGTTTTGATGGTTTATAAATGATGCTGAAATGCTGCTGGAAGGTAAAGCTGTTACTGTAACTGCTTCTTTCCCTGGGTATCCATCAGTGGCATTTGAGTAAAAGCAAACAGCAATAGCACAGTGAATAGTACCTACAAATCATCTCAGAGTAGAAGTGGAGTGAAATGTCTTTTCTGCTTGTCATCCCTTTCAAATCTAGGGACAATCACAGGGAATGGAGTTCATCATATAGGTGCTTCTTTCTCCTGCTTATCCCAAACCTGCCAGACTTTACACTCCTGCAGGTGCTGTTACATTTCTAGGAAGTGCAGTTCATGCAATACAATGACAACATTTCTCTGGTCATACTGTGCAGTTTATGCACTGTTAGGACTGGCTCCAAATCTTTCTATGGTCAACAAAGTCAGGAAAGACTAATTTTTTCAGTGCTGAGGCCATCTGAAAGATGGTTTCTGGAAAAGAGTCCTGTAGTCCTTTTAAGAAATTATTACCCTCCCTACAACATTTGCACCTTCTCTACATGTCATTGACCCCACGACAAGAAGAGGAGCTTGCCATGCTCTGGCTGCTCTGGCTTGCAGTCTCTTGCTTGAGCTCAGCACATTAAAAACTGGGTTTGCATTAATCAATGTGAATTTTGCTCCTCAAAATAGGATTTCCTTCCCATGATGTTTTGATTTTCCTCATAAAATGGCTTGGTCTTTGTCTTACTGAGACAAGTGAAATAAAATGAGTTGAATGTGAGGAATAATTTTATTCATTAGGTATTCCTTAGTCTCAATAGAATTTTGAGGTTTTAAAGATTTTTCTGAGCTAAGATCAAATTTGGTACCTGAAATGAGTGGGCCAGATATATCTGCTCTGCTCTAAGCACCAAAAAGAGCAGGGAGTTGAACTTGATGATCTTTATGGATCCCTTCCAACCAGAGATACTCTGTGATTCCGTGACTCTGTCTGGCATCTTGTCACTGGTTATTAGCCAAACCTTGGGCATAAAACTATTGTGGTGTCAGTGGAAAGGAAAGTGGAAGACCCAGGAAACTACAGCCCGTTAAAGCAAACATCCACACTAGGTAAGAAGATAGAAACTATAATAAAGTGTAACATTACCAGGCATGTGGGTAAATATGATCTATTGAGGAAGAGTCTCTGTGGCATTTATAGAGTTGTGCATCATAAATCTATCCTTTGAAGAAGTCAATAACCACATAGACAAGGGAGATCCAGGCAATACTTGGGTTTCTAGAAGGCCCTTGACAAGGTTTCTCATCAAAGACTTTTAAAGAAACTGAGCTGCAAAAGGATAAAAGGAAAGGTTCTTGCATAGATGAAAGAGTGGTTAAAAGGCACAAGAAAAAAGGGAAGGATTAAGCTGTCAGTTTTGTCAATGGTGGAAAGCCCCACTGGTGTCCCACAGACATTCTCAGTCAGCATGCACAGTTCAGTATCTTCACAGCTGGTTTAGGAAAGGATGTAAATGGTAAGATGACAAAGTTTGTTCATGATACCAAACTATTGAATGTTGTAAAATGAAAGCTCCTTATAAAGAATTTAGGAAAACTCCCATGGTACTGAACAAGAAAGAACAAATATAAAGTAACACATACGGAGAAAAACTTATGAAGAGCAGGCTGTGGAGTAGATATTGCTCATCAGGAATGAAAACTTGGGATTATAACCAAGAACTTGGGAGAAAAAAAACCCAAGAGCTCTATGAAAAAAAATAAACTTAATGTTGACTAGAAGCCAAAGATGTATGTTATAAATATTTAGGAGAGGAATAGAGAGTAAAATATTCAGTGTGGTGTAGGCAGCTTCATGAGGACAAAATGCATTTTTGGTATTCCAATCACTAAAACCATAGCCTAGAATGGGAAAATAAGCAGAGACTGGACAATGTGGGTAATCAAAATTATGAATTGGCTTCTGTTTTAGCAGCACCTAAAAAGCTTAATGGTAGAAGAGGTTGTGGGAGCCAAATGTTTACATAGGCTTTGAAATAATTAGCTACATTTATGAAAGAAAGATGCATGGAGGGTTATTACATGCAAAGATATTTCCATTGCTGAGCAAGTTCATGAACCATAGGCAGGCAGAGACTGAGCTTTACAGAACAAAATGTAATTTACATTCTTCCTGGGTTCTAACATCTTTCACCTGGGTGTCCAACCATGCTTTCAAGAACAACATTGGATTAGATGGACCTTTAGTCTGACTTTACAAGAACACTTCTACTGAATTGATGCCTCCAGATGTGAAGCTTCCATGGAGTTTAAGCAGGTTTTGGTTTGTTGCCTGAGGTCACTGACGGATCAGGAGCAAAGCTGGGTGTGGAACATTAAAAATCCTTTCTTCATGTTTAAGCCTTGTAATTATTTCATTTTTTAATTATATTGCAAATCCAGGTTTGTAATCAGCCCTGGAGAGAAGCCAGAGTACATACTTTAGTTTTGTCTAGTGACACAACTGTAGGGAAAAAAGTCTTATTAAAAAAAAAATTATTTGCAATAAAATAATAAAGATAAAATTTCAAATATGTTTGACTTGCAATTTTCATGGAACCTGAGACTCTTCTTGCATTACAATCCTAGGAGCTCACAGTTTGGGACGGTTAGTGGTCAGCCCCTCTCCCATGCCTCCACTCTGAAATTTGTGATGTAGTAGTATAGTTATTGTAGAAATGAGGCACAGGTACAAAATGTTTGTGACTAGGTTATACAGAGATCCCATGGGAAAGAAATAATGGCTGAAGGTCCTCTGGAGTAATGCTGTGGTCCTGGATCAGCTCTCTTCCATCCTATAACTCTTTACTGTCTTGGGAGAGTGTGAAGCCTTCTGTGTCTGCTCTGCCTCTGCTGTTCCTAGCCTGACACCCAGCAGCACATTCTCAGATGCCTCAGCTTTGGTCTCTCTCCTTCCCTTCTGTGGAAGCACCATGGAACCACTGCTGTCCTCTGAGCACTTTCTGTGGGGCCCAGTGCAGGGAGAACAGTCAGGGAAGCAATGCAAAGAAGCAAGGCTGGAGAAAGACTTGCAGCATCCTGCTACTGCACTGGCCTGGGGATGTTGTCCTGACTGGGATGAATTCCCTTAGCATCAGTCTCAGTCCTCTGAAGCAGTCTTAAGGGGAGAGTACTGGGGCCCAAAGTCACCTTGGTCTCAGCTCTTGAGCTGCAGGTCCTATACTCTGGCTCTTGGAGAACTTCCCCTGGGGAAGTTTTTTCCAAACACTGATTCTAGTGAGACCTGGTTCAGCTCCTCTTGTGATCTCTTTTACACCGTATTGATTGTTGCTTCACCGCAGCAAGTGATTAAAAGGCAAGGGATAGTGCAGCAGCCATTAAATGCCCCAAGCAAAAGTAATTTTTCTCTCCTTTCTTTTTGCAGTAATTGTGAATTTCTTGCTAAACCTGGGAATAAATCTGTCTAGATCAATTCTGTCTTACTGTCATCTGTGACAATATGCTTCTTTCAGGTTGTTCTCATCAGCTCAGGGGATATTGTTTACTGGAGATTTTTAATAGAGAGAGAATAAATGAATGTTATGGGGGAAATCCGTAAAACACATATGAATCCATAAAGTCTTTTGTGGAGAGACAGAAGTCTGCAGTTCTGTAAGTGGTATTCCTCTGCTCCATTAGTATTTGCTATCTAAAAATATATGCAAAAGATTTATCCATCACTTGTCCACTTTTGGTTTTGTGACTTTGCCATTATGTTAGCTCTGGTTTTAATTCTGCATACATTGTTGTGGTCTGTGGTTTGATCTCTGGTTATTGAACTCCTGAATTATTCTCCAGGCTTGATTTGAGTTACTTCTGTATTATACATTTGTAAAAAAGGGAAGAATTAAATCATGGAAGTTTATTTTCAGTTCATTTATTTTTGTTCAAGAGGGTTCATCTACAGGGCTTTATAGCATGCTGCTTGCTGCTGTTTGGTTTTATGTTGGTGGGATTAATCCTGTTAATCATTGCCTAAACTTCTTTTTTGAAGTAAAAGCTTTATTGTACTGCTTTTAAAGTTGTTATCAAATTACAGATTGAAATTCTCAATTTCAGGTACAAAGGTAACTAGAACTTCTTATGAAGGTTTTTAGAAAATTATAAAATAAATATTTACCCTGGGCATGGTTACAGTGCTCAGAGATTGAGTGGATTCTTACCACCGTTGTAGCATCCAGCTTCTCAGATAAATCTCCTTAAGATGCCTCTGGAGTTAAAAGAACCACCTCCAGGGAACAATTCACAGCTCTGGATTTGGGTTTTTGCTCTGCATTGGCTTCTGAGGAACCTCTCCTTTCTGTCCAACAAAATGGGAAATTGCAGGAGGCTTTCCCCCACTGAGAGGTGATGGGATTTTTCTGAACCATGAAATCAGTTCCTGGGAAGGGGGACACATGCTCACCTGTGTGGTGGAGCACCCAGCTCTGAGGAAGGATGCTCTTGAGCAAGGAGGGGAGCCACGCACACCTCAATGACCGTGGGACTGCACCTTGCAGTTCTGCCTTTTTTAATGAACAAAAGAACAATGCTTGTATATGATGTCTAACAATGGTACAGAATGGCACAGAATAATCTTGCAGCATTTCATTTTCATCCTGACTCCTCACAAACAGAGGTTGGTCTGAAGCTTGGAGCAGAGGTTGCTATATAATCCCAGATTATTTCTGTGCTGGTTTTTGTCATTTGAATGCTCTTATTCATGAAATAATATGTTCTGGTTTTGAGTTGTCTTTCATCTCTGAGGTGCATGGGTATCTATCTACCCACATTCACAGGCCAAAAGCCAATGAAGTAGAGAGCCATAGATCATTTTAGGGCTTCAGCAGATATTGGACTACTTTTCTGAACTGTTCTAGCATAAATGTAGCTCTGGTAAAAAGCGGAAATTCTTTGTCTACTTTTTGCAGACTATTCATTACTTTGTACTTTTCTCGTGTACTCCTCTGATTTACCCTCCTAAAGATAAGCAATCCCTGTCTTTATCAAATCTGTATTTTGCTATCCTCCTTTGATCCCTACAATTCCAGAGTTCTCTTTTGAAGTGCTGTAACAAATGCTGCATACCCTGTTCCAGGAATGGCTAAGCAATTGGTTTATTATGCATTGTGTGTCTTCCAGTACTCTTTATGCTATTCCACAAGCTTGCAATATTTAGTCAATGTTTCTTTTAATAATTTTTTTTTCTTTCCTGTAGCTGCATATTGAGCTGAGGTCTTCATTAGGCTGTCTTCAAAGAAAGGGACCTTTATTTCATGGAAATAAACAATTTTGTAACCTTTGAGGTAGATGACTATTTGATATTTTTTAAAGAAATGTGCCTTATTTTATGTGTAGTTCCATTGCTCCCTAGCATTGTTGTTCCTGGAATGATATAGTGATGGGAACTCTCAGGAGAGGAAGATGCTGACAATTCTGCCTGAAGGATAAGGGATACTGTAGGGAGTCTGTGCTTTCCCATGGAGTAAAACTGACTTGTTTTACTGACACAAGATGATGGCTACACATGTGCATTTTGGGCTGAGTTCTTTTTGCTACTGCTTCCATGATAGATTACTGTCTGCTAGCTGTCAGTCAGTGTTGGTGTCAAAAATATCTAATTTCATCGGTGAAACAAGGTATGTTGCTGGGCTACTGATTTGTAACATGGGGAACCATTTGTACTTTAAATAATGCAATGATATAGTAGGTACTGAGAGAAATATGAGTTGAATGTGAGTTGAATTGCTGAGAGCATCTGAAAAATGGAAATAATTTTATAGTTAAGATTTAAATGTCACTGGAAAAGTTCAGATTTTGACCTGTCTTGAAGTGTCCTGCCTTAAACTGTCTCTGAATATCAAGGAGCTGATAGGAAGAATAAATTTGTTTAAAATAAAAAGAACACATATTTGAAAGACTTACAAAGAAAAGTGTGACTTTTGCTGGTTAAAAACCCTACTCAGCATGCAAAGTGTGAAATGTTCTAATGATCAGAGCCACCTCTCTTATTGCAATAGAAATGATGGTTGCAGTTATGATGGGCCAAGTATCTGAGAGAAAGCCTTTAGGTGGAAGTAGTGTCCTTACACCAACTGATATATTTGTGAAATCAAATCTCAAACAAACAAACTTCCAGGTATTCATTGTCAGGTCTCTTTTATATTGGGTGGGTGGTTATTCAGTATTATTCTTTTTAATTTCAGCCCACACTATGTTTCAGCTACAAGAAACATAAAAAGAGGGTTCATGTCCCACACCATCTGTGTTGCATTTGGGTTCTCCATTTTAGCTCTCCATAATCTTTGCTAAAGATTAAAAGCAAACATATATCTTGGAAGCAGCTAAAATAACAGTAAATTTTAGAACAACTAAGTCAGGATTACTGTGCATATTGTTATTGAGATACTATTTTGTCGCCTCCCCCCACCAATGTGATAAACAGTCCCAAACAACTATTGCAGGTTATTTATAATCTTACAGTGTTATTATAACATAAGAATTATAGGACTTAGAAGTTCTTCTCTGAATCTTGCAACTTAGCCATTCATAAAACTGGTTTGTTTCCAAGGATTTTGCACGCACTGTTTGCATACTTATGCCATATCCAGTCTCTGAGAAGTGATCTGATGGTTAAAAACCTCTGCCCAACTTTCTTAATGCCAGACTGGGAGTCAATTTGTACTGGCAAGATAATAAAAAAACCCATCTGTCTCTGCCTTGCACAGCCAGCTAGCACCACCAAACATGAGGCTGATATAAAAGAAGTAATTTGTCATTAAATTTTTGGGTTAGAGGAAATATCAAAAACTAGCTTCCAGAAAATCTGACACTAACATAGCCTTTTCCATGGATTCTGGTTCATTGGAGAGTTGCTGATTAACTTGCATTATTGCCAGAAGACTGCATCCAAATCCATGTGAATGGGGGAAGGAGGTGATTAGTGAAGGGTTACTGGTTCTTCCTTGAATTCTGTAGGTAAAGAAGGCAAATTAAACTACTGGGTGCCCAAGCTGCCCCATGAGGGAGATTTCCTCTTGTTCATCTGCACATGTTGCTGTCCCAGTCTCACTGCTTGCACACAGGATCTGATATTGCCATGTAGGGCTGAGCGTATCTCAGAGAAAACAGTCACTGTTTCCCTCTCTCTTTCAGTGCTGTGAAGTGGCAACTGCAAACAGAGATTACTTATCCTCCTAAGTGATCCTGAAGGGCCTGATTCAATGAAGGGAAAAAGCCTGGCATCTCTGTAGGTCTGAATTGTTCCCTAATTTTTGGCCTCGATGCTTTTATCTCTCAGCAATTGCTCTACTTGCTTCCTCATTCCTTTCTCCCTAAGGCTCAATGAGGCCCAAAGGGAGGAAGTGCAGGGAGCCAAGGCTGCGCTTGAAGTGAATTACATCTCTTTCATTTTGTTCTGCTATGTACAATTTGATCTTTCTGATCAGTGATGTATCCCGAGGGACTTACAGCACTGTGCTCCACGACTCACGATGGAAGAGGTTGTAGGCTTTAGGAGCCATGGTGTGCAGCACTGTCAAGGTTCCTCTGCCTCTGTGCTCACAAAAAAAGCAGACGAAGACATCTGCCTTGACTGCCTGAAGAGAAAAATGGTCATATTCATGGGCATTGAGATTATTCCAACTGGTTGAATTTGCAGCCAGCACAAAATGACATTATAATTTTATTTTTATTTTTGCCTTTAGTTTGACATTTACTATGAGCAAAAATATGCTGGCTGTATTTAATCATTCCAATTTAAGGAATGACTTTGGGGAAACCACATCTAAGAATCATTCACAAGATACAGAACAGGACAGAGCGAAATGTTGATTATCTGGTGTGTGAGAAAAATCTAATTAAACCGTTTGCTCAATTAAAGTAAACAAATGCCTCCATAAAAATGTCTTCTGTTGGTATTCTGTAGTTCTTGTCAGGTCATTCTTGCAAGACTTATTTGGGATCCAAAGCAGCTTTCCCATGTCAGGCTATGAAATGTTGGCTGGTCCAGGGGGTCAGGTGTTAATCTAAAAAGAAGACTGGCTCTGATGCTGGCTTGCTGGTGCCTTGCTGTAGAATCTGGGAATGTTGATTTTACCTTGTTGCATTTATCCCTTTGCCTATCTTGTGCATTCAAACAGACTCCTCATCAGGGCAAGGTTTTGTTTCCTGTTACAGTGCCTGGCACAACTGTTTGATTGATGTTGGGCATCTCAGGCTTTCCAGCCAGACAAAATCCTGCATGATGGTGACATAATTTTGACCCTGGGAGAGACACAGCATTTCAGATGAGAGCTTAAGAGAAAACTGCTATCACAGAAAAATCACAAGGAGTAAAATGCCTGCAGACAGATGCTCAGCAGCACAGGGTCAGGACCAGGAATGGTGTGGCTGCTGGAGGAATGCAGCTGCTCCCCACTGTGTGACAGGGAGCTTGCAGGTACCAGCCAGCACAGCTGGGTCTGAGGAAGGATGGGTTAATGCTCCCCTGGGGCTCTTTCCTGGCTAATGTTTCCACTGGATACACCAGCCACTATTACATTTTTAAGGAGGCAGAATTGGTTGTTACAGTTTTTGTGGGAAAGGGTTGCAATGGACAAATTGAAGAAAACCCCTGCAGTCAGTGGGTGGATTTTATCCTAGACATGCTGCTGGTTTTCAGTGGCCATGCAAGGAAAGCTGGCTGAGCAGCTCTCTTCTGACGTGATTTGGAGAGTAAGGTAAAGAACTTAAGAGAAATCTGAATATTATGTGGGTAATCACTCTGGCTCTACATCAACAAAAATAACATTTAAATGTGTCATAGAGTTGATTTGGTGCACAAAGGGACTCTTTACTGCTGCTGCACACAGCTAAAAAGCAGCCTAAGACTAAAGTGTGAGCAATTGCTAATAACTAAATGATCCAGCTAACAAGCAGTATGATCCAGCTCCATCTGGTGAGCTCTCCAGAGAGTTCTGGACTTGGACCTAATGGAGAAGACTTGTTGCTGGTTGTCTTTTCTAGAGCTGCTGAGGTTAAGAAACACTTTGCAGGAACTGTAAGGGTAGGACAAAGAGTAATGGACACAATCGGAGAGAGGGAAAAGGTGTGAAGCTGCTCCTAGCTGCCTGTAGAGGATTTCATCCACACCATCCTCCTGACTGGGTGGCTTGTAGCAGACCCCCACTATGACATCTCCTCTACTGCCCTCCCTTTAACTTGACCCACAAGGTCTTGGTTAGCTTTTTGTCCTTCTCCAGGCAGAGTTCCATATTCTTCAGCTGGTCATTGACATAGAGGGCTACACACTCTCCTCATGTCCCTACCTGTCTTTCCTAAAACTTTTTCATTGCAGTACTCCAGTCATTGGAGCCATGCTACCTTTTCTCCATGATCCCAGTGATATCATATCCACCCAGGCATGTGCAAATCTCTAGTTCCTCTTGTTTGTTCCTCATACTACGTGTGTTTCTGTACAGACATCTGCACTGGGCCCCAGATAAAGCCAGCATGTTTGCTGGAGTATCTGGAATGCCTTTGCTCTGTTCCAGGCATCCATTACAGGTGTTGGCATCTCACTGGCAGGACTGAGATGGATAAGTGCCCCCTTCCCTTGAGAAATTTAGTTTAAACTTAGATTTTAGAATGTTTTCACAAGAAGCAGGGGCTACAAGATGGAAAACGTTTGGCAAAACATACATTTTGTTTTGTTTGCCACTTCCTCACTATCTACGAGTCTCTGCGATTCCACTCCTGAACATGGAAACAAACTGAGTATGGAAGGCACTGGAATCTTTATGGTGCCATGGCCTGCTATCTGTACAGGTCCTTATCTCTTGCAGTTGGTCTAATGAAAGACACTGCCTCAGCTTACAGCCCAAGTGTTTACCTGACCTTTGTCACTGGCACCCAGTCACCAAACCACCAGAACGTTAATTTTTACAATACCTAAGTGAGATAGGGAAAGGTGTTTTGTCTGTGTTGAAGGAAAGAAGGTGTCACGTTGTCATTGCTACACCTCAGCTGGTGCCTGGAGTCCCCAGGAGAAATCACAGTGCCAGTGTGGGTTCAGTGCCCCATTGCTCCTCATTGTGGTCCAGGTGCCTGACCCAGGTGATGTGACTGCTTCTTCCCTTTCTTGGTACACAACAGTGGCTTGGACTGCTTGGACGTCATAGGTTGATGCAGCTTAATTTTAGGCCCTTCTGGTGCATGGCCTGAACATGGCCCTAAATAACTGGCAAAGGTCACACAGGAAGTAGGCCTTGTTTTCCAGCTACCTCGACAGATTTCCTAAAAATTGCATCATTTCTATTTTTCATTGCTATTGAATTATGGGTTACGGGATGTCAGAAAGGAAGAGTTGTGATTACTGCTTATTTTCCCTTTCCACCTTGTTCTTTGTCTTTTTCAGTGCTCAGTTAACTATTTAACCAAACTGTAAACAGGAGAAAAGCCAGGTCTGAGATTCAAGTGTGGAGAGGATTATTTTCTTAAGGCTGCAGATCATAAAAGACAAATAATGAAAAAGCAGAACAATCTATGTTCATCTCTAAATGTATTCTATCAAAAAAAAGATGTTTACTTGGCATTTTGATCTAAAAGCCAAAAAAATTGACAGGCAACTATTTGTCACTGGACAAACATAAAAGCTCAAAAGGTTAAAAACAATCAAATAGCAGTGCTCAGACAGTCTCAAGATACCCAAACTCTGTCTCATCATTCCATACATCTTGTTTATGCAGCTCCACACAGAGGAAATCATTGGCTTGGCACTCACTGGTTTAAAAATCCTTTTTTGTCAAGATGAGGTTTACTGTAGGAAGAACACAAAGCATGAAGTCTTAAAGACTGTAAATCTGATCTAAATGGCAAAAGCCCTTTTACTGTGTGCTTGAGTAGCCCTGCTTACATCTGGAAAAATATAGACTATTCTTGTCATTTTTAATTTCAACCTTCAAGTCATAAACTAGCAAGGCTCCTGTGTCAGTCCTAAAGGCCTGGCTCAAGCAGAGGACATGGATATTAAATTGCTTGATAATACACTTGTTGAAATACAAATTCAGTATTGACAGAAGCAATATTTATTATGAGTCTTTGTTTTTCTAGAAAGTTTATATGTGGATAGATCAGGAATTGTCAAATTTCTGTAGGTGAATTTTGGGAAGAGAGGAACATTTTCAATGTCATTTTGGGTTAACTTGAATTCTTTAAATTCTTGAATTCCCTTAAATTCTTTAAATAATTTCAATTCATTCACTTCAGGTGAGTAACGGCCTCTAACTATTTCTTTCCTGGGACCTACCTTGCTCAGTGTTCAAACTAATCAAGGTAATGACCAACTACTCAGCGCTTTGCCCTGTCCTCCTTGGATTCTCTTTATCACATTATTCAGTGAAGTCTTCATGCTCTTTACTGTATTCTGGGGGCATGCTGACTTTCTTGCCTCTGGAGGCAATCCTTACCCTGCCAGAGCCCTTGAGCTGCCTGTTCTCGCTATTGTCCCAGGGAAGCTGCAGGGAGGACACTCACGTTGTACTCCCCAGAATAGCAGCTGGTTTACAGAATCCCAGGAACACAGAATGGGTAAGATTGGAAAGGACCACTGGTGGGATCTGGTCAAACCTCTCTGCTCAAGCAGGGTCTTCCTAGAGCACACAGCACAGGATTGTGTCCAGGTTGTTCTTGCATATCTTCAGTGAGGGAGACCCCAAAACATCTTCTCTAATCTGTTTCTTCTCTAGGAATTAAGCTTGGTCTCTTATTTCCACAGATGGTTTGAGGAAAAACAGAATGCAGGAGGCAGGTGGGAAGAAATCAAGAGCAGGAGAGCTGAAGTTGGCATGAGCTGATTCCTCACATTTCTCAGCTCACATGGAGGTAGCAGAGAACATGCTGTGAGGAGAAGGAAATGTCTTGTCTCAGTCTTACTTGTAGACTTCCTGAGCCAGCAGCCTCTGGACTTGCAGGCTTCCTCAGTGGCCTCTAAGGCTGACATGATGAAGTTCCAATCATGGGGGGTCCAAACACAGCCAAAGCCTTAATGTCTGGGTTTTGTGACAGTATGTTGTGAAAAGGGTTGTGAATTCACCTGGTGCTTAAATGTTGGATATTAAAGCCCAACGGCTGTAGTTGAGCTCAGATGAGGAAGAACCTTTAATTCATTTGTATGAAGCTTTGGGAATGTTTTGTAATAATCTGGATACAAATTGCTCCTAAGCTGCATAGACACCTTTGTACAAATGCTAGCCTCAAAATATGTGTCTGGGTTGTAGCTGGAGGGCTGGCTGGGGCTCAGCAGAGACAAGTGTGATGTCCAGACCTGCTGAGGAAACATTTTGGGTGAGTGGTGCAAGCCCAGATTCTCATAAAGATTAAGATGCTCCTTGCGCTACTTGGGAGCCCAAAATTTAAGAGACTTTGAGCTCTTGGGCCTTGCTTTGGTCTGCCTGAGCATGCCAGCAGTTGTATTTTGAGGGAGGAATATTTGTATTTTGCTTCCACACTGGGGAGGAGCAAGGGGAGTGAGGACTAAAGCTGACCAGTGTGAAGAGCTGTCATGGTGTCGCAGCACTGGTGGGATCCATGCCATGTATAAGACTGATGGAACAGAGATGTGATGGGAGGCATAAACCAGTGGGCTGAAATGAATGTAGTTGGCATGACACACTGAAAGAGAAAGGCGTTGATTTCTGCCCTGCTCTTATTTTTTTCATATCTAAGTTATTCTCTAAATGGACTTGATGTTAATGCTCTCATACAGACAAGGCTCCACCTCAGCAGGTGTTTCACAACCAGGTGCTCCTGTCACCAGCCTTCAGACAGATTCTGACAGGCTAGAGTAACCCTTAAGTATGAAAGAGCGTGGTTTTTTTCAATTCAGTTGAAATTCCTGCTTGAGATTTTCTGTTCTGGGGCAAGGATCTTTCCCTCTGTTTCTGTAGAGTTTTGAGCACAGAGGTGCTTGGGATGGGGACTCTCAGCTATCCTGGGCTATAAAGAATAGCTGGGTTAGAGTGACAAAGCAGATTAATGAACTGGGTTTTAAGCTTTTTCAATGCTTTCTCTCCTTAACTAACTCAGCCTATGAGGTTTGAATAGAATTCATTCTGTTTGCTCAACAAAGCAAAGGTTAACATGAATTGGTCTGTGGAACCAAACAAAAGAGATGATGGTTCATCTAGCATGGATTTATTGCCAAGGTTAATTTGGCCCACACCCCAGATCAAAACCGATTCCATAAAGAAAAAACGACAGGTCATTGTTGTAGGAGACTCCCTTCTGAAGGAAGCAGAAAACCCAATATGCAAACTGGACCCTCTTCTTAGGGAGGTCTGCTGCCTCCCTGGAACTTGGGATAGATTTGAAGAGAAGCAGAAATAGTCCTGTCCTGATACAGCCCTCAAATTATTGACCATTACTGTTTTTTTTAAGTAGATGAGGATGTGGCAGCAAGAAATCTGAGGTCAATCAAGAGAGACTTCATTGCCTTGTGATGACTGGACAAAGGATCAGACCCACAAGTAGTGTTTTCCTCTTATCCTTGCAGTTCCAGGGAATGATGAGGGAGGGAAGAGGATGACCCTGCTGTTCAATACTTGGCTCCAAGCCTGATTTCACTGCCAAAATTCACAGTTTTTTGATTGTGAGTTGGTTTAGACAACACCAGGCCTGCTGTTAACATATAGAGTACACCTGCCTTTAAGAATTGTTGCACAGGAGATAGCAGGGCTGGTCAAAATTGCATTAAACTAGGTTTGAGGGAGACAAAGGATAAAACCAGGCTCACTAGAGAAAAGCATGGGGCCCCTATTTGTTTGGAGAAGTTTTACAGTCTGAGCTTAACAATGGTGTTGAAAAGGTGGAGTGTTTATGAATAAAAATCAGAGAAACAGGCAGATATCATAATAGGAGACTGTTATACATCACCCAACCAGGATGAAGAGTCATATAAGATATTCCTTAAGAAGCTGGGAGTTGCTTCACAATCGCTGGCTCTTGCTCTTGTGGTGGCCTTCAATTTAGTGGTCTTCTGGAAATACAGCACAGTGTAAAGGGAACAGTTCAGGAGGTTTTGGAGGAGCTCAACAAGCTGCTTTTCATTTACCAGCAGCCCTGGTTAAGTAGGGAGGTCCCAGAATGCTGGAGTTTGCCAGTGTGGCATCCATTTACAGAAGGGCAGGAAGGAAAAGCTGGAAAACTACAGGCCTGTCAGCCTGGCCTTGGTGCCAGCAAAGGTTGTGGAAGCTTGGGTGCCATCACACAGCACATGCTGGACAAGTAGGGGATCAGCCCAGCCAGCGTGGGTTCTTGAAGGCAGGTCCTGCTTGATCAAAATGTTCTCCTATGACAAGGTGACCTGCTTATTGGGTGAGGGAAAGGATGTGGTCCACCTGGACTTCAGTAAATCCTTTGACTCTTTCCCATGGCATTGTCCTGGAGAGGCTGGCTGCTCAAGGCTTAGACAGGTGCACTGCTCAGCAGCTGGATGGACGGGCCCAGAGAGGTGAAAGGTGTCACGTCCAGCTGATGGCCAGACAGCAGGGGTGCTCCCCAGGCCTCAATATTAGCATCAGTATTTTTTTCAGCAGAAAGAACCTGTGAGTGCTGATTGACAACCAGCTGAACATGAGCCAGAGTGTGCCCAGGTGGCCACAAAGGCCTGGCTTGTATTAGAAACAGTATGGCCAGCAGGACCAGGGCAGCGACTGGTGTGCCCAGGTGGCCACAAAGGCCTGGCTTGTATCAGAAACACTATTGGCCATCAGGACCAGGGCAGCGACTGTCCCCCTGTGCTCAACACTGCTGAGGCCACTCCTTGAGTGCTGTGTTCAGTTTTAGTCCCTCACTACAAGAAATATTTTGAAGTGCTGGAGTATGTCTGGAGAAGAGCAGCAGAGCTAGTGAAGACTCAGAGACACAAGCCTTGTGCAGAATGACTGTTATTTAGCCTGGATAAAAGGAGGCACAGAGGAGCCCTTATTGCTCTTTACAACTCCCTGGAAGGAGGCTGTAGCCAGATGGGGATCAGTCTCTTCTCCCAAGTAATAAGTGACAGGAAAACAGGAATTGTCTCAAGTTGCACCAGAGAAGGTTTTGATTGGATATTGTGAAAAATTTCTTCACCAAATCATTATCAAGCATTGGAACAGGCTGTCCGGTGAAGTGGCTGAGTCACTACCCCTGGACAGATTTAAAAAATGTGTACTTGGGGACATAGTTTAGTAATTACTTGGAAGTTCTGGGTTAAAGGTTGGGTTCATGGATCTTAAAAGATGCTTTCCAACCTAAACAATTCTGTGATTCTATGATTTTAAGACCAAGTCAATTGAAGTAGCACTGAGAGTCACTTAAATGTCCTAAGAAAAGTGTCAGCTTTACTGAGGAGAGTGTTTGATTCCAAATGATGCATTTATCCTCAAAGTATCATTCCTGAAGATACAAAACTGTCGGTACAAAAAAAATTTACAGGTATTGGAGCACAGTGTGAGCTAATAATTAAAGAAAAAAGCATATGCAGATTAAGAAAAAGCACTGGTGGAGGAACAGACATTTTTTGGCAAGTTGTCAGGGATTATTTAAGATGGTTTTTGTGTATTTATTATCCCCTTACACACATGGTTGAACTTATGCAGCACAGAGGGTCTTGCTGAAGATCACTGAATGCTACTGTAAAAGAGGAGTGGAGATCAGTGCCTGTGTTCCACTTCATATCTCTGAGGGGAGGCAGCTGGCCTGGGTGGGAGCTTTTAATATATTTTTTGACCCACAGCCTACTTTCTTTGGTACATATAAATATGGCTATGTATCAAACTGTGTCAAAACAGTTTCCTTGTCTTTTCTTTTTTTTGCCAGACTTTCCCTTTTTAGACAGTGAATTAATTTATGCTACCTCTGAGTGTCCTAAACTAGGAGGAACGAATAAGAAGGCACAGTTTTTTTTGGTTTTTGGGGTTTTTTTTTTTTTTTTTTTTTTTTTTTTTTTTTACAGTCGTGGTGCTTTCAGCTTGTGGCTAAACATAGATGGTACAAGAAAAGCTTGTTAATAACAAATATGTTAAATAGGTACCAATGGACTGGGCTGATTGCTAAGAACAGATCTTGCAGTCATAAAACAGTTTGAAGCCTGAAGCACTTGGGCCAGAGCACTAATTATTACACATTTTCGGCCTATTGTCTTGGCTCTAGGAAATGTATTATTTTTAGTGATTTTCATTACTTGTTGGATTTAAAAATAGACTGAGTTACGGCCAGTCGTTGTTCTGCTGGGATGAATTACAGTTTGTTGAGGCAACTGCTTATTTTGTCTTGTCCCATGACATTATGTGAAGCCAGACAATAAAAAAAGGAAATATGAGTGGCATTAACCTTTTGAAGTAGAAGGGAAAAGGAGCCTTAATGAAATAGAGCAATCAGGCAATTATATTGCAGCTCTCAGTTATCATATAAAAAAGGAAACTGTGTCCTATATCATTTAACCCTTTACTTCCTGCTGTGGAGGTTAGGGAGATGCAGTAGACACACAGACAGTTTTTCTGCAAGTAACTGATTAGGAGGTGCTAATTAAGAAGGCTAGAAAGAGATATCTTATTTAGGGATACACAAAGGAGCAAAGTCAAGGTAATGCCGAGTGTCTTAATTTCTGCAGTTCTTTCTGTCTGATAATGCAGCCCTGAGTTTTAAAAACTGACTTTTCCCCACATTTCTCTCCCCTTGACCTGTTTTTTCTTTCTTTTTCTAGAGGAAGGTAAGAGACTTTTTATTGGGGACAATACTGTTCTCTGTCCATAGCTACTTGATTTTGACTTTTTCATTCTGTCTGGGTGGAATTTTAAAGACTCAAGTGTTTTTAAAGTATGTTAAGAATACAAGCTCAGAAATAGGTCCCACAGGCATTAAAAAAAAAATTTAAAAATCCTCCCACTTCTTTTGCTGAGGGCATGATCAGATGAACTGCTCTGAAAAGTGCTGAGCCAAATGAAGCTATCTTCCTGCTGGGCCTTCCCACCCTGCTCTTTGTGAAGGCTGTCTCCAAGTTTGCAAGTTTAACCATTTATTTGATTACTTCTCACACAATTCAGTAAGGAACCTGAGTTAAAAAGCAAACCCACCTCACTTTGACTTACTTGGTTTTTTTTTTTTTTTTTTAAATTTTATTTTATTTTTATTTTTTAAATTTTTTACTTTTTTAAAAATAATATTTCTCCTAATTGAGAAAGTTTTACAAATCTCTACTACTGAGGGAAGCTTTCAAAGTCCCAGGAATTACTTCTTGCTACAGCAAAACCCATCCTAATGAATAGGGACACATATATAAACTAGGTTACCCTCTTTTTTTCTTTGTTAGAACACCACCCATACCTTAAACTGTTTGGCAATGTGAGAATTAGGAAGCCTTAAGTCAGAGTTTCTTACCTGTTTATGACTTTGTAAAACATCCCTTTGTGTTTGACAGCAATTAAATTGATAGCCATTAAGGAAACTGCAAGTCTACAGTGTTTCAGTGAGGCAAAAATCATTACCTTCCCTGGGTCTCAATCCTCCCATTCTCAGACTAGATGTAATTTCTATTGAGCAGAGTCATCCAGCTTGACTTACTGCCACTGTGGTCTGGCTTGTGAGGCAAAACTAATCTCCAGAATGCTGCTCCCCATGGTAAGTGCCACAGCTGTGGACTGAACACTGCAACCAGGCTGCATGTACTAAAGCACTTTTGAAAAAGCTTCTCTTAATCACAGTGGTTCATGTCTTTGGTGCCCTTCCTGTGGGGAGAATGGCTCTTGGTAGAGAGGCAGAGGAACCAGCTCTTTAGGGGGAAGCTGAGAGAAAAGAGACAGGGTTTTCACTTCTAGCCTCAACTCTGATAACTCTCCTGCATAAACTGCATTGAAAGCAGATTTCTTGGCTGAGGAATGGAAATTGAGCATGAATTTGAAGTGATAATCAGTGAGTTCATGTTCAGTGAAGGAAAATGCCTTGATTTAAGTTGTTGGCCTGGCATTTCTTTTTAATAAGCAATCTTGTTTCAATTGTCAGCTCTTCTGTTTGGCCTTGGGCCTCAGTTTCATGCCAGAAAAACAAGATGGTGATTATTTCCTTTGCCTGTCTTGTAAACTGTTTGTGGCAAGACCTGACTCTCCTGTTAACACAGTGCTTGGCAGGAGAGGGTGCTGATCTACACTGGGCCTTTTGGCATTCCTATGGTTCAACTGGAAATATGTAATTATGTACTTTTAAAGGTGGATACCAGAATAAGGCCCCCTAAATCCCTGTTTAGATATCTTTGATAGATATAAGTTGTTTGGTTTCCTGAACTGATGAGTGCTCGTCTGCAGTTCCTACCACAAAGCTTCTCTTGACTCGCCTGAGGTGAATGGAGAAATGGTTTCATTTTTGAGACTTTGCCTACAGCAAGCTCTTCCCATTGGAGAAGATTAGGCATCCATCCAAGACCTGTATCTGTGTGTGGATGCATGTTTCATGTGTGCTCCTTCTGGATTTCTTCCAATGCAAAGGCTTTCACAGAACAATTAAAATGTAAATGCAGATGCAAATTGTGACAGGCGAAAATGGCAAACTCACCTGCAGAAGAATCATAATATATGTCATCTTTGGCATTTCTGTTCCTCTCTCCTCACTGTTTTTGTTTCAGCAGACTATAATTTCCCCATACAATGAGGTTCTCAAAACCTTGTCAAAACACAAGTAGCAGTCTAGTTTCACAGTGTTGATTCCCCTCTCAGACAAACATTTCCTTTCTGGAGCACAATCCAGCAGGCAAGAGTTTTGCATCTAGAGCCCACTGTAAGGATGGAGGGATTTCTTGGCAGCAGGCAGTAGTGCCTCTCATACCAGGGCAAGGATCCTGTCTGCTCCCAACTACTTCAACAGATGAGTGACAGTGTTTGAAGCATGACTCTGCCTGGTTTAAGTTTGATAGTTTACTATGTAAATTCATACTTGTTACAAGGTAAAATGATACCATTTTTGCAGTACTGGAAGAGCTGCTGTGTTTACCAGCACACACATACACACATGCACACACACACATGGAAAAGAAGTGCTTGTCTGGTTTCACACAGTCTGAAAGACGGAAAGGGAAATCAGTGAACCTGCCTGATTTGTTCACAGGTTGCTGAGATGAAGAGTTGAGATTTGGATCCATGCATTCCTTGAGCTCTTAATTCAAAAGCCCCACTCTTATCTTCTCCCTCCCTTCCCAGGCTGGTCACTGTAGCTTTTGGGACTGCTGCAAACTGCAATGGTGCTTGCTGTGATTCCTGATGAGCTTGGCCATATCATAAACCCAGCTATGCTCTGGGTTTGTGGTTCTAGCATGAAATTTCTTCCAAGCCTTCCTCCATCTTATCCTCCTCACTTCCTTTTCAATTATTTCTCTGGATGTCTTCTAATCCTTAAAGAAAGGGATAAAAATGAAATAAGCTCGGGATCTGGCTGTGGAACTAACAGCAGACATTTGCTGTTATTGTGTCATTTTCCTCTGCTTGTTTCAGGTTTCCCATTTCCCATAATGCTTGCTTCACATTAATTAGGTCTTCTGCAATGAGGCCTGGATCTCTGCACTGATGTTCTTGGTTCTTCAGTGCTGCTGTGTTTACCAGCACACACATAAACACATGCACACACACACATGGAAAAGAAGTGCTTGTCTGGTTTCACACAGTCTGAAAGATGGAAAGGGAAATCAGTGAACCTGCCTGATTTGTTCACAGGTTGCTGAGATGAAGAGTTGAGATTTGGATCCATGCATTCCTTGAGCTCTTAATTCAAAAGCCCCACTCTTATCTTCTCCCTCCCTTCCCAGGCTGGTCACTGTAGCTTTTGGGACTGCTGCAAACTGCAATGGTGCTTGCTGTGATTCCTGATGAGCTTGGCCATATCATAAACCCAGCTATGCTCTGGGTTTGTGGTTCTAGCATGAAATTTCTTCCAAGCCTTCCTCCATCTTATCCTCCTCACTTCCTTTTTCAATTATTTCTCTGGACGTCTTCTAATCCTTAAAGAAAGGGATAAAAATTAAATAAGCTTGGGATCTGGAACTAACAGCAGACATTTGCTGTTATTGTGTCATTTCCCCCTGCTTGTTTCAGGTTTCCCATTTCCCATAATGCTTGCTTCACATTAATTAGGTCTTCTGCAATGAGGCCTGGATCTCTGCACTGATGTTCTTGGTTCTTCAGTGACCCTAGAAGATGGCAGGAGTACTGGGTGGCTCCTTGTACTCTGAGGACAAACCTCAGCAGATATGACTCAGCAGAGCAGCAAATGTGATTCTTCGTTCCCTGACAGAAATCATCAATATGTTCTTTTGTGACACAAAAGCCTACAGGCTCCTTCCTGATAGGCAGATGGTGGCAGACCACCACTCGTCATCTAGGAACACTAATACCAAAAATGTCTATTTTCACAGCAGTCTGAGATGCTGCCTGGGTCTGCAGCACTCAGGCAAGCAAAATGCCTGTGGTTAAAACATAGATTTGTCTAAACTGCCTGTGTTTGAATGCTTTCAGAAGCTAAATAATATGGAGCATCTTTCTTTCTTGTATATCCTCTTGGTAATAGTGCTAGTTTTACTAATTGGGAAGGGTTTTTTTAAAATTTGACCAGAGATATTTCCATGGGAATTTGCATTACAGTATTGGAATGGGGAAACCAGAGATGAGATGAGTGAGTGTAAAAAGGATCTTTCTGCACTTTAAACATCTTTTAGGTGTCTGAAAAATAACACTTTAAAATGTCTTAGATGATTTCTTTTGTAGAACACTTTAGGAATTTAAAAATCTGAACCTGTTTTTGGTACTGATTATTTGCTTGAGGGTCTTAGAGCATTTCCTTTGTCAAACCTTCCACCTGAGGCTTATAAAAGTGAATATAATTGCTCGTTCCTGATGCTACATCAGTCTCAAAGCTACCTCAGTATTTGGCAAAAGAACACTTGGATCTTCAGTTGTTAGAGCAGGATGAATCAAGATGAGACACTATTATCTTTAAAATCAAAAGGAGGCAGCCAACTCCCAGAGCCTCTGTGAGGATGGCAGCTTTCTGTCTGTTTTCTGAAAACAGGAAAGAAAGATAGCTAACCTTTTATTAATAGTTTGCTTATACACAAAGGGACACAGTCAAACATTTCAGCATCTACTCTACCCAAACACATGAAACACACTGCACTAATTACACCAGTCAGACGCTGGTTGAAGGACAGTTAATTGGTTTTCAGAATATCTCAATCAACACAGACAGCAAGACACACATCCAAGGATTTGAAAAGTCAGCAGTAATAGATGTCTGTGAATTCTCTGTTGCAAAGTAAACCTTTATTTTCACTACAGCGTGTTTTATAGTGCAATAAAAAAGAAGGAAGTCAATAGCTATATCTAATATAACTGTAGCTGAAAAGATACTTTACTGATTCAATATTGCTTGAAGGGCAGTGTAATATAGGTATTTGACCTTAACCAAGGGCTTACATGCAGGTGTTGGGTTCAGACTGAATTGTTGATGAAAGAATCTGAGCCCAGTTCAGACCAAGAACATGTTAAAATGAGTTAGTTTTCACACTATTTTTCACAAAAACATATAAGTCGTCTACTAAGTTTTCTCTGCTTTTAATCTTGCTTAGGCCCATCTACTCCTAAATACCTAATACACATATATTTTTTTTCTTGAACCAGGATATTTGTTGTTTTTTGGTGAAATTCAGCCTTAAGTGTACTTGGTCTTTCAGTTTTGTTCTTTTTCTGTTGTTTAGTTAGGGGTTTTTTTGCTAATGATAAAAATACTTTATCATCTTCTGGTGAAAATATTGAAGAGAGAAAAAAAAGGGGGGGCGTGAAATGGCTACACATGATGCTGTGACAGACTCTTTTCTCCTCAGCTCTTAAGCAGGGATGTTTCACAAACACACTGAGATTTCTATTAGAATTTCTGGGAACACTTGTGGTGCATAAATGCATGCATTTTACAGGACTGATACCTGATACATGAGCTCTTCTAGCATGACTTGTGAATTCATCAGTGCCTTTACCATGACAAATCTGAATTATGTTTCTGCCACTATAGATATGTTTTGGGGAGAAAGAATAAAATTTTACAGGTTTGCAGGTGCAACTGCATAGGTTTTCAGGTGTGACTGCATCCTCTCTTGGAGCAGTTGCTGTAGTATTTCCAGACAAGTGTAAGCTTGCTCTCACTGTACTGTTAGCAAAGTGGAAGCCCTGTAGGTCTCCTCATGTTTCTGAAACTGAGCTAAGTCGTCTGAGAGTCTGCACATACTGACTCTGCACTGAGTTGTTTTGTCCAAGAGTCAGCTCGTACCTTGGCAGAGTAAGCTTATATCTGCCTGTAGAGGATTGTACAGCTATCCCTTGAATGCCTTTCTGAGGTCTCCTAGAGCTTTTTAAAGCTGTCCATGATGCTCCCACTGATTTCAGAAACAATGAAGTTAGGCCAGTACTAAACCCCAAACTAAGACGTCTCTCCTCCTTTCGTTCAAGAGCGACACGAGTCCAGATCTGTGAATACAGTCTGGGACTTTGTGTCCCCACTTTGAGCTCACCTTAAAGACAGCTGATGACTGGATTTTATAAACCTACTCCAAGATTTTAGGCAATGCTTAAACTAATATTTTCAGATAGTATATAAAAGCTCAGGTAAAGAGAAGTCTTAGCTTGAATCTGACCTGTGAAAAAGACATACTGTCTCCAAAAAAGTAGAAAGTAGCAACAACTCAGCAAAATATCCTTAGTATTTGCTACAAAGTTTAGTTTGTTCAGAGTTAAATTTCAGGAGTTTAATTTTGGTTTGTGTTTCTGGCCATTCCTTCCATTTGGTTTGATGCAATTCTTCAAATGATTATATCTTGCCCTGGTCCTGCTCAGCCAAGCACTTTCCCCATTCTCTATGAGTCAAAACTTGTTTTAGTATGTTGGAAAAGAAATATTTTAAAATTTGGACAAATAATTTAATTTTTTAATGATTAGGTAAAGCATTGTTTTGGAAAATTCAGCTGTTGCTACTTACTGCTAACAGTGTCTATGAAGATTATACATGTGTTTCAGTGACCTTATTGATTTCTGATTCAAAGCTTCAGGTTAAGAGTCAGCAACAAACTTAGCAAAGCATCAGGAAGGGGTACCTGATGTTTCTGGCATGTCCCAATATTCTTTTAGCTCTGCTATTCTCTTCCAGATTCTGCCGAAATTGTGAAAAAGCAAGATGATTTTCCTGAGGAACTTTCTGCTACATGGAGAAGTTTTCTTTAGGGAGAAAGCAGCAGAGATGCCATATTTCCTCCAGAGAGTGATTATTTAGGAGTAAAATTAGGAAATAATTAGTCAAGGTACAAATCTTTTGTAAAATGGTGTTGACTGGACTTCCAGAGAAGATAATCCAGGATTCAACATCATTTGAGATAAAGTAAGGTATTTCAACTCCTTTTGGGCAAGTCTCTCAGGCTTTCTGCATGTACATGTGGATGTTGATATATATCAGATCTGACTTTGAATCTCAGTGTGGGCTCGGTGTTAGAAAGTGGTGTGGACCTTAATCTGGTGAAATGCAGGCTGGGAAGGTAAATGGCATCATGAACAAACTGCAAGTGCAAGTGCTGGATTTTCAAAGAGTGTGGATTAAAGCAAGGGCAATGAGCATGGAGTTTTGCCTTTTTCAAGTCTATGATATGAAGGTGGATTGTGAGGATTTTTTTTTTTTTTAAGTTGAGGAGACACTCACCACCTCTCTAGAAAAGCAAAAGGTTCTTGGCCATGGACCAGCTTGAACCAAAGATCAAAGATCCTTCCTCAGCTCTGTTGTGCCTCTGTGTGTGTGACTGTGGTATTTTTGCTTCTTGATAGTGTCTCCTCAGGCTCTGTCTCCATGGGTTTACAGCCTGAAATACTGGTTCCTCACTGTTCTTCCTCAGAAAGCTGTAAAGCCAGAAATGCAGCTGGCAATTATATTGTAAGCTTATGTGTTTAAAATTAATACAGTACAACAAGATCTATTATTTATCCAGTTGGCCAAATTATTCCTTGGTGTAATTATTTGGTGATTGCATTTCATGTGATGATTCCATACAGAAAGGATTAATAATTAGCCCTAAGTGTTAGAGGGCTGTCACAAAGTAGGGCATTAGCAGAGATTTGCAGACTGGAACTATGTGGTCTTCAAGGTCCTTCTCAACCCAAATCATTCTATGATTTTATGATTATTTCAGGAAAAAGCTAAACCAGCCTTTGGAAATGTGCTTTGCTGACTTTTTTCTGTGCCATAGTGTGACGCCATAATGACGCAGAAAGAAGGTGTCTGCAAACTCTGATATTGTGGGCTTTATGTGGCCCACAGGTGAGAGTTTTCCTGTCATTTTCAGGCCCAAGGCTACAGAAATATATGATTGTCACACAAGTCATCTGTTGGATCACTCAACACTTCATTCCTTTTTTGTTGAAGTGGTTAGTAGTGAGTTTACTCTCTAGAAATCGTAGATGGATTATCTTTGAGAAGTGCAATTGAATTCGCAGGTCAGGCTTCAAACATAAGGAGGTCTCTGTTGTGGAAAACTGTCAGGGGGATGGAGACACTTCTGCCCAGAGGAAGCCACAGGTTCATCACAGGACATTCTGTTAGCAGCAGAATCTGTCTGAATATAGTGGGGTGGAGGATTAAATGCTGTACTCCCTGGGAGGGCTCTAGACAGGAAAGTCTTCTAGAGGGACAACAATATGTATTCAATTTACATACTTCTTGTTGAGCTTTCTATGTTTACATGGTAATTTTGGATATTAATTTCTCCACATTCCTGATAATAAGAGTTAGTTTTAGAGTTAAAGAAGCTTTTTGATTCCAGGGCTTTTGCTGAGAGCTGCTGAAATTACCAAAGATTCATCTTGTAGTTTAATCCACTCTTTTCAATTTATCATTTTCTGAAAACATCCTGATGGCAAAGAATTCAGAAGTATTTGTGAGACTTGGAAACGGAATTTACCAAAGGAGCTTTAGTCTCCCTGGTAATTTTGCACAGAACAGAAAGACAAAAAAACCCAAACCAGCAACAAAATTCCCACACTTATGAAATTTCCAGAGTATAAAAAAAATCCAATCAGCAGAGCACTGCACAAAAATACTTTCAGTGGCTTTTGGTTAAAATATGTTGAGACTAAATTTCAAGCTGACCAGGAAAATGCTCTTCTGGGAGTAATTCTTTTCTATATGAGACAGCACTAATCCTCTAGTCTTGTGTGAAGACAAAAAGTCCTGTAGAAGGCTGTGCCTTGGGAAAGGTACAGAATGACCAGTTTATTCTGAGAACCAGCAAGAGAGGATTATGCATTGTGGAACTGCAGTACATAAGAAAGGTGTTTTTTGCAAGCCTGTGAATTGTGTGGCATGTGTCATGTCCCAGTAGTCTCAAAATGAAAATGAAATGTTATCAAAAGATTATGCCCTGGGCCATAGGCTGTATCTTTGTGGACCTTGGGAAACATAAACCACCTTGCTATTATTGCTTCCTTTATACAGGAAAAAACAGAAGGAGCTGAGTAAGGGTTTCCCTTTGTTTTTCATGTCTCAGGACCATAAAGGCAAAGCTATGTGAGACGTCAAAGAATTTCCAAAGTCTGGTCATTCTGTAAATGTCAATATTCATGACAGGTATGAGAAAAAAATAAATCCTAGATATCCATGTATATCAGTGTTCCTTTTCTTATTTACCAAACTTATTCATCAAGATTGGTTAGAATTCAGAAGGTGAAAATACTGGATTTTTAATCATAAAATTACATCAGATTTATGCACAGCAGATCAGTACCTGTGGTCTGTTTTTAATAAATACAACACATGAATTGTTTGCAGAAAGACTGGAAGTGTGTTAAGTGTTTGCAGTGCTGAGGAGAGCATGAAGTGAATGGTGTTGGAAGTATCTGGAGAGCACATGTGAAACTTTACATTTGGTACAGCTTCTCTGACTATATCGTAAAATCAGGATGAGTTCCTAATGAGAACAGCTTTGTAAAAAGAGTGGAAGCAGAGAGCATAATTTCCAGTAGGTCTGGACAAGCATGTGCAGTCCTACATGTCCTACAATGAAGAGCAATGAATGCAGGTAGTTTCTGCAACAGGAGGACTGTCCTGGGAAAGTGTAGGTCTTGGAAAGACTTATGGGTCATATAAGATCATCCACGGACATGAACTACAGCCACTTTACCAAAAATGCTAATTTAGAAATGTAAATATGAATATCAATGTTTCAGTGGAGAAGTGGAGAGCGTCATTTGCTTCTGTACTTGAATGGTCCTCTCATCATCCACAGCTGCATTTCAGGAGTGACTGATAATAAGTATTCAGAGAAGACAACTGAGAAACTTTGTGGAATTATGAGACATGACTTATTGAGAAAATTTTCAGGAGCATAGGAGCACAGGAGCATAGTCTGATTAACTTATTGAGGGCTTTAAGGGTGATTTTGCTGGTCTATGAGTACCTCCTTGGAGAGCAGGAACATGATTACAGAGAGTTCTTCAGTTTGACAGAAAAAGATAGAGCAGATTAAATATCTGGAAGTTGAAGCAAGGTGTAATTGGACTACAGATATGGCAGTTGAAACCAAGATAGCATTAAGTGACTCCTTGATGTAGAAGTGCAAAATTTCAGGTCAATATTGGGAGACGTTAAATAGATTTGTGCTGTAATATGTGGTCTCAGGCTGTCTTTGATATGTGAACCTCTGTGGATTTCCCAAGGGGAATAATAGAATCATAAAACACTTTGGGCTGGAAGGGACCTTAAAGATCATCTAGTTTCAACCCCACTGCCATGGACAGGGACACCTTCCACTAAACCACATTCTCAAGATTCCATCTAACCAGGCCTTGCACATTTACAGGGATAGGACATGATACACCTTTGTATAGTGTATTTAAAAACCTTTTCTAATGGCAAGTTATATACTTTCCAGGGACATAATTCTGCAAGGTCCATGGACCACAGATTGAAAAACTACCATTCAATCCTAAATCAGGGCCTTGAAGCAGGAATCAGCCAAGCAAGTCCTGTGGTCTGTGGACTACAATGGTCAGGCTAAGTAATAAACATATGTTTCCTCTAACATTGTGATCTAGGAATGTTAGCCCAAAACAGCTGCCTCCAAAGAACACTGATGCTTTAGCCCTTACTCAGCTATTGTTCTCTACCCTGCAAAACCCTGATGTGCAGAAGATGACTTAATGGCTTTAACCATATTGCTTACAAATTTTACAGCACTGATGCCTGAAGCCAAATCCCTTCTTCACTACTCTGGTTCAGTGGTTTTCATTCTCTCTGTTTTCTCTGTTGTGATCACACATGAAAATGAGGCAGAAAGGTGCCAAGAGAGACAGGGTTTTTTATTCATTTACAATAGCCTGGATCCTGAAAGCTGAATGGGCAGTGGGTTGCAATATTAACAGATCTGCTCTGCACAGGCACTTGTTCTCAGCCCCATGTTATCCTCTTCTGGCAAAAAGCATGAAAAGAATTGGGCCACCAGCTCACAGGAAAATAATTTGACCACTTCCTTCCTTCCCTTTACTATGTAAATTTTAAGATCGGTCCCTGAGCTGTTTCTCTGTAAGAATACACAAATATTCACCTACTCAACTTGGCACAAAATAGAGGGAAATTTTAGGATAGAACTGGGCATTAGGGGAATTTAATGACAAAACCAACCAAAAGAAAACCAAATACAACTATGTGCTGTAGTTCAAGCTTTTGCTTGTCACTTTCCTCATATGTTTTTTCTCCTTTGACTTTATTCCCTGGATATTAGGAAATGTCTTGCTGATAGTTCTATGAAATTTTTTTTTGTGTGTAGAAGATGATGCAATCAGATATAATTTTAAAGATGCAAAATATTTAAAGTAGCTAATTATTTCCTTTCATCTTGGGTTTGCCAGCTTTCACATCCAGCTACTTAACTGTAACTCCCCAGTCAGTTAAACTCATTTTGATGGATTGGATTGACACTGATATCCATTTACCTCCATTTTTATTCCAGCTTCCTTTTAGCAAACAATTATGGAACAGCAATAGCTTCCCGCTGGGCAGACAAATTCTTTCTGTCTTCCTTTAACACAGCTGTGCATTTTTCCAAATGATGAATGCAGTAGAACCAAATCATATGGATCTACGATCTGTTCCAGCTGCTGTTGGAAAGAAATGATTAAAACAACAGAAACAAAGTGGAAAGAAAACTCCCTGCTTTTTTCCCTCCAAGCCAGCAAACGTTATCATTGAGCAAAAGAAGCAAAATGCATTTTTAAACTCAAGAAGCAAATGTGCATATAAGCAATAAGAGGCTAAGCAAATAATAAAGCAGAATGACATGACACCATATCACAATCCTCAACGAGTAAGTAGCACAGTTCAACCTCAAAAGCTACTGAGTAAGACGAAAATGTCTCTTTAACAGTATTAGGGGACAATTTATTATGTGTCTCCTTCGAGTGCGGCACAATGTCACTGCAGGCCCATTGCATTTGCATTATTTCCAGACAACGGCAGCAGCAGAAAAGGACACTGATTTATTTCAGAGCAGGCACAGGTGATTTTTATGTCTGTTGGGACTCAGCCAGATATGGCTTAACCCATTCAAGTCTTTCCTGCTTATAGGAAGAGGTGTCTTTTTGCAACATCCTTATCTTCCAGCTCAGATTTCATTTAAGTTACTCAAGGAGAAGATGGGGGATTTTGAAGTCCTTTGCTCTTTCAAACAGTTACTAAAGCTTTGTTCAATTCAGAGCGAATGAGTGATCGGCAATAGCTTAATCTGCTTAAAATAATTCTAATGATCATTTTCACTGTTCAGCTTTTAACTTACTGTGTGACTTCCACACCTTATAGTAGTCAAAATCAAATGATTGCCTGATAATGTTATTCCCTATTGCATGTAGCTAATTTGCCAGGATCAAAAAATAACATACAAGAAAAAAAGTCACTGTCTGGCTGTCATAATCCAGTCGAAGATGCAAGCTTTGTTTCTGCTCAATTGGAGAGCCTGAGGACTGCCTGCATCTCAGTTTTCCAGCATTAGAGAAAAGGAAAATCTGGCATCTTGCTGAAAGTGCCACCTTACAAAGAGATAAAAAACTGGGGTTGGGACCAAGTGCCATTGCTAATGGCAATTAGAGAGAAAGCAAAGATATTAATCCAAAGCAAGCATAGCTGGCTTCTGATAGTCCATCACTTTTATTTCTTCTGTTAAGCAGCAATATTTTTTTCCCCCTTCTGAACAATTGCCTGGTATTGTGTGGGTATATGGCTGTAATTCTGCTGATGGCTGAAAGAGATGCAGAAAGCCAAAATGTGAATTCATGTCCTGAATGAAGTGACTCCTGTATAACTGCAGTGATGTACACTGTGCCTGGCATTACAGCTGAGAAAGGGGATTTTTTTCAGGAGTTAGCTACATGATTTGTCTAATCCCAAATAGGAGTAAAACTGAGTATTCTGAAATTTTCTCAGTGGAGTTTTGCAGAAGTTTCCTTTTAGGTCCACTATAATATTTCAGTGTAGCTTGAGGTTGTCCCCAAGAAGAGGCATTATGATCTGATTGAAAGCATCAGAAGAGAAAAAGAAAACCTTCCCACATTATATAATTTTTTTAAAAGGACAGTCTTTGGAATAGATTATTTTGTAGTCTGTCAGAACCCAGAGCATCTCTCTGGATGCCCTGGATGTCTCAAAGCCCTGGCAGGGGCTTGGAGACCCTGGCAGGAAGCCAAAGACACCTGGAAATTCGATCTTAATTCATGGAGCAAATTGCCAACCTTATATGAAGAATTACAGGTCACAAAAGTTTAAGTAGCATAGTAGTAGGAATCACAGGGTGAAGGGAAAAAATTTTGGAGCACTGTACAGGGGGGTTTTATATGTTGTACAGGGGGGTCTAGAATTCTGTGCATGGGTCATGAGTCCCAGGATGGAGGAATTTGGGCGTGCCCTGTCCTTCGTCTTTCTTCCCCTTGGCATCCATGTTCAGGATGATGTTGGCATGTGTGGATTGGTTGATAGAGAAAGTGCACTTGCCAACAAGGGTGAAAAACATTGGAAATTAAAGGTAAATATCTTATACGTAGTTTTTACTATAAAAGAGACAACCGCCCCGTGGGCGGGAGAGAGTGCCCTTGGCTGTCTTGCTGATCAGACCTCGGCTGGACAGACAGAAAAACTTTGTAGATAAGAAATAGAAAACTCAACTGAAGACCTAAAAGCAAGAGTCCAGACTCCTTCTTCGAGAGCACGGCCTGCCCAGAACCACCTTTTCCCGTGCTGGGGCAGAGACAATTGACAGCCGACCCCGGCAGTAGTCTTCTAAAAGAATGTTCTGGTAAATTAGCCCAGTTTGTGAAGTTTTCATTTTTGCTACATTCAAAGCAGCTGCTGGAGCACTGCCCTGATGGATTTAGCTCTGATCTGCCCGTCTCTCCTATTTGGTTCCTCTGGCCCTGTGGCTACTGCAGGAAAAAGAGATTGGTCAGTGCAAATAAGTGAGCACAGTTCAGTAATATAGGTAAATGTAGAATTTTTAAAAAATGTTATTCAGTGTGTTTTGATGCCTGTGATGAGTCAGAGGCACTTGTAAAAGTGGAGAACATGCCCTTGCTCTAGCAAAAGCAATCATGGGAGGCAGCTGAAACAAATCACTTTTGTGCTTGTGGACTTGCTGGGGAGTGATTCTTGCACTCTGTCTTCAGGATGAATTGCTGCTTTTATCTTCTTGCAGGAGGAAAACTGAGCAGCAGCATGTTCTAAGCCCAGCTCTATCACTGGGCAGTCTTGGCAGGTTTCTGTGGACCATTCCTCTGCTCAGTAAAATAATTTGTTACTTTTTATAGCATTTTGAAAGCTTCTGATAACATACACTTCTGGCATGGCAGAGGGTAGTATTACAGCTCCATGATTTTGGTAGCTCTGAATGGACCCATGGAGAGCCTGGGTGTTGATGGGTCAGGCACTGTGCTAACTGCTAGAAAATCTTGATCCCAGATTCAAGGAGCTTACAAAAAGAAAACGTCACCGCAACAACAACAAAAAAGCAATAACTAAAAAGGGCAAAGTAGAGGAGGAAGTGATCCCAGGGACTCATACAGTCCCATAAATTAACAATTTTCACAAATTCTGCTGAGTTTAGTTTGGCTTCTTCCTAGTCCAACAGGCTGTCAGGCCTCTTAGCTATAAATCACACATTCTGAATAGGAATTACCTGGTGTTATGGTGAATTATAGCAGATATCTGCTCTCTGCAGTGATGTTTCAAATGGGCAGCTGAAGCCTATGTAATATTAATAAAAAAATCATTGTGTTTTGACGAAAATATAGCAATGCTGCTTCTGCTTTATAAAGAAAATAGTCTCGTTATTAAGCACAATATACCTAGGTGATGAATCATGTGGACTGAAGAAAAGACAGGTTTTTAAAAATTAAGATAGTATTTCTTTTTCCCTTTCTTCCTTCATTGACAGTTAAAATACCCTTTAAATACCAGAGGACCTGAATGCTGCCTTTGTTAATCATGCAGTTCAGACTGAACTGAACTGAGGATTGAAAAATAACTGAACTGAGTACTGAAAAATTTAGTAACAATCTGTATTTTTTCCTCACCTCAAGTCTAATTGATGAAGAAAACAAGTAACATATAACACAAATTCTTACAGAAAATAGATTAAAATTAGCATACGACTTAAACTACTTAAACTTATCCTCAAAGAAGCTATATAAAATAAATATACCAAAGTGCTTCCTAAACACCTTAAATCAGTTTTTAAATAAAAATATGCATTTTAAGGGTGATGGGTAAGGAATGACCATTTATGACTGCTGTGCTTGACACTAATCACAGAGGTACTAGGGTACAGAGATATTAACAAGCAGCATCATCAGATGCCCCCTGGAAAAATGGCTGTTCCTGATGACAGTAGAGAAGCCATCCAGCTGCTCATCACAGTCTTTTTCCCAGCCCATATGCCTGATCCATGGGAAGGGAGTATGACCATCCATCAGCTGCACAGATGGTTGTTTTATTTTTTAGCTGCCACCAGAAGTAATTCCAGGTCAGCTTGTGCCTCAGGATAAACAGGGCTGTGAGTGCCATGAAGCAGACACAGATCCCTTTGGTTTGAGGCATCCAGACTTCTCAAAGGGTCTTCACCGGTCTGGCAAACACCATCTCTAATGTTGGTTTAGTTTGATTTTTTTCTCTTCTTCTCTTGTATTGTAAAATCAGGTGACCCCTCGACAAAGGGAAGAATGATGCATCTGACTCCATTGATTCAGAAGGCTAATTAATTATTATAGTATACTATATTAAAAAGAGATACATACTATACTACATCATACTTACTTCTAACTTCATCTGACTACTATTTCTTACTACTGAAAACTGGTGACTGTCAGCCAACAGTCCTGACACACACACGTGGATGCAATTGGTCACCTCGGGTAAACAATCTCCAGAACAGATTCCACATGAGCGCAACAAGAGGAGCAGCAAATGAGATAAGAATTGTTTTTTCTTTCTCTGAGGTTCCTCACTGTGATTCCTAGAAAATATCCTTGGGAGGTTGTGCCTTGCTTTTCTCTGTGAAGAGAAATGTGGCTGCACTCTTGTACCTACAAAACTTGCTCTGCAGTCTTTCAGCTTCAGCCTTGCAGAAATAGCTGCCAATAAGAATGTCATCTGGGAATCATGGTGTGTACAGCTCCTGATAAAGCACCTCCTTTCATGCATTGTTCTTAATACTGCATTTGATTTTGGTACTGAGTGATATTGGGTCCATCTGTCAGTACATACCCAGCTCCTGATCTGTGAGGACAGGCAGGGGTCTAGGACCTGGCCTCAAATTGGCCCAGGGCATCTGGTACTTAATTGATAAAAGATAGAAAGATTTAGAACCAACGACATACCAATGCTTTAACCAACATCACCAAGCACAATTGTGGCCTTAATGATAAGTGTTTAGTGAAACTAATGTAAATACACAAGTAGAAGGAGATAAAGCATGAGGGCCATATTTAAAATTAGATTATGTTAGCACCTGCAAAAGGCTGCAAAAGAAATAGATTCCTTTGTGCATCACGCCTTTCCACCACATTAATATCACACTTTTACTGCCCTCTCCATGCACAGCCTGGCTGTAACCTAGTGACAGCAGCCAAATGCTTCTTCCAAACAACAAAGCAGAAGTTTGGTTGCACAACTGCTTTTTATAATGGAGCAAAAACATGGCACACATAATTAACTGTAACTCATGCCTCCAGGCCAGAGCTGAAATGGGGGAAGTGATGCTATCAAGAAGCACCTTAATCCATTTTCTAGGAGCCATTAGGATGTCCTTTTCAGAAACAGGTGACTGATGTGGGGCACAGTAAAACATCCCAGCAGGCCCTTATTTGATGTGGTTGGAGGCAGCTGCAGCTTTCTGCATCCATGCCCTGCTCATAAGCACTCCTTGCTCTGACGAGCGCTTGGTTGGTGCAGTGGGAGCTGCTGCCTGGGGATTCAGGGAATCTGCTGGCTGAGGGTGACATTCACCCATATCCTATGCTGTGGGTTATCAGCTCTCACTACACGGGGTCATGAGCAGATGGGACTTTCACACCTTGAAGAGCTCCAGCCTTTTCCAAAACTGAGATTTCTGCCATGAGATCAGCCACTTCCAAAAACATCTTTGACACTAGAAAGACAAAACTTCATAGATTTTCAGGTGTGATACCGGAAAGATAATACCTGTTTTTTCCCTCCTCACTCCAAGGATGCCACTTCTGTTTTTAAGATGTCCAAACTAATAGTTAAATCTCTAAAGCACGAATATTCACTGCTGTTAATAGTACATTAAATCTTCAACCCTGTTGTTTATTTTAAAACTTACATTCTGGTGGCACATCTTGAATTGAATTTTATTACTGGGTTGAACCAAGGCATTTAATATTCAGAAAATTATAAAGATTACCTAGAAGCAATTAGCAGAGGTATGTTTTCTTAAATAATATAGAGAGGCTAAACCTAGGACTAGTCTTACAAATCTGTTTTTAAGAAAGAAAGTAAATTTAGGGGGAAAAAAATCTGAACTTGTAACTTTCCCAAAATTACTCTGTTGTTACTATTATTCATCAGGTCTCTCAAACATTCCCTGATCTCATGCAAAATCATTCCTGCCTACCTCAAAGGACACATGGCCAAAATGGGCAACAAAAAGTCAGGGAAGGGTCCTATCAGTGCTATCAGTCTGTGCCAGCTCAGCTCATCACGTGTCTGTTCAGTTCCCTTCTGCCCAGGCCTTGTTTCCCCTCCTGGCACTGCAGCCCTGCCAGCGGCCTCAGCAGGGTCAGGGATGGGCTCAGCTGCAGTAGGAAGGAGTCACAGAGTTTCTGGCTAAGACAGAGCAAATAAAGTCCTTTTCACTGTTGGTGGCATCATAATCAGCTGCTGCATACATTCTGTTGGGGTACCAAAGTGAGCTGGCATGTGGAAAAGCAAACCACTCATTTATAACCTGAGAACTGATGATGTGCATGGTTTCAGCAGAGCAGCAGCAGCAGTAGGAACCAGCTCTTGCACATCCAATAGGTAGTGACTAAGCAGTTTGGCTTAATTTTTGTTTATCACCTAAAAGGAAATGGTTAATTTTTTGGGAGGGAAGATTGCTATATAAAACTGCTTTTAAGCCTATATTTGTACAAATTCATATACATACAGTAACATGTATATATATAGTAACATCATTATATATATGTATATATAGAAATATGTGCATATATAGTAACGTCATTAAAGGAAATAAATAACTTTTTGTTTATTTTGAATAGTGAAATTCATGGACGTTAGTATTTGTGGATATTATTAGATGGTATTCTACTGGATGGCAAAACTCAATACCAAATCAGGGTGAAAAACCAAGCAGAAAAATGGAAGTTTACTCACATATATTCAGTTTAGGCAATAAAGATCCAAAAAGCTGATGAAATCGAGCAGCACTAACAGGACTGTTAGTTTTGTTGTATGTCTAAACTGGTTAAAAATGTTCTTGCAAATGATCCCTGGACATCAAAGGAAATGAAGAATTGTGAAGAGAGTTTTGATGCATAGGCTCAAGGCTTTTGGGTTCTGCTTAACATTTTAGGCATGGAGAGACTATTCTGCCTTCTGCACTAACAAAATTCAAGCAATGAACAAGAAGGTTATAGAACTACATGCTATATTTGTAGATCTACATGCTATATTTGTAAATATACTCTTCTGTTTGCTTCCCTACAGTTTAAAGGACTTAACAATGCATGGTGAATATCAGTGGGCACAGAGGATGCTAGTTCTAAGATGTACCTTAACTTTGTACAATCCAAATCCCTCTTTTATGGACTGCTTTTCCCAGAACCATGCAATGATCTCAGCTAAAAAAACCCCAACCAACCAACCAACCAACCAACCAACCAACCAACCAGCCAACCAATGACTCCCTCTGACATTACAGGATCCCAGTAAACTAAACTTTGACATCCTATTCACCACCACACCAAGATGTCATCCCCAAGGCAGTCTAGAAAGGCTGTGTATGGAACAGGAAAGTTCTTCAGTGGATAAATGCAGGTAGGAGAGAGGATGATGAATTACCCAATGAATTACCTAATTTTCTGGTCAGCAGATTTTTTTTTTATTTTATTTTTTTTTCTCCTGGTATAGGTCCTATACCTGTGGACAGGCATTTTTGTTGGACAGAGATCCAGGACAGGGCACGATCCGTGTTGTTCCTCATTGGTGCATTTCTTCCATATTTTTGAGCTCATGTGGCTCTTCAAAGGTTCTTCAAAGGCACACATGGACTAAGATGGACTGTACACATGGACTGACTGGATGTGATCTGGATCACATGCATTTTTTTCTTTTTCACCAGCTATCAAGAAGTTGGGAAAAAAACATGATTTGGGAAGTGCCAAACTCTTCCCCAACTTCCTTCAACTTTACTGACTTGCAGAAGATAATGAACTAAGAAAATGTGATTTTTTAAATAACATTTATTGGGTGACATTTTCAAAAAGCTCTTATTTCTTTTGAATCACAATGATTTCTCATTAAGAAATGTTCTTAATTTTTTTTAGAAAAGCTTCCTGCTACCAGAATGAATTTGGGTTGGAAGATGGCTGGGAAAATATGACTTCTGTGATGACTTCAGAAGCACTAGTGAACTAAAAAATATTTGCACAGTGGTAGTGATCAGACCAAGATGCCTTATTCACAAGGAAGTTATGGAAAACCCTTGCAATATGCAATATGTGAAATAGTCTGCACTCTCAGCCCTGTGCTACAAAAATGAAGACACAAAGAACTTCTCTGCTCTTAAAGAAGAGATTAGCTTCATCCTAAAACCAGGCCATTCACTTGTCTTTCTGAAATTTGCTGCTCCTCAATCTTATGAAATTCAAATTATTACTGTTAGTCATATAAACTTACAAGCAAGTGGGACTTTTGTATTTTAAGTCTCAGGGCAGACCTGCAGACTTAGGCCCCATGGTTTGATTGCCCATGGTATGAAAAGAGGTAGTTCTCTGGGTGGTTTTGAATATTCTACCTTTTAATTTAGTTGAGTGCTCTTTGTTCTTTTCCTTTCTCATGCATGTGCTCATTTCAATCTCTTTTCACATAAAAGGTTTTCCATCCCTTTCTTTTGTCACCTCCCTTTCCTGAAAATAATTTGTCTTTACCAGCATTTGCAAATTATCCCAGTCAAAAGCATTTTTATTCTCATGGCCATCTTTGTTTTTACTGTATATTTCCAAGAGAGATATTTTCTTCTAAGATTAATCCTTCTGTGCCTAAAATCTTTAGGTAAAACAAAGCCTTTGTAGTAACTGCTATATGTGTCCTTTACTCCAGTAACAGTTGTGGCTGCTTCTGGCAGGACTTATCTTGGCATCTTTATCCTTTGAGTGTGAGACTCAAGGAAACCTGCCTTTTTCTCAGTTGGGTAAACATACCTCTCCTGAGACTTAGCAAAAGCAAAACACAGAGCTGTGGTTTGTTATAATTCCTACAA